>NC_140990.1:317065816-317365151 GCF_052327205.1 Somniosus microcephalus | reverse complement strand
CTCACCAGAACAAGCGGCGCGGCTCAATCAGTCCGGCCCCTCAGCTCACCGACTGTCACAGAGGGGCAAAAAAAATAAGGCTATTGCTTCAAAATGTTGGTTGTGTCTGAACTCTCAGGAAATAATCAATAAACATCCCCACGTTTCCTCTTTTTTAATCATTTTCAAATTCTACTGCTTCTTTCATACTTCTGTGTTTAAGTTGTTTTCCAGGACAAATCTTTATTGCTTTTTAAAAAAAAAAGAAAAATAACACTTCAACCCTGTCTCCTGTTCCATTGTAAAAATAAAATATTTCGTCTTCACACAGCTTTTAATTAAACAATGTAGTCCTATTCAAAGTACAATCATAGGAATTACAATCCTATTTGGAAACTATTTAAAAATAGATTAAGATTTCTTTATGGCAGATGAAATACAGATTTTTTTTAAGGTACACTAAAGTTTGTATCTGCCAATAGGATCCCCACTTCCCCCCCCCCACTTTCCACCCCCCCCACCACCACTTACCCCACCCACCACTTCCACCCCCACCTCCCCACTTCCCCCTCCCCCACCCCCACCCACCACTTACCCCCACCCCCACCCCCCACCCACCACTTCCCCCCCACCCCCACCCACCACTTCCCCCCCACCCCCACCCCCACCCACACCACTTCGCCCCCCACTTCCCCCCACCCCCCCCACTTCCCCCCACCCCCAACCCCACCCCCCACTTCCCCCCCACCCCCGCCCCCCACTTCCCCCCCCCACCCACCCACCACTCCCCCCCCACCCCCACCCACCACTTCCCCCCACCCCCACCCACCACTTCCCCCCCACCCCCACCCCCACCCACCACTTCCCCCACCCCCACCCACCACTTCCCCCCCCCACCCCCACCCACCACTTCCCCCCCCACCCCACCCACCACTTCCCCCCCCACCCCACCCACCACTTCCCCCCACCCCCACCCACCACTTCCCCCCACCCCCACCCCACCACTTCCCCCCCCCACCCCCACCCACCACTTCCCCCCCACCCCCACCCACCACTTCCCCCCCCACCCCCACCCACCACTTCCCCCCCCACCCCCACCCACCACTTCCCCCCCCACCCCCCACCCCACCACTTCCCCCCCACCCACCCCCACCCACCACTTCCCCCACCCACCACTTCCCCACCCACCCCCACCCACCACTCCCCCACCCCCACCCACCACTTCCCCACCCACCACCTCCCCCACCCCCACCCACCACTTCCCCCCCACCCCCACCCACCACTTCCCCCCAACCCCACACCCACCACTTCCCCCCCCACCCACACCCACCACTTCCCCCCACCCCCACCCACCACTTCCCCCCCCACCCCCCACCCCCACCCACCACTTCCCCCCCCCACCCCCCAACCCCCACCCACCACTTCCCCCCCCCCCCCACCCCCACCCACCACTTCCCCCCCCCACCCCCACCCACCACTTCCCCCCCCCCCACCCCCACCCACCACTTCCCCCCCCCCACCCCCCCACCCACCACTTCCCCCCCCCACCCCCACCCACCACTTCCCCCCCACCCCCACCCACCACTTCCCCCCCCCACCCCCACCCACCACTTCCCCCCCCACCCCCACCCACCACTTCCCCCCTCACCGCCACCCACCACTTCCCCCCCCCCACCCCCACCCACCACTTCCCCCCCCACCCCCACCCACCACTTCCCCCCCACCACTTCCCCCCCCACCCCCACCCACCACTTCCCCCCACCCACCACTTCCCCCACCACCCACCACTTCCCCCCCCACCCACCACTTCCCCCCCCACCCCCACCCACCACTTCCCCCCCCACCCCCACCCACCACTTCCCCCCCCCACCCCCACCCACCACTTCCCCCCACACCCCCACCACCCACCACTTCCCCCCCACCCCCACCACCCACCACTTCCCCACCCACCACTTCCCCCCCACCCCCACCCACCACTTCCCCCCACCCCCACTTTCCCCCCACCCCCACTTTCCCCCCAACCCCCACCCCCACTTTCCCCCCCCACCCCCACCCCCACCCCCACTTTCCCCCCACCCCCACTTTCCCCCACCCCCACTTTCCCCCCCCCCGCCCCCACTTTCCCCCCTCCCCCCCCTTTCCCCCCCCGCCCCCACTCCCCCCCCACCCCCACTTCCCCCACTCCCCCCCCCACCCCCACTTCCCCCACTCCCCCCCCCACCCCCACTTCCCCCACTCCCCCCCCACCCCCACTTCCCCCCACTCCCCCCCCCACTTTCCCCCCCACCCCCACTTTCCCCCCCCACTTTCCCCCCACTTTCCTCCCCCACACCCACTTCCCCCCCCCACCCCCCACCTTCCCCCCCACCCCCACCTTCCCACCCCCACCTTCCCACCCCACTTTCCCCCCCCACACCCCACACCCACTTTCCACCCACACTTTCCACCCCCACCCCCACTTCCCCCCCCTCACCCCCACCCCCACTTTCCCCCCCCACTTTCCCCCCACTTTCCTCCCCCACCCCCACTTTCCCCCCACCCCCACCTTCCCCTCCCACCCCCACCTTCCCACCCCACCTTCCCACCCCACCCCCCCACCCCACTTTCCCCCCCCCACACCCACACCCACTTTCCACCCACAACTTTCCACCCCCACCCCCACTTCTCACCCCCCACCCCCCACTTTCCATCATGTCTGGATAAATTGCTTTTTAAAATTTCTTTCCTTGTCCACCTAGAATCAAGCACAGGATAGGTTTACAGTAAGAACAACAATAACAACTTGTATTTATATAGCGCCTTTAACGTAGTAAAACATTCCAAGGCACTTCACAGGAGTATTATAAGACCAAAAAAAATTGACACTGAGCCACCTAAGGAGAAATTAGGGCAGGTGACCAAAAGCTCCACTTTCCCGCCCTACCCCCATACAGTAGCTCGCATCAGAGAATGGCTGAGCAGGGGAGTGCAACATCAAGTGTGGGAGCAGGAAGGGAAGAGAATGGAAAAGGAAAACAATTAACTTGCTTGACAATTAACCCCAAATCGCAGAATCATTCCTGCTGCCCTTCTCTTGAATTCTCTCCAATGCTTTGATGTCCTTTTGAAGGCGCTATATAAATGTATGTTTTTGTTGCCTGTAGCATTTTGAGTTTTTGAAATAGGAACATAAGAGGACAAGAGATACGAAAAGGGGTGGTAAGTATGTGGATTACTGACACGGGTGGTGGAACAGGAGACCTTAATGGGTTTCAAGGAAGAACTAGGCCTGTTCTTGTCAACACATGAGATTCAGGGTTAATTTAAATGCACAAAGAGAATACTGGGATAACAACAGAAAATGCTGGAAGCACTCAACAGGTCAGGCAGCATCCGTTGAGAGAGAAAAACAGAGTTTACGGCCGCGATTTTGTCATTGGATGCAAGTTGGGAGCGGGTCAGGTGGTTTCTGTAGTGTATGTACCCGTCTACCTTTAAGAGAACTATTGTATGTAACCGTCCACCTTTAAGAGAACTACTTTAGGTGTTGCACTACTTTGTTGGCTTCTGTATACTGTAATACCGACGGTGACCACACCGGTATATAAGTGCTGTGTCAGGAGTTATTGGGCAGATTCGCCCTGACCTTCGAATAGTAAAGTCCTGTTTTAAGTTACTCTTGGAGTCTGTGCATTAATTAACTAAACAACCCACAGACTTTACAGTTTCGAATTCCAGCCCCACCCCCCAACTGCATCCAGCCCACGAACGTGATTTTACGCTGATTGACCTTGTTAAGTCTGCCCTGCGGGCTTGCTGGCCAATTAAGAGGAAGCTGGTCAGATGACGTCATTTGATAACGCGTCATCTGCCGGTTTTCTTAAAGGGACCACACACAATTTTTTTGACAGCTCATTTCTCAGTGTTTGACAGCACTGAGATGCTGCAAACACTGACAATCACTGTATAAAGGTGAGCTCTTACACCCAGACTCTCCAATGACTCCCTCCATCGGCTAGAACAGATGGCAGCTGCAGGTGAGGTTACAGAAGCGATCTGTCACTGGTGAAAGAGGTTCTCCCAATGAGGTGGGACTAGACATCGATTTCAAATCTTGTTACCTACAGAAAACTGTAAATGCATTAAAAATGATTGGAAAAAGTTAGAGATACAACAGATTTTTAAGCAAGTGTAGGTGTAATGTATATACCTTTAAGGGGGGAACTACTTTTTACAGCTCATGTATACTGTAGTATCGGCAGTGACCACACCTGTATATAGAACTGAGTAGTAATCTGTACAGTTCAGTTCCAGAGTGAGCCACGTTGAGTAAACACCTGTTGTACCGTTCTCCTGCAGTCTGTGTCTTACTACTGACGGACACAACATTGGCGACGAGGCAAATTCGATCCTACCTGCAACTCTGCATCACCTCCCAGGGATTCGTTCCTGGAGACCAGTAGATTGGAGGTCAAGGCCAGAGACACGGGCGTCGACAACGGGCAACCGCCCAGTCATCCAGCAGAGACTCGAGAATTGTGGGGGAGGCTGTTGAGAGCCAGGCTTGGCTTTCCAGTCGCGGTGGTCCAGCGAAACAGGCTGGCAACAGGTAGTGCGCAGACCCTTCCCGGACAGCGGCGGGCTAGAGCCCGACCGAGTGGCACAGCAAAGGGCCGAGCAGCGTCGACGGGAGAGAGAGGGCAGAGCGCACAGGGCGCAGCCGGTGTTCAGGGGCTGAGCAGCATCGAGGAGAGGGAGAGAGACACGCAGAAATCCGCGAGGCGCCGCCATTGCCACAAGGACCGCCGAGAGCGGCGTTGGCAGCAGTGGGGGAGGAAGGAAAGCGCGGGAGATGCCATTTTAAACCACACCCAAAATGCCGAAGAGTGGCAGTATCACCGCATTTGACAATGAAGTCGAAGATTGGACTACATATGTCGAACGAATAGAGGTATACTGCAAGGCAAATGAGGTGTCAGATGACAAGAAAGCGCCGGTATTGTTAAATTTAATGGGTGCAAAGACGTATGGCTTATTACGAAATTTAGTAACCCCAGCAAAGCCAGTGGAAAAGAGTTTTGGAGACATAGTGACGATACTACAGGAACATTTAAACCCCACACCGCTGCTGATAGCAGAAAAATTCAAGTTTCACAAACGGAACCAGCATAAGGATGAAAGCAATGCTGATTATTTAACAGAACTGCGCAAACTATCGAAACACTGCCAGTTTGGAACGGGACTGGCAGATACCTTAAGGGACAAGTTTGTGTGTGGGCTTCAAAGTGAAGGAACCCAGAAACGGCTTTTATCTGAAAAGGACCTTACGCTGGACAAGGCTTTCAGCATTGCGGTATCATATGAAGCAGCAGCACGGGGCGCTGCAGAGATACAACAGAGACCGCAAGAATATGGCACAAACGAAATGTCATACAGAACAGAGAAGTGCTATCGCTGCGGCAGAACAACACACGACCACAATGATTGCTGGTTCAAAGACAAAGTGTGCAGACAGTGTGGAAAAGTAGGACACATAGCACGAGTCTGCAGGTCGGGAAAGAAAACCAGCAATAAGAAATCTTCAAAAGAAAAGTACAAGAAGGTACATAAGGTGACGGAGAATAGTTCAGATGAACAAAAGACTGATACCGACTCCGAAAACAGGGAGCTGAGTTGTCTGAAACTACATAATGTGATCAAAACGGAGGATCACCGAACCATTTGGGTCACTCTCAAGATAGCAGGAGTCCAGGTAAAAATGGAATTGGACACAGGATCAGCCCTAACAGTCATAAACCGACGGGACTACGAGCGGCTATTCTCACACATACCCTTGAGAGACACAAAAATTATTTTGAAGACGTACACGGGGCAAAAAGTCTACCCCAAAGGAAAAATAAGGGTGACCGTTATATATAACGGTAAGGGAAACACCAAAACTAGACCTGTATGTATTGCAAGATGGAGGACCACCATTACTGGACATGAATGGATCCGGAAAATACAGCTGGATTGGCATTCCATACAAGCACTGACTGTGGATGCCAAAAAGGATGACGACGTCACACCTGGGCGACTGTCAAAGATCCTAACCGACGCGCAAGAAGTGTTCCAGCAAGGACTCGGAACACTAAAAGGCATGACAGCAACAATAAAATCGAAGAAAACGCAAGCCCAAAATTTTTTAAGGCCAGACCGGTACCTTATGCGATCCGCCCAGCCGTCGAAGCAGAGCTGGAGAGTCTGGAACATTCAGGTGTACTGTCCAAGGTAGACTGGAGCGAGTGGGCTACACCCATCGTCCCTGTGATGAAAAAGTCGTTGACCAGCACGCCTGGGGAACCAAGGAAGTTTCGCATCTGTGGGGACTTTAAGGTAACAGTGAACCCGGTCCTTCACACCGTGCAATATCCACTTCCGCGGATTGAAGATATTTTCGCCTCGCTATCTGGAGGGAAACGCTTCACTAAGATTGATCTGGCCCAGGCGTATCTGCAAATGGAGGTAGAAGAAGCATCAAAAAAATACCTCACAATCAACACCCATAAAGGTCTCTACCAATACAACCGGGTAGCATCAGCTCCGGCTATTTGGCAAAGGGCAATGGAACAAGTCCTGCAAGGGATCCCAGGGACCCAGTGTTATTTGGACGACATCCTGGTCACGGGCGAAAATGACAGTGATCACCTCGCCAACCTGGAGCAGGTGCTCACTAGATTGAAGGAATATGGGCTCCGAGCTAACCGCCCCAAATGCGAGTTTTAAAAAAAACAGATCTCGTATTGTGGCCACGTTATCGATAAAGAGGGATTACATAAGTCCCCAGAAAAGATTGAGGCAGTAGTCAAGGCTCCAGCACCGGAAAACGTGTCACAACTGAGGTCGTTCCTCGGGCTGGTAAACTACTACCATAAGTTCTTGCCAAATTTGTCTACAATACTCCACCCACTGAACACCCTACTGCAAACTGGATTGCCATGGAAGTGGAGTGACGAATGTAAACGAGCTTTCCAGAAGAGCAAAACACTAATCACATCGAAAGAGATATTGGCCCATTTCAACCCAGCACTACCAATTCGGTTGGCGTGTGATGCATCACCCGACGACATTGGAGCGGTGCTGTCGCACAAATTCTCGGACGGCTCAGAGAGGCCAATAGCCTTTGCGTCACGATCACTAACCTCAGCCGAGCGTAACTACGCCCAGATTGACAGGGAGGCCCTCAGCCTAGTGTGGGGAGTGAAAAAGTTCAATCACTATCTGCACGGGCAGAAATTCACCTTGCTGACTGACCACCAGCCTCTTGTCTCCATTTTTAATCCGAAGAAGGGCGTTCCGGTGATGACTGCGCAACGACTACAAAGATGGTCACTCTTTCTAGGGGCGCACCACTATGAGATTGAATATAAGGGCACGAAACAGCATGGAAATGCTGATGGGCTATCATGCCTGCCACTGCCTACTGCGGAGGAAGCACCAGCAGTGGATCCTGTCGAAATATTTCATTCGACTATAGTTGAATACCTACCGGTAACTAACGCTCGTATAGAAAAGGAGACCCGAAATGACCCGACACTGTCTCGGGTATATGATTTGACGGTGAAGGGATGGCCAGCACATGGCAATTGACTGTTGCCAGCATTCTCGACAAGAAGAGAACAGCTGTCAGTGTGCCGGGGGACCTTGATGTGTGGATCCCGAGTGGTAATTCCACCCAAGTTAAGGGATAGAGTGCTCCATGAGCTTCATGAGGGTCATCTGGGAGGGGTAAAAATGAAAAGCCTTGCCAGGGCTTATGTGTGGTGGCTGGGAATCGATAAACAAATCGAGGACCTGACCAAGAGCTGCTCAGGATGCCAGAAAGTCCAAAATGCACCACCACATGCCCCTCTACACCCATGGGAGTGGCCCACATCTCCATGGCAACGGGTGCATATTGATTTTGCTGGTCCATTCATGGACTCAATGTTTTTAATAGCCGTGGATGCGCACTCGAAATGGCCTGAGGTCATCAAAATGTCCTCCACCACCACGGAGAAAACTATTGCAGTCCTACGGACCATTTTTGCCAGGAATGGCTTGCCAGAACAGATTTGCTCCGATAACGGACCACAGTTTGTGTCCGAAGAGTTCCGGAGGTTTATGCAGAAGAATGGGGTAAGGCATTACACATCCGCCCCGTATCATCCAGCCACAAATGGATTGGCTGAGAGGTTCGTACAAACCTTTAAGAAGGCAATAAAGGCTATGTACAATGACAACATTCCACTGCAGCATAAGGTGGACAATTTCCTGTTCGCCTACCGGAATGTGACACATGCAGTCACCAACCAGGCCCCGGCCATGATGTTCTTTAACCGAAGGTTAAGATCTCGCCTGGATTTGCTCAGACCAAACGTATGAAGAGATGTTGAGAGTAAGCAATTCCAGCACATCCATGAGAAGCCAACAAGGAGCTTCAATGTAGGGCAACCAGTCTTGGCCCGCGACTACCGAACAGAAAAATGGCAGCCAGGAACGATATGCACACGGCAGGGTCCACTAATGTACACAGTGGACGTTGGGGAGAACATCGTGAGACGCCATGCTGACCAGATCCTAGAGTCACAGGAACAAGTCGACCCCATGCCTCGCCCATACGTACCTGGTGAGGAACCCGATGTACAGGTCGCATCTACCCCAGAAACAGTAGCATCGGAAGCTGATGACCCAACCGACGACAGGGTGCCAGAATCGCCTCCGCACCAAGAGCGAGACACTCGGGAAAGGCGCTATCCAGAAAGGATCAGAAAGCCTCCCCAAAGACTGAATATATAAATGGACTATTTTCAGCTAACGTTGTATGTTAAAAGTGTTAATTGTAATTAGTTTGATATTTAATTGTTAAATGAGTGTTATGGTACTGTTAATCTAAAAGGGGAGGAATTGTAATGTATATACCTTTAAGGGGGGAACTACTTTTTACAGCTCATGTATACTGTAGCACTGGCAGTGACCACACCTGTATATAGCACTGAGTAGTAATCTGTACAGTTCAGTTCCAGAGTGAGCCACGTTGAGTAAACACCTGTTGTACCGTTCTCCTGCAGTCTGTGTCTTACTACTGACAGACACAACAGTAGGGACAGGGAAAGGGAGGAGGGGAGGAAAGAACAAAAGGGAAGGTCTGTGATAGAGTGGAAGGCAGGAGAGATTAAAAGACAAAAGGGATGATGGTGCACGGCAAAAGGAGATGGTAATGGGACAAGTTAAGAAACAAAAGATGACTCTAGATGGGGTGTAAATGGCACTGGCTGAATGATCAACAGCTGCCATGTGAGAGAGAGAAAACATGGGGGCAGAGGTCATGATCTGAAATAGTTGAACTCGATGTTGAGTCCAGAAGGCTGTAAAGTACCTAATCGGAAGATGAGGTGCTGTTCCTCGAGCTTACGTTGAGCTTCATTGGAACAGTGTACGAGGCCGAGGATGGAGAGGTCAGAGCGGGGAATTAAAGTGACAGGCGACCGGAAGCTCGGGGTCACGCTTACGGACTGAACGGAGGTGTTCCGTAAAGCGGTCACCCAATCTGCGTTTGGTCTCCCAATGTAGGGGAGACCGCATAGTGAGCAGCGAATACAGTATACTAAATTGCAAGAAGTACAAGTAAATCGCTGTTTCACCTGGAAGGAGTGTTTGGGACCCAGGAGAGTGGGAAGGGAGGAGGTAAAAGGGCAGGTGTTGCATCTCCTGCGCTTGCGCGGGAAGGTGCTGGGCGAAGGAGAAGGGCTGCTAGGGGTGATTGAGGAGTGGACCAGGGTGGAGGGAGCGGTCCCTTTGGAATGCTGAAAGGGGAGGGGAGGGGAAGATGTGTTTGGTGGTGGGATCACATTGGAGGTGGCGGAAATGGCGGAGGATGAGACGTTGAATGTGGAGGCTGGTGGGGTGAAAGGTGAGGACAAGGGGAACCCTATCGTGGTTCTGATTATCAACATTGTTACTCTCAGCAAACACCGTTTAGCTGAAGGTCAGCTGAAAGTAGTTGGTGCAGTTGCAATGAGGCTCAACGTAAGCTCGAGGAACAGCACCTCATCTTTCGATTAGGCACTTTACAGCCTTCCGGACTCAACAGAGTTCAACAATTTCAAACCATAACCCCTGCCCCCATTTTTCATGCTGTATGATTTTTGCCATTCCCATTTGCAACATTTTATGAAGAAGGGTCAAACCCGAAACGTCAACTCAAATTTCTCTCCACGGATGTTGCCTGACTTGCTGAGTTTTTCCAGCATTTTCTGTTGTTATTTCGGATTTCCAACATCTGCAGTATTTTGCTATCGTACTAGTGTTTGGTTCACTGCCACACCTCTTCTAGGAATGCCTACCTTGAAGAAGTTCTGCTCTTCTCTGCGACGGGATCTCCGTTTGGCTCTTCAACCTTGTTCATCTTCATTACTTTCAGTTTCCCTTCTCGTGTTTGATCAGGTATCTGCCAAGACTCGGTTTCTTCTTTTGGTTCTTTAATTCTTTTGTCCGATCGCAGCCCTGCCTTCGATCTAGTTCCTTTTCTCTCCAGTTTTGAAGAAGGGTCAAACCCGAAACGTCAACTCAAATTTCTCTCCACGGATGTTGCCTGACTTGCTGAGTTTTTCCAGCATTTTCTGTTGTTATTTCGGATTTCCAACATCTGCAGTATTTTGCTATCGTACTAGTGTTTGGTTCACTGCCACACCTCTTCTAGGAATGCCTACCTTGAAGAAGTTCTGCTCTTCTCTGCGACGGGATCTCCGTTTGGCTCTTCAACCTTGTTCATCTTCATTACTTTCAGTTTCCCTTCTCGTGTTTGATCAGGTATCTGCCAAGACTCGGTTTCTTCTTTTGGTTCTTTAATTCTTTTGTCCGATCGCAGCCCTGCCTTCGATCTAGTTCCTTTTCTCTCCAGTTTTGAAGAAGGGTCAAACCCGAAACGTCAACTCAAATTTCTCTCCACGGATGTTGCCTGACTTGCTGAGTTTTTCCAGCATTTTCTGTTGTTATTTTATCTTTCCTGCCTCTTACAAAAGTACAGGATGTTCTTTCAATTCCTTCCTCCCCTCCTAACCCACCCTGTCTCTGCACCTGCTTAATATGTTACATCTCCAGCTTTTTCCAGTTCTGATGAAGGGTCCCAGACCTGAAACAGTAACTCTGTTTCTCTCTCCACGGATGCTGCCTGGCCTGCTGAGTATTTCCAGCATTTTCTGTTGTTATTTCAGATTTCCAGCATCCGCAGTATTTTGCTATTGTATTAATGGCCCAGAAATTTGGGTACTCACCCGTAGGCCCAACGGAAGTGCCGGTTTCGTGCATGCACTGCGCATGTGCGGGAAACCGGAACTTCCGTTCCCTTAAAGGAAAGGGTTCACAGGTCGAACGCGTACGCCGGAGAGGCAGCGCGTGCGCATGCGCATGGAACTTACGTTTTTTTTGCAGGTTTCTCCAGGAGGGTAAGTCTCCAGGCGTTACACATGTAAAAAGCAGGTGCAAGGCCTGCTTTTAACAAGGTAAGTGGTGAATTAATTAAAATTAAAACATTTTTTCCACAGGTTTATTATTTTTAAATACTTTAAAGAAAGGTAACTTTATTTTTAGCCCTGTTAGAAAATGTAATACATTTTTTCAAAAATTTAAATGATTGTTTAAAATAGTTATTTTATGTAATTTATAGTTATTTTAAAAATGTGATTTAAAAAAAAATTTATTTGAAGTTTTAGTGATGTTTTGGGGCTTATAGTATTTATAGTTTTGACAGCTCTTCCTGTCAATTTTATGAATGAAGTATTCCCTGCTACCATTGGCTCTCCATGGCCCACGTGATCCCAGGGGACGCATCGAACTAACTGTGCCCCTGGGATACGCAAGCACTGCGCGCCGGCAGTTGGAGCAGGCCCAGGATCGGAATCCCACGCGGGCCCACAGCTCAACGGCCGGCGCGCTAGGTAAGTGCAGGTCGGGGGCTTGCACCCGCGGGAAGCCTCTGACCCGAATTTCTGGGCCATAGTTGATAGTATACCGTCTTATTTCCCGACCGAACAGCGCACTTCTCCTTTCATGCCTACCCGTTGACTCAGTGTCACGGAAGGTTCTCATATTCCAAGCTGGTACATCTAAGTTAATCCTCTTATCATTTCGACCGCTTATCTGGGATTCCCGGCAGCTGAGGGTTTACTCAGAGGCCATGTACCCAATGTGATTGCAAGAGTGGGTGAGTTATTCCCAGGGCTCACTTGAGCTGGCAGTTGAGAGGTATTTTCAAATCCCTCCATGGCCTCACCCCCTCCCTATCTCTATAACCTCTTCCAGCCCTACAACCCTCTGAAATCTCTGCGCTCCTCCAATTCTGGCCTCTTGCGCATCCCGGATTTTCATCGGTCCACCATTGGTGGCCGTGCCTTCAGCTGCCTGGGCCTGAAGCTCTGGAATTCCCTCCCTAAACCTCTCCGCCTCGCTATCTCTCTCTTCCTTTAAGACACTCCTTAAAAGCTACCTCTGTGACCAAGCTTTTGGTCACCTGCCCTAATATCTCCTGATCTGGCTATGTAAACTTTAACATAGTAAAGTGTCGCAAGGTGCTTCGTAGGAGCATTATAAAACAAAATTTAACACCGTGCCATAGCCGCTAATGGTGTAGCGATTAAAATCGGGGATGCACAAGAGGCCAGAATTGGAGAACCTTTCTTACACTGAGGAAGGATGTTCTTGCCATGGAAGGAGTTCAGCGAAGATTCACCAGACTGATACCTGGGATGGCAGGAATGACGTATGAGGAGAGATTGGGTCGATTGGGCTTATACTCGCTGGAGTTTAGAAGAATGAGAGGGGATCTCATTGAAACTTATAAAATTCTGACAGGACTGGACAGACTAGATGCAGGAAGGATGTTCCCGATGGTCGGGAAGTCCAGAACCAGGGGTCACAGTCTAAGGATAAGGGGTAAGCCATTTAGGACAGAAATGAGGAGGAATCTCTTCACCCAGAGAGTGTTGAACCTGTGGAATTCTCTACCACAGAAGGCAGTAGAGGCCAATTCATTAAATATATTCAAGAAGGAGTTGGATATATTTCTTAAGGCTAAAGGGATCCAGGGGTATGGGGAGAAAGCAGGGACCGGGTACTGAAATTGGATGATCAGCCATGATCGCATTGAATGGCGGAGCAGGCTCGAGGGGCCGAATGGCCTACTCCTGCTCCTATCTTCTATGTTTCTATGGTTACACCCTACTCAAGAGTGAGAGGAGCCTCCCCAGCTACGAGAGCAGCATTCAAGTCATGAGCTGACTCGGGCTCTGTGGAAAATGGTTGAGAGAACGAGTTTTGGTATGAAATGCATCAGGAGATGATATCAATGTAAAAGCTGCATAACGTTTCCTACCAAGGGACCAAGAGAAAGTGTCCTTAGAATAAAATAGTTCCTGAGGCGTAAGATAGAAACAGTACAAACAAAAAATGAACTTAAATATAATCACTTTCAATTTTTTTTACTTATATAATTAATGACACTGTTGTGACATCCTCTTTAATAACAAATATTGGGATGTTCAGCAAAATCTAGTCGTTAAATCCATCCTTTACATGAGCGCCACTCAACCCAAAATATGCAAAGCTGCAGCCAGGCTAATCTTACCAATTGTTTGCATTTTAATTCTGTAAATATTTTTGCTAACTCTATTAAATAACAAATGTAATTTATTCCAGTAAATTCTTCAAAGTTCCAGGATTGTCCCTTTCTCTTTTTTTCTCTCCAGTTCGGCTCATTGATGGTCTTGCTTTACCCAAGGTTTGGCCCAATCCCAGAGAAGCGCCTTCTTGCTGAGGGTTTAGCACCTCTCAAGTGGAAAAGGCATCTGTTCGAACTGTTAGATGGTGCGGTTGCTGGTACCACTGGCGGTCAGTGGGATGTAGGCTTTATGGAGGTATTTGGGATGCAGCCAGTTCTTCCTTGGAATCCCGTCTTGAGATACAGATATCAGACCCATGGCTGCAACAGATGCCGGCCTCTGGATGTCAGACAAACTTGAAAATCTGGTGAACAAGCAAGGGGAAAAGAAAAAAAAAATTACAATTAAAAAATCGATAGTCGGGAAAGTGACAGATCAGCTATGATCTCATTGAATGGCAGAACAGGTTGGAGGGGCTGAATGGCCTACTCCTGTTCCTATGAGACCTGGTTTATTTTCATCCTGTCCCCGCTCTCTCTCATTTGGTCCCTGAATTTCTTTCCCCCTGCAGATGGGAAGCTCCCTTCCTGCCCACCCTCCCCAACCCCCCATGGTTGAGCAATGCTCAGGCCAAGGGAAGGGTCTGAATCTGGGGCCCTTAGAACCAATTTTTTATGCACTGCACAAGTTAGCGTCTGCATGGTGCCGACACAAATTCAGCTTCCGGACGGCTGCAGAGGCCTTTGGCTTCTGCCCAGCCATTAACCGTTGTCAATCATCACTCTCTTCATAGAGAGATACAGCACAGAAGGAGGCCATTCAGCCCATCATGCCTGTGTCGGCTCTCTGAAAGAGCTATCCAATTAGTTCCACTCCCCTCACACCCCCTGCTCTTTCCCCAAAGTCCCACAATTTTCTCCCCTTAAGCATATATCCAATTCCCCTTTGAAAGTTATTATTGAATCTACTTCCACTACCCTTTCAGGCAGTGCGTTTCAGATCATAACAACTCGCCCTGTAAAATAAAACTCTCCTCATCTCACCTCCGGTTCTTTTGCCAATTACCTTAAATCTGTGTCCTCTGGTTTCTCTGCTCAAAGAAGAACAATCCCAGCTTCTCTACTCCCTCCACGTTACTGAAGTCTTTCATCCCTGGTACCATTCGAGTAAATCTCTGCACCCTCTCCAAGGCTTTGACATCCTTTCTAAATGTCCACACAGCATTAAAACTTAAATCTTTGAAAGTGGCAAGCAAGGGGTACAGTAGCATAGTGGTCATGTTACTAGACTAGTAATCCAATGGCCTGGACTGATAATCTGGAGATTAAATTCCGAGTTCAAATCCCACCACGGCAGCTGGGGAATTTAAATTCAGTTAATTAAATAAATCTGGAATAAAAAGCTAGTATCAGTAATGGAGACTATGAAACTACAGGATTGTTGTAAAGGCCCATCTGGCTCACTAATGTCCTTACCTGGACTGCCTATGTGTGACTCCAGACCCACAGTAATGTAATTGACTCTTAACTGGCCTTTGAAATGGCCCAGCAAGCCACTCAGTTGTACCAAACACTGCTGACAGAGTCAGCACTGTGGGAGTGCATTCACCACAAGGACTGCAGTGGTTCAAACATAGAATATAGGAGATAGGAGCAGGAGTAGGCCATTCGGCCCTTCGAGCCTGCTCCGCCATTCAATGAGATCATGGCTGATCATCCAAATTCAGTACCCTGTCCCTGCCTTCTCCCCATATCCCTTGATCCTTTTAGCCTCAAGAAATATATCCAACTCTTTCTTGAATATATTTAATGAACTGGCCTCCACCGCCCTCTGTGGCAGAGAATTCCACAGGTTCACCACTCTCTGGGTGAAGAAATTCCTCCTCATTTCAGTCCTAAATGGCTTACCCCTTATCTTTAGACTATGACCCCTGGTTCTGGACTCCCCGGCCATCAGAAACATCCTTCCTGCATCTAGTCTGTCCAGACCTGACAGAATTTTATAGGTTTCGATGAGATCCCCTCTCAATCTTCTAAACTCCAGTGAGTATAAGCCCAATCGACACAATCTCTCCTCATACGTCATTCCTGCCATCCCAGGTATCAGCCTGGTGAATCTTCGCTGCACTCCCTCCATGGCAAGAACGTCCTTCCTCAGGTAAGGTGACCAAAACTGCACACAATACTCAAGGTGTGGTCTCACCAAGGCCCTGCACAACTGTAGCAAGACATCCTTGTTCCTGTACTCGAACCCTCTTGCTACGAAGGCCAACATACCATTTGCCTTCTTAACCGCCTTGCTGCACCTGCATGCTTACCTTCAGCGACTGGTGCACAAGGACACCCAGGTCTCTTTGCACTTCCCCTTCTCCCAATCTATTGCCATTCAAATAATAATCTGCCTTCCTGTTTTTGCCACCAAAGTGGATAACCTCACATTTATCCACATTATAGTGCATTTGCCATGTTTCTGCCCAATCACCCAACCTGTCCAAATCGTACTGGAGTTTCACGACATCCTCCTCACAGCTTACCCTCCCCACCCAGCTTTGTGTCGTCTGCAAATTTGGAGATATTACATCCAATTCCCTCATCCAGATCATTAATATATATTGTGAACAGCTGGGGTCCTAGGACCGATCCTTGTGGTACCCCACTAGTCACTGCCTGCCACTCGGAAAACGACCCGCTCAAGAAGGCGGCTTACCTTCTCGAGGGCAATTAGGGATGGGCAATAAATGCCAGCGATGCCCACATCTCGTGAATGAATAAGGGAAGAAAAAGTTTAGAAGGCTGTAAATGAAGCATATGAGATACTTGGCTTTATAAATAGAGGCATAGAGCCTCAGCTGGGGTATTGTCTCCAATTCTGGGCACCACACTTTAGAAAAGATGTCTCAAGGCCTTGGAGAGGGCGCAGAGGTGATTTACCAGAATGGTAATAGGGATAAGGGACTTCTGTTATGTGGAGAGACCAGAGAAGCTGGGATTGTTCTCCTTAGAGCAAAGTAGGTTCAGGGGAGATTTTATAGAGGTGTTCATAATTATGAGGGGTTTTGATAGAGTAGATAGAGAGAAACTGTTTCCACTGGAAGGAAGGTCGGTAATCAGAGGACACAGATTTAAGATAATTAGCAAAAAAGCTGATGGAGAGATGAGGAGAATTTCTTTTTGCATCAAGTTGTTGTGAGCTGAAATGCGCTGCCTGAAAGGGTGGTGGAAGCAGATTCAATTGTAACTTTCAGAAGGGAATTGGATATATAATTAAAACGGAAAAAACTGCAGGGCTACGGGGAAAGATCAGGGGGTGGGGAGTGGGACTAATTGGATAGCTCTACCAGAGAGCAGGCGCCTGCACGATGGGGCGAATGACCCCCTTCTGTGCTGTACGATTCTATTCTATGATTCTACCAACAGAAAGGAATGATGATTGGCATGGATGGTTGATCAGCAAGAGATGAAAGAGCTCTTGTGGACAGGGCAAAAGTTGACTGTTGACTGTGGTGAATGACTTTTTTAATGGCGCTTCCTTCAAGAACATTCAGCGAGGAAAGCTGGAAGCAGATTCAATAGTAACACTCAAAAGGGTATTGGAGAAATACTTCAAGAGAAAAAAAATTACAGGGCTATGGGGAAAGAGCAGGGGAGCGGAATTAATTGAATAGCTCCACCAAAGAGCCGGCACTAGCTCAATGGACCAAATGGCGGCCTCCTGTGCTGTATCAGTAGATGATTCTATGAATACGAATATGAAAATTGGTGAACTTGCATGCAATATTTGCCAGATGACATGCCATC
The DNA here is from genome assembly GCF_052327205.1 of Somniosus microcephalus. Lineage (NCBI taxonomy): Eukaryota > Metazoa > Chordata > Chondrichthyes > Squaliformes > Somniosidae > Somniosus > Somniosus microcephalus. The sequence goes on along the minus strand of NC_140990.1, from coordinate 317,347,720 downwards.
ACAATGCTCTTTTCCACTCCTGTAATTTCTTAAGAGAAGAAAATGTGGTTAATTACGGTCTGGCTTTTTATTTATAACATAAACGGGGCACAATTGTTGGATAAGATCCCTAATAATTATGGCCTGCTAGTCGCTGATCTTAGCAAGGTTGATGATTTGAGGTGAGGGGAACTTGGCTGAATAAAACTGGGCACTCCTAGCCTAGATCGTACAATAGATTCAGGTGAAGGAGACTCTCGTGGGGGTCAAACCTCCAGAATACCAAGCCCACCATCCCCCCGTTGGATAGTTTCTCTAATGAAGGTCCAGATGAGCTCAAATGAAATATTAATGTCTTTTTTTTTGACATTTCCCCTTCCTGAGGTTTTCAAGATGATGAGAGGTTTTGATAGCGTAGATAGAGAAAATCTATTCCCCCTGGTGAGAGGGTCAATAACCAGAGGTCAGAGATTCAAAATCATTGGCGACAGATCTAAAGGGGAGATGAGGAGACATTTTTTCACTCAGAGTTGTCGGGATCTGGAATGCTCCACCTGAAAAGCTGGCGGAAGCTGATCATTTTAAAAGGGAGTTGGACAGGTGCTTGAGGATGAGGAACTTACAGGGTTACGGACAAAAAGCGGGGGTGGGACTGAGCACGACTGCTCGTTCAAAGAGCCAGCACAGGCACGACGGGCCGAATGGCCTCCTTCTGCGCTGTAAGTTTCTATGATTCTTCTTTCTCTTCAGCTTGTTCTGCACACCATGAAGCACAGTGTCATTTGGAGCAAGACTCACTTCATTTTGGTTCAAAAAAATACAACTTGTTTGAATGTATCTCGCCCTTGAAAAGTAAGCACAGCTCTAAAGGCTTACATGGGTTTGCGATCTCTCTCACTCTTTCCTGATCTATGTCTCCCAACTTTCCTCTGCTGCTGAGAGCTCTGCATGCCTTCATTGAGACACTGAGAAGATCTTCTCCCAGGCCTCCACCAATACTAGGGTTGCCCATCCTCCAGGATTGTCCTGGAGTCTCCAGGAGTTAAAGACTAATCTCCAGGACACTGCTCCCAGCAAAACCCACGAGAAAATTCATAGGGGTATTAAAAAAAATGTGTTTTAACATTTTTTTTGAATGCTTTGGGTTAGTTATAAAAGTATCTGAGATGGGGGGAAAAAAAGACTGCCTGAGAGTTGAGAATGGGTAATGAAGAGTCGGTTTGCTTTCCAATTGGCCGCGGGAATGGGGTGCACCAGAAGGATGGACATGTTGGGTGGCTAATGGCCGGAGTGTGGGGGCGGAGCAGTTGGAGGCAGGGGGCCATGTGATGGCACCTCCAAAAATATGTCCAACCATAGTTGGCAACTCTCACCAATACTGGTGTGTAGCCCCAGAGACTCTCCAAGTGAATTTTGTTTCTCCTTCCCCTTGTGAGAATTAACCTGATTTCCATTCTATGACTCCTGCAGATGACATGCTGAAGCTCAGTCTAAGCTCAAACACCCATCACGCCAACCATTGCCACATAGTATATTGGAGATCCAATACACGACTCCCTCGATGGCTCAACAGGTTTATCCAGTGAATAGCTGTGAGCTGCGGAGACTCAGAAGGTCTCAGGTTTGACCATTAGTCTGAGCAGAGTTAGCCAGGGTAGTGGTAGGATCTCTATAAACGTCAGCACCCCTTGGGTTAAGGAGGGAGGGGAAATTGGGCAATGTTCCTGATCTGGACAAGTCCAGCATCTCCAATTGGATACAAAGTAAAGCCTCAGGCCCAACCTCGAAAGAGCGGTCCTTACTGGCCAAGCAGAAAATTCCTCCAGATGTGTCCCAAGTTATTCGCGTATCCACTCTGAGTGAGATTGTCCATTTTGGTGACAACTCATTGCCAAATTAAATGGCCGTTCTGTGCTACGTAATCGAGCCAGAGCCTGCTGCGATGGGACTGTTCCACTGTTGGAACCAAAAGCAGCAAAGCGCTTTTGACTGCAATGGAACCGAATATCAGGGTTGCGTATAACAGGCGGCCAGTTTTGTGCCACCGCACGAGACTAATTTCTAGCCCTATGTCTTCCTGGACAAGATAGCACATAACAGGCGCCAGCAGGACTTGGCCAGGGGAGGGGAAGCACGCCTGCATGAGTCAGGAGTGCGATGGAATACTCTCCACTTGCCTGGATGAGTGCAGCTTCAACAACACTCAAGAAGCTCGACACCATCCAGGACATAGCAGCCCGCTTGATTGGCACCCCATCCACCACCTTAAACATTCACTCCCTCCACCACCGGCGTACCGCGGCTGCAGTGTGTACCATCTACAAGATGCACTGCAGGAACTTGCCAAGGCTTCTTCGGCAGCACCTCCCAAACCCGCGGCCTCTTCCACCTAGAAGGACAAGGGCAGCAGGCGCATGGGAACACCACCACCTCCAAGTTCCCCTCCAAGTCACACACCATCCTGACTTGGAAGTATATTGCCGATCCTTCATCGTCGCTGGGTCAAAATCCTGAAACTCCCTACCTAACAGGACTGTGGGAGCACCTTCACCACACGGACTGCAGCGGTTGAAGAAGGCGGCTCACCACCACCTTCTCGAGGGCAACTAGGGATGGGCAATAAATGCTGGCCTTGCCAGCGATGCACAGGTCCCATAAGCAAATTTTTAAAAAAAATCACTCCCCTTGAGGAGGCAGTGCTGGCAGTAATCTGGAGGGGTGTGGCAGCAGGCAGAGCAGGGGACATCTTGCCTAGAGGTATGTGGCCACTCCAGCTTCCTTACATATCCACAACATATATAGTTATTCCTCAGAGCATATGGAGCCTTAGTGACCTCCCTTATGCAAAAGTGCACAGAGGATTGTGATATGTGAGATATCCCCTGTGACTGCCTAAAAGGTTCCAGCAGCATAAAAATTAAGTGCTACTGTGACCTTGACTGCCACAGGCAATCCAGTCCTGGCCATGTTGAGACATCTGAGTCTTCCTCCCATGAGGCCACAGATCTCAGACGATCTCCTTGGTAAAGCGCAGCCTCTTCATGCACTGGTCTTGGGTCAGGTGAATGTAGGAGTAGTGCTCTCTGAAGACCATGGATGGATAGGGCCTCCTGCAGAAAGCCCTCCTGTCCCTCCCCGCCCTCTCTGCTCCAGCAGCTGGTGCTGCTCTGCCTGGCCTCATTGCCTCCTCCCATTCCTCCTCCAGACCAAGGGGAACACCTAGCAAGATCCCTATGAACAAGCACTCCCTTTCTCCTGGTGACTCCTATAAGGTGTCCAATAAGGTAGGGTAGCACAGCAGTCACTCTTTTTAGGTGAAGTCCTCAGAGAATTTCCAGATAAAATGTTGATAGAGCGTTAGTGAAGTCTTGAAAATGCGTCCCAGAAAGTCTCCCGATGTGTAACAAAAGTCCTCTTCAAATGCAGTGTAGTCAGTCAATTGCAATCAGCAAGTGAACATTGACAGTAGCGCACGCATTCCTCACCAACGGCTTCTTTACTCCTGTTCAGCTGGTCGCTGGTAGGAGAGGTGGACAATTGCAGCGCTAGCCAGCAAAATGTTGTGAGCATTCGGAACCAATTTAATTGCCAATCAGAGGCTTAATCATCCTCGGGGTGGCCGTTCCTAGCGCGCGCTTCAGGTCCTTTACCAAGATGGTGTCTTGCACTATACGCGGGCTAACCCAGCGCTGCAGCTCAAGACCTATCTTGGCCACCTCGGAGGCTCTTTTGCACTTAAATTACCGGCGTTACAGCCCCCTGGATTTTTTTAACCTTTTTTTTTACATTTGTTCCTCAGTCTCTTCCCTGAGAAGGGTTTTACTGGTAATTCCGGTAGAATAGCTGGGAAATCTGGCAATGTTTGCTATTCTGACTCTGGGTGCTCAAGGACTGCATCTTTCAGGAACTTGCACACACGTATCCTGGCAGCATTGTGACTTGGTCTAAGCGTTAAACAAAGCTTTACTCAACCGTTTTACAACATGGAGGTCTAGTTGTGTTCTTTACTAGTTCCTGTTAATGTCCTGCACAAGCTGGGCTCGTGCCCGAGTATTTATACTCTCCCTGGACAGCACCACCCATAGGCCGCTCAGTATTATTTCATAAGTCTTTCTTTCATGAATGACAAGGTTCATGTCACATTGTATGGTGAATGCCCGAGACCCGTGGGTTTAGAGTGGGTAGCTCCAGTTGGAGAGCTAGCACGGGCGCAGGGCCAAATGGCCTCCTTCTGAGTTTTGGTGATTCTGTGACCTATCAGTTGCACAAATAATATACATCTTACAGGAGATTGTAAACGCTAGAGATGTTACTTGTGAAGTAACTTCACTTACTTTGGGCTGGTGGGGTCCAATTCAATCTTACTGTCTGAAATCTCTTGTGTATTACTGTGATGCTCTTGTGTACTAAATTCAGAGAAAGCTAAAGATTACTGTTAAGTTTAATTAAAATATATCAGGTTATCCCTCAGATAGCTTATTATAGGACTAAGACATAGAGCTCAAGTCTGACCCGGGTTTGGTCTATGCTTAGTGGTGCAACAGTTGGAGAACTCCAATTGATCTCAGCGCTCCTGGGCTAAAAAGAAAAGTGGGAGAATAAAAATCTTGGCAGGATTCCCAGTGAAGGATTTTTGGAAGGATTCATTACCTGCTAAAAGGAGCAAAGTTTGGTTAAAAGATCCATTAGACTGACTATTCAAGAGGGCATGCAGACTGACTGGAAGGCTACAGATAAGGCAGCCTCGCGAGACTGTGGGTAACCGTCGTAAACACCAGGTGCTGTTTGGTAGCAACAGTCTGTGTAACCGTGGGCAAGAGAGACTGGAAAAATTACCGAGAGAGGTTATGATTGTCAGCAAGAACAATATTAAGAGACAGTTCATGGGACTGACCCGTGCTCAGTGCACGAGTCGGACCAGAAGAACGCAATGCAGGAAGTGGGTGGATTATTAACCTCCTACCAGGTAGGATGTCGGCGGTGAATTAACCTCTCAGTGTTCACGAGGCAGAAGAATCGACCATTCTGAGTTTCGAAGTTTATTGCCGATTTAAAGGTTGTTATGCATCTCTATCTGCAAACCTGTGCTGTTTTCATGTTAATAAAACCATTAGTTAGAAAAGTTTAAAGTCTTGGTTGATCTCATCTCTGATTAACCTAAAGAGTTAAGAGAGTAAAAACAAATGATCCTACACCAGTCTGGTCACTATCTGGGGAACCATGCCTGAAAGTGTTGACATCAGGCTCATATTGCAATAAGCAGCAACCTGCCATTTATGTAGCATGCCTCAAAGATGCCCAATAATGCTTTGCAGATCAGGGAATGAAATGGAAACTGAGTGGAAAGGAATACAAAAGAGGTGGAATGGGGCAGGGTAAAAAAAAAAAAAGGATTTTAAAAGCTGGGAAGAAGGGGCGGAGGTAGAGGCCATAGATCTTGGGTGGAATGAGATTTGGCGGAAAGATTTTGGGAGGCAGTAGGTAAGAGGAAGGGATTCTAGAGCGAAGGGGCAAGGCATTGAAAGTGAGGCAGTCAATGGCGGAATAAATAGGTTTCCTACCGACATTCACTGTCTTAGTCAGTGCTCATAGGTACTTCAGGACACCCCGTGTCAGTCAACTGTACCCCAGCAAATGGTCCACTCCTACAGGGGAGAAAATTGGGAATATATTTTTAAAATATCAGATTATTTGTTGTATGGAAATTGATGCTAATTGTTTGTTACGCTGTAAACTTTTAATGACATCATGTTGAGGAAGACCACCATTACAGGTCTGCTTTCACACTATTCTGAAATTTCAGTTGGCGTGCGTGTTTCCCAGGGCTCGGGAAACCCGGCAGTAAAAGGGAGTGCCGTTTTAACAGCACTCCCTTTGGGCCAGAAGGAGCATGAGAGCCCCCCTCCAGCAAGCCTTCGGCCACCCCTCTGCTGATCGCGGCTTCTCGCTACACCCTGCTGCGATGATAGACCTCCACCTCCATCACTGAAGACGGCTCCAAGCCGCGATTGTAGTCAACCTCCACCCCCACCTTCACAGTGCACGATCTCCAGCCGTCCCCCCTTCCAATTGCCTCTCTCTTCCTCTCCCCCCACCCCCCCCCCACACCCCAACCAGTCCACGATCTCCAGCCTCCCCGCTTCCTGATCGCCTCTCTCTTCCGTGATACCCCAAGCCCCGATCTCTGACCGATTGCCGTGGACCGTCCCCAACGATCCCCGGCTGCAACCTCCTGACGTCGGTTTTCCCGCCCGGCAGCCAGCCAGCCTGTCAATTTGGCCAGCTGCCGGACAGGAAACGGAAGGAAAAAATTATAATGAGGTCCTGCTGTTAATTTCGTCAGGACATCTGCGTCCCCATCCTCAACACCATCCCCAGTCGTTTTCGCCCTCTGCCGCACCCTCCCCATAAATATCGAGGCTCGTAAGTCAGTTTGTCCATGTCGGTCTCACCTTACCACTGTGGGGAAAGTGTCCTGTAAACTGCTTGAATTGTGTTCTCAAATAGGATTCCAGTAAACGTGGCTGCACAATGTGGAATCAGCAGTGGACAACAACAACTCGCATTTATATAGCACCTGTAACGTTCCAGGGCACTTCACAGGAGCGATTATCAAACAATATTTGACACCGAGCCACATAAGGAGATGTTAGGACAGGTGACCAAAAGCTTGGTCAAAGAGGTAGGTTTTAAGGGGCATCTTAAAGGAAAAGATAGAGAAGCGGAGAGGTTTAGGGAGGGAATTCCAGAGCTTAGGACCCAGGCAGCTGAAGGCGATGGAAATTGGAGTTGCGCAAGAGGCCAGAAGTGGGGGAGTGCAGAGATCTCGGAGGGTTGTAGGGTGGAAGAAGTTAATTAGATAAGGAGCGATGAAGCCATTGAGCGATTTGAAAGCAAGGATGAGAATTTTAAAATCAAGGCGCTGTCGGGCCAGGAGCCAATGTAGGTCAGCGAACACGGGGTGATGGGTGAACGAGACTTGGTGCGAATCAGAGTATGGGCAGCAGAGCTTTGGATGAGCTCAAGTTTATGGAGGGTGGAAACGGAGAGGCCAGCCAAGAGAACGTGGGAATAGTCAAGTCTAGAGGTAACAAAGGCATGGATGAGGGTTTCAGCAACAGATGAGCTGAGGCAGGGGCGGAGATGTAATTCGTTACGTAGGTGGAAGAAGGTGGTCTTGGTGATGGTGAAGTTGAATGCTGGGAAATGGCTGGGAAAATAACCCAAAGATGTTTATTTAAAGAGGATATTCCTCGTCAGTGATAAGACCGCTAACATTGAGGACTACGCCAAGGAATAGCTCATTAGTGGGACATAAATATGCCATGCCCTATCTGCTCCTGTGCAGGACCTTTGGGTAAAAGAAGATTGGAAGTTAGGGGAGTAAAATGTCGTTTTTGGTATGCCTATGTATCCGTGCTTCATTAACTTTGACATCTTCCAGAACATTTACATGACTATAGAAGTGATTGACACCAAAAAAAGGTGAACCTTTCAGACACATGTGTCAATTGAATGGAAAGGGGCTTTTCTTTTTGAATTTAGGGTATATAAAGAGAGCACTTAGCACACCTCTCATCAGATTTTGTCCTCGTTAGGTGTTTCTCTTTGTAGAAGATTCTTTTTGTTTGCTTCTGTGGTGATATTTAACTAATAGGTGTGAAAGGGTACTTTCACAAGCCCAAACCATATTCAGGACAGTGAGCAAGAGGTTATAAAAGTCAGACTGTACGGCTACACAGCCAGTCAGAGGCAGAGATAGGCGTGTCACTTAACTGCACAAGTGCCTTGAGATCGAGGAAGGTGAGAGTTAAGTCAGCTAGCAGGTACCGTCACTTGTTCGTAAGGTGGATTCAGCCGGAACAGAGGATGCGAGTGGAAGAGATAATCCCCCTCCATAAAGGGGTTCATCAACTCACGTTCCAGAAGCTAACACCACCATCCCAGAGGAGGAAGAGAATCAACTCGACCAAGCTGCTCATAAGGACATGGTCGTATAAGCTCTGGAAACGTTGCTAATCACCAGCACAAAAGACCCTAATCTACCCAATAGACTGGCTATCCAAAGCTGTTAATTTGTCAGCTGTCTAAGAAGTTTAAACCTGGATTAATCTCACCAATTTATATCAGTCGCAGGCACTGATCTCAACTATAATCTAACAGGCAGCGATCCTGTTAATGCTAAATTACACTGATATACTGAATTGCTTGTTATGCACTTTGTTAAGGAATTCTGTCCATTAATGTTTTGTTATTCAAATTGCTAGTTAACCTTGTCTATAACTACTTATATCTATTAATTATGTGTATGCTCAATGTTTTAATTTAAGTAGTAATAATTGTGGTTTCGAAGTCAATAAATAATTTTTAGCGCATGATTTGCTATCTTGACTTCTTAGATGTTTTGGTAAGAAAGGGTTAATTCATTCACTCAGTTGCTCATAGGTATCCTAATTGAGGGTTGGCAAAGTGAACTCGCATTCAATCCGAACTGGGTGATGTAAGTCAGTTCAGCGAGTCGACATAGACATCATTCACTCCTAAACCTAAACTGAGTGGTAAAACCCAGACTGCTTCTTAGTGCAGAGTGAAGTGAGGGGGTTAAGGATTCGTCTGGTTCCTTGGCATATATTTGTCGAGATATCGACCCCAGTGTTCTTACATTTATTGGGGGCTCGCGGCCAGGATCTGAATCTGCCCCCGACCCCGCCGAGATTTTAACATCAACATTAGGCTGGGATTAACCTTTTAACCGTACAATTTAAGCAACGCCTTATAAATTAACAAAGCATAACTGAGTGAATTGAATTCTTGCTGTGTAAATCATAGGTCCAGGTTCTTGAGGAATTTTGTGTGGCACTTGCTGAATAATTGATGCGTTAGTGAGGTCAGAATCTGTGGAGGGGGGGAGTAAAGGGTTTTGGTCACCTTATCGGAGGAAGGATGTTCATGCCATGGAGGGAGTGCAGCGAAGATTCACCAGGCTGATACCTGGGATGGCAGGAATGACGTATGAGGAGAGATTGGGTCGACTGGACTTATACTCGCTAGAGTTTAGAAGAATGAGAGGGGATCTCATTGAAACTTATAAAATTCTAACAGGACTAGACAGACTAGATGCAGGAAGGATGTTCCCGATGGTCGGGGAGTCCAGAACCAGGGGTCACAGTCTAAGGATAAGGGGTAAGCCATTTAGGACAGAGATGAGGAGGAGTTTCTTCACCCAGAGAGTGGTGAACCTGTGGAATTCTCTACCACAGAAGGCAGTAGAAGCCAATTCATTAAAATATATTCAAGAAGGAGTTGGATATATTTCTTAAGGCTAAAGGGTTCAAGGGATATGGGGAGAAAGCAGGGACAGGGTACTGAATTTGGATGACCAGCCATGATCTCATTGAATGGTGGAGCAGGCTCAAGGGGCCGAATGGCCTACTCCTGCTCCTATCTTCAATGTTTCTATGTTTCTATCATCGTTAGCAGCCTGCGGGGCTGCCTGAGAGCAAGGGCGGGGGGTGGGGGGGGGGGGGGAGAGAGCTCGGGGGGGGGAGTTTAGGGAGCCGCGGAAGCAAGAGTTAAAGCAGACGCAATTGTTGTGTCGGTACCTTTCTACCTAGACATAATTTAGGACTCAGAACTCAGAGATTCAAACATGAAGTGCTTTATTGGAAGGAAAGGAAGTTCTGGGAAGTTCCGAACAAAGAGAGCTAAACTTAACCGAGAGAATACCCAACCATTTATCTCCTGTGACAGCGCCACCACAGGTGGGAGGAGAACACACAATAGAACACACAATACATAACATTTCCTCCCCTCTTAAATGGAAGGTCCACATTATTCCTCAATAGGTAAGTTACTTTCAATACACTCAACCAACCTAGGGTAGAGGTAGACTGCCTCAAACCCTGATTTTACCCTGGGGTTTATTCTGCCCCAGTCTTGTGGGTAAGTCACTAAGCCTACAGATCCAAGCGTCTTGGAGGCCGCCGCTCTCTGACAGGATACCGGCGGTCATCGCTGGCTTCCACAGCAGTAGGCATTGACACAGGCCTAGATGGAGAAGGTGCCTGTGTCAGTTGAAAGTCAGGAGTTTGCACAGGTGGAACAGTCTCTGACTTCCTGTGTTGGAGAAGAGCACTGTGGCAAAGGATGCTGGTTTGCGGTATCATTCAGAAACAGTTCAGGCCAACCAGCCGTTGGAGCCTCTGTGGCTGTCTCTGCTCCTAGCAACAGTTGATCTGTGTGTCTTCTCCAGATGACGTCCTCAGCAGTCTCAACTGTGTAAGACACAGGGCCCGTCTGCGCGATCACTGTAGCAGGAACCCATTTCGGTCTAGTGTTGTAGTTTCGAGCTAGGATGTGCTCTCCCGGATGAAACCGTCTCTCCTTGGCTCTTTTCTCTCTTTTTTCAACTTGAGCTTGTTGTTGACGATGGACAACCTGCTCTGCCCTTGGAGGTTTGAGTAAGTCAAAACTTGTCCGCAACTGCCTCTTCATCATGAGCGAAGCAGGGGAAGTTTTGGTTGTGGCATGCGGCTCGTTCCTGTAGGACAACAGGAAGCTGTTCAGACGTTGGTGGATTGAGCCCTGACCTTGCGATGCCTTCAAGGCGTGCTTCAAAGTTTGCACGAACCTTTCTGCCTGGCCGTTAGTAGAGGGATGATAGGGCGCAGACCTGATGTGTTGGACACCATTCAAATGCAGGAAGGTTGCAAACTCCTGTGATACAAATTGTGGACCATTGTCACTTACGAGTTGTTCCGGTGAGCCATAACAGCTGAACATCTCACCAAGTTTCTCAATTGTTTTCTCTGCCGTGGTAGACCTCATCACAGCGACCTCCGGCCACTTGCTACGAGCGTCCACAACCACCATAAACATCTTCCCTTCGAAAGGACCGGCGAAGTCCACATGTACTCACTGCCACACTTCTGCAGGCCAATCCCAGGGGTGTAGGGTTGCCAGCTGTGGAACATTCCGGACCCTTTGACATGGGGAACATGTTTTGGCTTTCTCCTCAATATTCCCATCGAGACCTGGCCACCAGAAGTAGCTTCTTGCCATTTCCTTCATCCGAACCATCCCACTGTGGCCTGTATGAAGTTGTTGCAGTATAGGTTCCCTCAGAGGTGGCGGAATGATGACACGGCGTCCCCAAAGAAAACAACCTGCCTGGATGGAGAGCTCATTTCTTTTTGAAACGTAAGGTTTCAAACTAGGAGAATCTCCTATCGCTCTCCCTCGAATGACATCGTCCATTACCTCAGACAGGACTGGATCGTTGCGGGTGTACCTTCGTACCTGAACTGCAGTGACAGGTGCTCCCTCCACTTGTCTAAAGTGGAAGATGTCTATCTGACGAGGCTCTGGGGGAGTAACAGGCAAGGGTGGCCTCGAGAGACCGTCTGCGTTGCCGTGCAAGTCTGATTTGCAATATTTGATGTCGTATGTGTGTCCTGACAACAGTAAAGCCCACCTTTGCATCCTGCTTGCAGCGAGAGACGGAATTCCGGTGTGGGGCCCGAAGATTGAAGTCAATGGACGGTGGTCTGTCAGGAGTGTGAACCTTCTCCCAAACAGGTACTGATGAAATTTTCGAATTCCAAAAACGATTCCCAAGGCCTCGCGCTCGATCTGCGCATAGTTACTCTCGGCCTTGTTCAAGGTGCGTGATGCGAAGGCGATAGGTTTCTCTTCACCCGAAGGCATGATGTGGGATATGACTGCTCCCACACCATATGATGATGCATCACATGCTAGCTGCACGGGTAGCTTTGGGTCGAAGTGTGTCAGGACCTCCGAATTCAGCAATGCTTTCTTTGCTTGGGCGAAAGCTTCGTTGCACAGTTCAGTCCATTTCCATGTTTTGCCTTGACATAGCAACTGATGTAACAGCTTCAGCAATGTTGCTAAGTCTGGAATAAACTTCCCATAGTAGTTAAGTAGCCCCAGAAATGAATGTAACTGGCTCACATTCTGGGGTGCTGGGGCCTCCACGATCGCCTTGACCTTTGGCGGCGCCTTATGCAGACCAGTAGCGTCAATCACATGCCCCAGGTACTCAACTGAAGACTGAAAGAATTCACATTTGTCCTTACGAACTCTGAGTCCGTACTCTTTCAGTCGTTGTAGTGTCGCATCCAAGTTCAGAAGATGATCCTCCTCATTTGTCCCAGTGACAAGGATGTCGTCCAGGTAGCACTGGACTCCTGGCAGTCCACTCAAAATCTGATCCATTGCCCTTTGGAATAGAGCAGGGGCCGACGTAATTCCAAACGGAAGGCGGCAGTACCTGTATAGCCCCTTGTGTGTCACAATTGTCAGCAGCTCCTTTGATTTGTCATCAACATGCATTTGTAGATAAGCCTGGCATAAGTCTATTTTGCTGAACTTTTGCCCTCCGGCCAGGCCCGTAAAAAGATCATCAATGAGGGGGCGGGTACTGTTCCACAGACAGCACCGGGTTAATAGTCACTTTAAAATCCCCGCAGATTCGAACAGATCCATCCTTTTTCAGGACAGGAACAATGGGTGTGGCCCATTTGCTCACGCTCACAGGCTCCAGGACTCCATTCTCGACTAAGGCCTCCAAGTTAGCCTCAACTTTTGGCCTAATTGCATAGGGTACAGGTCGGGCTTTGTGAAACTTCGGCTTGCTGTCAGGTTTAATGTCCAGTCTCACGCTGATCTTTTTCATGCTCCCAAGTTCCCCATTGAAGAGTTCTGCATGTTTGTTTAACACTGCAGTCAGACCTGACTCCCCTTTTGACATCATGCGGACTGCAGGCCAGTCCAGCGTGATTTTCTCCAGCCACGCATGTCCCAGTAGCGATGGGTAATTTCCCTTTACCACATATAGTGGCAGTTTTGCAGTCTGTCCGTTCAATTTAACTGTCACCTCAGTGACGCCTCTCATGGCCACAGGTTCGCCGGTATACGTCTTTAGCACAATGTTTGTTGGCTGAAGGGTAAGATGCTTTAGCATTTTGTTGTAGACAGTGTCTGAAACAAGGGACACAGCCGCGTCTGTGTCCACCTCCATCCGCACTGATTGTCCCTCCACCAGTGGTGACACCCAGTAGCCATTTGAACCACCTGCAACCGTCAGTATATGCACCTCTTCCTCCTCAGAGGTGTCGCTCCCCTCTGTTTTGCTTGTTCCATCATACTGCACTGAATGAACACTCTTTTTCCTCTCTTGTCCAAATACAGACATTTTGCTTCCATGCTTCCCAGCTCTGTCTGTTCTTTTTTTACCTCTACAGGCGCGTTCAATGTGACCCTTTTTGCCACAATTTCGGCATTCCAGCTCCGTACACCAGCAGTCATTAGCGTGATGGCCCGTTTTCCCACAACGGTAACATGTGCCGTTCCGCGCACCTTTAGGCTCAGACGACACCTTGTGAACTCTCCCTGTTGAACTCAACTGGTGAGCCTCCTTTTCCGGCATCTCCATGGAGACATTAACTTCAATGGCCTTTTCAAGAGTAAGGTTGTCCTCAGTAAGGCGGCACTTCAGTGTGGCTGCATTTTGCAGACCACACACAAGTCTGTCTCTAATGGTGTCATTCAGCACCTCCTTGAACTGGCAGTGTTCCGACAACCTTTTTAAAGCAGCAATAAACAACTCTTGATTCCCCCTCCTCTTGATTCCGTTTGTGAAATCTAAATTTCTCAGCAATAACCAGAGGTTTTGGTGAAAAATGTGCTCCAAGAATTTCCACTAGTTGCTTATATGTTTTAGTTCCTGGCTTATCTGGCTGCACGAGGCTGCGAAGTAAATTGAAAGTCTTCGGCCCGATTACACTCAAAAAGGTAGGCACTGTTGAGATACCGCGGCAAACGTGGGAGTCGAGACCAGAGCTAGTAAAACACAACTGCTTTTATTCTACCTCATGGCAAAGAGGATGTGATGAAATATTCCATTCATCACTCATCAGTATTTCTCTGCCTGTGACTGTGGTTGGTTTCAGTTTCATTTCCATTGTATTGTACTGTGTGTAGGGCTCCGCCCATACCTGGCTCCTATGTAAGCTGGCCCAGCCTGCAGCACATCCAGTACGGCAGACCTCTGGATGGAAGATACATTCTCCTCTGTGTGTTACCTTCTAAGTCAATAAAAGCCTTGTTTTGTTTTGCTAACATCGAGTCTCGGATTTATTGAGGCACATCAGAGGAACTGGAAAAGCCCGCGCATCCCACTTAAATACTCCCCAGACAGGAAGTGCTCCCGGCAGCCTGTCCCTGCGGGAAACAAGTTGCTGGAGGAAAGGGTCCCCGGCTGGGGGCGTCTGCTTAAACTGTCCGTGTCGCCGTGAGCGGATTATGTCCAGTGGTGGCGTGTCGCCACAGAGCTCCCCCCAGAATCCGCTTAGGAGGAGTGGACGAGTCGTGACGGTGGTCTGATGGTTCTGCCGCAGCGGCTCTGAGTGGTCGCCGGTCTAGTTGGTGAGGCCGGACGGTTCGCCGCCGGCTGTGCTGGTTTGCTGGCGGGACGGCCTCTAGTTGGAGGCCGGGCCACGGGGACCTGTTCCCCTGGTTCTGTGTGTGCTGGTTTGAGCCGGTCGATGGAGACTGTGTCGACCCTGTCGCCGAGTCGCAGCTTGAAGACCTTGTCCCCGGTTTGTAGTACCTCGTACGGTCTGTCGTACGGGGGTCACAGGGGCCCGCGGTGCGCGTCGTGTCGCACGAAGACGAAGCGCGCCTGCTGTAAATTTGGCGGGACGTGAGGTGCGAGTTCGCCGTGTCGGTTGACCGGAAGTGGGGCGAACTGCTGAGCGGAAGAGAAAGAGTTGAGCCGCTGCTGTTCGGCCGACCAAGGCGTGGTAGCCTCCGGAAGGAATTCGCCTGGGACGCGCAGCGGTTGTCCGTAGACTAACTCCGCTGCCGAGGACTGGAGATCTTCCTTGACCGCGGTGCATAGGCCTAGTAGCACCCACGGTAGGCGGTCAGTCCAGGTACTGTCCTGCAGGCCGGCGCGGAGTGAGGCCTTGAGTGACCTGTGGAAGCGTTCACAAAGCCCGTTGGCCTGCGGGTGGTACGCCGTGGTTTGGTGGAGCGTCACCCCGAGGTTGCGTGCTGTGGCCGTCCAGAGTTCGGAGGTGAACTGGGCGCCTCTGTCGGAGGTTATGTCGGCCGGTACGCCAAACCTCGCAACCCAGGCGTTAACGAACGCCCTAGCGATGTCGGCTGTGGTGGTGGAGGTCAGCGGCACTGCCTCAGGCCAGCGTGTGTAGCGGTCGTCCATCGTGAGGAGATAAGTTTGGCCTTGCGATGGCGGCAGAGGACCGACGATGTCGACGTGTACGTGGTCGAAGCGGCGGCTGGGTACCTCGAAGTCTCCCAGGGGTGCTTTTGTGTGCAGCTGTACCTTAGCCCGTTGGCAGGCGAGGCAGGAGGTGGCCCAAGTCCGGACATCTCTGCTGAGGCCGCGCCAGACGAAGCGCTGGGAGAGGAGTTTGACGGATGCGCGGGAACCCGGGTGGGAGAGCCCGTGTTGCGCGTCGAAGATGCGGCGGCGCCAGGTTGCAGGGACGACCGGCCTGGGCCGAGTGAGACGTCGCAAGTGACTGCCGTGGCTTCGGGCCCGTGCGCGACCTTGGCTAGGCGTAGCCCTGGCAGGCTGGTAGCCACCGAGAGGAGGTCTGGGTCCGTGAGCTGGGCCGCTGCTAGTTGCGCGTAGTCGACCGCGAGGTGATTCGCGCAGATGGCGGGATGGGAAAGGCAGTCGGCGACAACGTTGTCTCTACCGGAGACGTGCTGGATGTCCATAGTAAACTCGGACACGGCCGCGAGCTGGCGTTGCTGCCTAGCGGACCAGGGTTCGGTGTGCTTGGCCATCGCGTATGTGAGCGGCTTGTGGTCCACGTACGCGGTGAAGGGGCGGCCTTCCAGGAGGAACCTGAAATGGCGGACCGACAGGTGGAGCGCGAGAAGCTTGCGGTCGAAAGTGGAGTATTTGACCTCCGGGGGGCGCAGTTGGCGGCTGTAGAAGGCAAGTGGCTGCCACGCGCCATTGACCCACTGCTCGAACATGGCGCCGACCGCGTGGTCGGAGGCGTCGGTGGTGAGCGCGACCCGGGCATCGGCCCTCGGGTGCGCGAGCAGGGTGGCGTCGGCGAGCGCGTTTTTGGTGGCGTCGAAGGCGGCTGGCGTGTCAGTGGTCCAGGCTACGTCCATCTTGCCGGATTTACCTCGGAGGGAGTCGTATAGGGGCTTCATGAGGGCTGCAGCTCTGGGGATGAACCTGTTGTAGAAGTTCACCCTCCCGAGGAACTCCTGGAGGCCCTTGATGGTTGTGGGGTGGGGGAATTGCTGGACGGCCTGCACCTTGTTGGGCAGGGGGACGGCCCCAGCAGGGGTGATGTGGTGACCGAGAAAATCGATCTCTGTTAGGCCGAATTGGCACTTCGCCGGGCTGAGGATGAGCCCGTGTTGGGCTAGGCGCCCGAACAGGGTGCGAAGGTGTTCGAGGTGTTCCTGTTTGGAGGAGCTGGCCGCGAGAATGTCGTCTAGATAGACGAATAGGAAGTTCAGCTCACGGAGGACTGAGTCCATAAGGCGCTGGAAAGCCTGGGCTGCATTCTTGAGGCCGAAGGGCATCCTCAGGAACTCGAACAGGCCGAATGGGGTGATGACGGCTGTTTTGGGGATGTCCGCGGGGTGTACGGGGACTTGGTGGTAACCGCGCACCAGGTCGATCTTGGAAAAGACGGTTCGTCCGGCCAGTCGGGCCGAGAAGTCCTGGATGTGTGGCACCGGGTATCGGTCGGGGGTGGTGGCGTCGTTGAGACGGCGGTAGTCCCCGCAAGGGCGCCAGCCTCCGCCGGGCTTGGGGGCGATGTGGAGGGGCGAGGCCCAAGGGCTGCTGGAGCGGCAGATGATGCCGAGTTGGTCCATGGTGGTGAACTCGGCCCGCGCGATTTCCAGCTTGGCCGGGTTGAGTCTGCGGGCGTGGGCAGAAACTGGGGGGCCGGTGGTGGGGATATAGTGCTCCACACCGTGTTTGGCGGCTTTGGCCGAAAAGGTCGGGTTAGTGAGGGCGGGAAACTCGGCTAGGAGTGCCGAGTAGTCGTCCGTGGCTCTGGCGAGGCAGTAGGTCGTCAGGCCGGCTGAACGGGCCGGGGTGAATGCGCCGGGGATGGGGGCCATAGTGTTGATGTCGACGAGGCGGTGCCTCGGAATGTCGACAAGGAGGCCGTGGGCGCGTAGGAAGTCGGCGCCGATGAGTGGGCAGAGGACCCTGGCTGTGAGGAACTCCCAGCGGTAGCAGCGGCCCGCGAGGTCGAGCGTGACGATGCGGGTGCCATATGTGCGGATGTCAGAGCCATTGGCTGCGGCCAGCGTGATACCCCGTGTGTCGTGTTGGATTTCGAGGGCGGAGGCGGGGGTGATGCTGTGCTGGGCCCCTGTGTCGCACAGAAATCGGCGGTTGGTTCTGTCGTCGGTGACGTACAGTAGAGGCCCCTTTTGCCCCGCGGCCATCGCGGGGGCCGGTGCGGGGGGGGGGTGGGGGTTTGAAGGTACACGGTGGCGTGCAGCATTGGGCCCTAGTGCCAAAACGGGTGTGGTAGTAGCAGTGACCCGGAGTGGTAGGGCGGTCGGGCCTAGTGGGCCGGGAAGACCGCGTGGTCATTGCCGTGAGGTCGGGCGCGACGTCGCGAGCGGACTGTGCCGAGAGCAGCCAGTCGGCCTTTTCGGCTATGTCATTCAGGTCCGTGGAGCCAGACTCCACAATGAGCGGGCGGATGCTGGCGGGGAGCTGCCGAATGAAAAGCGTGCGAAAGAGGGCGCCGGTGTTTTTGTCGTCCGAGAGGGACAGCATGTGGGAAAGCAGATCCGAGGGTGAAGCGTCACCAAGGCCGGGGAGGTCAAGGAGTTGGCAGTTGCGCTGGTAAGAGGACGTTTGAAATTTTTTAAGGAGCGCAGCCTTCAGATGTTTGTACTTGCCTTCCGGTGGTGGATCCTGCAGCGCTGCCCAAACCTTGGGGACTGTGGCGTAGGTGAGAGAGGAGACGAGGTAGTCGTACTTTGTGGCGTCGACTGTAATGTGTTTCAGCCGGAATCTGGACTCGGCTTGAACAAACCAGGCTTCGGCCAGGTTCTCCCAAAAGTCCGGTAGTTTAACCGTGGCTGCGTTTGTATCCGCCATGCTAGCTTAGGATTCGTCCTGAGCGTCGGGGTCACCAGTGTTGAGATACCGCGGCAAACGTGGGAGTTGAGACCAGAGCTAGTAAAACACAACTGCTTTTATTCTACCTCATGGCAACGAGGAACTGGAAAAGCCCGCGCATCCACTTAAATACTTCCCAGACAGGAAGTGCTCCCGGCAGCCTGTCCCTGCGGGAAACAAGTTGCTGGAGGAAAGGGCCCCCGGCTGGGGGCGTCTGCTTAAACTGTCCGTGCCGCCGTGAGCGGATTCTGTCCAGTGGTGGCGTGTTGCCACAGCACGACCTTTTCATTTGCCACCGCATTCGCCAATACAAAATAGTCAAAACGTTCCGTATATGCGCTCCATTGCTCCACATTTTCATCAAAATCACCGATGTTTCCTAATATAGTAGCCATCTCACGTTTCAAATTAAATTTTCTGTTTACTCACTGCACCCGTATCGTACGCAGATTCATCCGCTCCTCGTTGCCACTTGTTGTGTCGGTACCTTTCTACCTAGACACAATTTAGGACTCAGAACTCAGAGGTTCAAACATGAAGTGCTTTATTGGAAGGAAAGGACGTTCTGGCAAGTTCCGAACAAAGAGAGCTAAACTTAACCGAGAGAATACCCAACCATTTATCTCCTGTGACAGCGCCACCACAGGTGGGTGGAGAACACACAATAGAACACACAATACATAACAGCAATAACAACCCTGCTATGCAAGAACCAAATGCTACACCATTCCCAGCAACATTGTACGGTTGATGCCCGAGACCTGTGGGATTAGAGTGGATAGCTCCAATTGAAGAGCTAGCGCCAGCACATGCATGATGGGCCAAATGACCTCCTCCTTCTGCGCTACAATTTCTGCGATTCGATGGAATATCGTTTGCACAAATAACATACATCTTGTGAAAGTTATAAATAAGCTACTTGCGAAGTAACGTCACTTACCTGGGAAAGTCGTGGTCCAATTCTTCCTTACTCAGTGAAATGTCTTGGATACTAATAGGCTCCATTGTACTTCTAAATTCAGAGAAAGCTAGAGATTACTGTCAGATATCACTCATAAAATATCAGATTATTCCTCAAATAGTCTATTATACCACTAAGATGCGGAGCCCAAGTCTGACTTGGGTTTGATCCCCGGTCTATAATCAGATCTACCCGGAGAACTCCAATGGACCTCAGTGATGGGAAATTCTGGGAGATGGGGGGATTTGGGGGAGCGATGAGGCGAGGCATTGAAGGAGAGGCCACCACTGGTGGAGTAAAGGAGTTTCCTACAGACACTCGATTTTAACTCCCGTGTGGGAGTGCGGTAAAGCCTGGGATGAGAGGCTTGTCCTATGAGGAGAGATTGAGTAGATTGGGCCTATACTCTCTGGAGTTTAGAAGAATGCGAGGTGATCTCATTGAAACATACTGAGGGGGATTGACAGGGTAGATGCTGAGAGGTTGTTTCCCTCTGGCTGGAGAGTCTAGAACTAGGGGTCACAGTCTCAGGATAAGGGGTCGGCCATTTAAGACTGAGATGAGGAGAAATTTCTTCACTCAGAGGGTTGTGAATCTTTGGGATTCTCTACCCCAGAGGGCTGTGGATGTTGAGTCAATGAGTATATTCAAGGCTGAGATCGATAGATTTTTGGACTCTAGGGGAATCAAGAGATATGGGGATCGGGCGGGAAAGTGGAGTTGAGGTCGAAGATCAGCCATGATTTTATTGAATGGCAGAGTAGGCTCGAGGGGCCGTATGGCCTACTCCTGCTCCTAATTCTTATGTTCTTATGTTCTTAAAGCGAGCAGCACGCTTCGTCTTGGGAACGGCAGTAGGTGGGCTCAGGCGGTTTTACCAGCCGGGCCTCGATAGCGTTCCGATGTCCCAACCAAAAGGCTTCAGGGAGTTGACGGGGAAGCAGCTGCCAAGCCATAAAAAAATCAGGCAGTGAGAGGCCGCTGCCAGGGACCCAGGGGAACGCTCCCCAGCACAGGGTTAAGTGCCCTGGGGTAGGGAGTGAGGGAAGCTCTGGGACAGGGGAAGTTCAAGGTATTCCCTTGTAGGGTCCCAAGGAGTACTCCTGCTCACCTTACTAGGGTTCATCTGGCCCAGACTGCTGTTCCCTGGCAGCTTTTGCCACCACTGCTGTCCACCGCTCAGGCCTCAGGTTAAAATAGCAGATTGGGCCCAGATGATGTCACGAAAGTCCGATCTCGTTATTTAACGAGGACTCCGCTGGCTTTCTGCAGGCGGCCAGATTGGGGTGGGAAAGGAGTGGGTAATTCCGCCCCCTCCCTGACCCTTGCTCCTTTCTAACTGTTTCCCGCCAGGCGGAGGGGAGTCTAAATCGACCCTTGCGTGTCTTAGCTACTGCACCAAAGGTACTGCAGGGCTGTACCTCGGGGAAGGGTCCACACCATCTTCAGGGGAGGAGGGGGAGAAAATTGGGATAAATCTTTTTAAAAAATCAGATTATTTGTTGTGCTTAACATGGAAATTGACACTAACTACTGTATTTGCTAATGAAATATATGTTATGTTATGTTCTAGACTTCTAATGACATCATGTTGAGGTAGATCCCCATTTACAGCTCTACTTTCACACTATTCCGAAAAACCCTTTCATTTCAGTTACAGTATGGTACACACTTCAATACCGTACTTACAGGAGACATAGCAGCAAAGCAACTGAGGGTGGAATTTTGCCGGCAGTCAGAGGGCAAGTTCGGAGGCGAGTTAGCAAAGACTGACAGCGGGTAGGGAATCCGCTGTCAACCCGCCTCCACGTGAGTCTCCCAGGTGTCGGGTCTGTCGGCGCTGAACAGACCCGACACCAAGCGGCAGGGGAGGCAATTCACATCATTAAATGGGTTGTTAACATCCAAATAACTCTTATTTTAAGCCTACATTTCAATTTTATTTGCTCTCCCACAGGTTACTCGCTGCTCGGGGAATACGTCAGCTCAGCATGTCGTGAGGGGATTCAGCACTGAATTATCTCATGACCTGACAGCTGCCAAAGTTGTATAAAAGATCCCATGTTACAGCTGTTCACTTTCAAAGCTCAGAAACTGTTGGTTACTGCATTTGGAGGACATATTGAGCTTTCTGCAGCTTGCAAGTGTTTGGCGCCAACTCTCTATCCAGTGTCACCTCATTGGAACAACCTCTCTCACCACTGACAGATCGCTTCTGTCATCTCAACTTCACCTGCCATCTATTCCATCAGCATCAATGCGCTTGAAATAATCTCACCTTGGTCCTCAGAATCCCACCAAGATCAGCCCCAACACCAGCATCACCGGGCACACCAGCAGCAACAACAACAACACCAACCTTCTCTGCAATCAACTGATGCTGCACAGGACACAGGGCATCAGCATCCGACCACATTGCTGCCCGGGATGCCAGGGATGGCCGCACCATGACATCCCGTACCACCACCGCCCCCCACCCCCGCTAGTCTGTGTCTGTGTTTATGCTCCACATGAGTCTCCTCCCACTCTACTTCATCTCACCCACTCAGCATATCCTTCTGTTATTTTCTCCCTCATAGCTTCCCCTTAAATGCCTCAACTACTCCATGTGCTAGTGAGTTCCACATTCTCACCAATCTCTGCGTAAAGAGGTTTCCCCTTAATTCCTTATTGGATTTATCAGTGACTTTTTATAGCCCCTAGTTTTGGACTCCCTCATACAAACATCTTCTCTACATCTACCCTATTGAACCCTGTCATTATTTAAAAAAAACTCCATCAGGTCACCCTTCAGCTTTCTCTTCTCTAGAGTGCTCGCCAAAGCTGCTTCTTCAGCACCTCCCAAACATCTCTCTACCTACCTGTATCTCAGTCCTGTTCCCTCTCTACCTACCTGAATCTCAGTCCTGTTCCCTCTCTACCTACCTGTATCTCAGTCCTGTTCCCTCTCTACCTACCTGAATCTCAGCCCTGTTCCCTCTCTACCTACCTGAATCTCAGTCCTGTTCTCTCTCTACCTACCTGTATCTCAGCCCTGTTCCCTCTCTACCTACCTGTATCTCAGTCCTGTTCCCTCTCTACCTACCTGAATCTCAGCCCTGTTCCCTCTCTACCTACCTGTATCTCAGTCATGTTCCCTCTCTACCTATCTGTATCTCAGTCCTGTTCTCTCTCTACCTACCTGTATCTCAGTCCTGTTCCCTCTCTACCTACCTGTATCTCAGCCCTGTTCTCTCTCTACCTACCTGTATCTCAGTCCTGTTCCCTCTCGACCTACCTGTATCTCAGTCCTGTTACCTCTCTACCTACCTGTATCTCAGCACTGTTCCCTCTCTACCTACCTGTATCTCAGTCCTGTTCCCTCTCTACCTACCTGTATCTCAGCCCTGTTCTCTCTCTACCTACCTGTATCTCAGTCCTGTTCCCTCTCGACCTACCTGTATCTCAGTCCTGTTACCTCTCTACCTACCTGTATCTCAGCACTGTTCCCTCTCTACCTACCTGTATCTCAGTCCTGTTCCCTCTCTACCTACCTGTATCTCAGCCCTGTTCTCTCTCTACCTACCTGTATCTCAGTCCTGTTCTCTCTCTACCTACCTGTATCTCAGTCCTGTTGTCTCTCTACCTACCTGTATCTCAGCCCTGTTCCCTCTCTACCTACCTGTATCTCAGTCCTGTTCCCTCTCTACCTACCTGTATCTCAGTCCTGTTCCCTCTCTACCTACCTGTATCTTAGCCCTGTTCCCTCTCGACCTACCTGTATCTCAGCCCTGTTCCCTCTCTACCTACCTGTATCTCAGCCCTGTTCTCTCTCTACCTACCTGTATCTCAGCCCTGTTCCCTCTCTACCTACCTGTATCTCAGTCCTGTTCCCTCTCTACCTACCTGAATCTCAGTCCTGTTCCCTCTCGACCTACCTGTATCTCAGCCCTGTTCTCTCTCTACCTACCTGTATCTCAGTCCTGTTCCCTCTCGACCTACCTGTATCTCAGTCCTGTTCCCTCTCTACCTACCTGTATCTCAGTCCTGTTCCCTCTCTACCTACCTGTATCTCAGCCCTGTTCCCTCTCGACCTACCTGTATCTCAGCCCTGTTCCCTCTCTACCTACCTGTATCTCAGCCCTGTTCCCTCTCTACCTACCTGTATCTCAGCCCTGTTCTCTCTCGACCTACCTGTATCTCAGCCCTGTTCTCTCTCTACCTACCTGTATCTCAGTCCTGTTCCCTCTCTACCTACCTGTATCTCAGTCCTGTTTTCTCTCTCTTCCTACCTGCGTCTCAGCCCTAGTCTCATGCCATATAGCTCCATGGCAGTTCTTAAGTTTTGTAAAATACCTATGTTACAATCTTTTACAGTCTCCACCACTGTTCACAAGTTATGAGGCTTCACTGCTCGCGAATAGCAGATTTCTGCCCTCACATCTGTACTTACAGATGGAGTCTCATATCAGCTGTCAGTTTCTGAAACTCTGAATGTTGTTAGTTGTTGTGTCGCTCAGCATGAGGATGCAACTGAATTAATGTTGGTAAATTCAGAGTGCTTCAGGCATTGCATAGTTCCAATTATGCTTGTGTTACATAGAATTACATATAATATACAGCACAGAAACAGGCCATTCGGCCCAACCAGTCCATGCCGGCATTTATGCGCCACTCGAGGCACCTCCCATCCTTCCTCTTTTAACTCTATCAGCGTAACCCTCTATTCCTTTCTTCCTCATGTGCTTATCTAGCTTCCCCCTTAAATGCATCTCTGCTATTCACCTCAACCACTCCCTGTGGTAGCGAGTTCCACATTCTCACCACTCTCTGGGTAAAGAAGTTTCTCCTGAATTTCTTACTGGATTTATTAGTGACTATCTTCTATTTATGGTCCCTAGTTAAAGACTGCCCCATACAAACATCTTCTCTATGTCTATCCTATCGAACACTGTTAAACTTTTAAAAGACCCCTATCAGGTCACCCCTCTTCCTTCTCTTTCCGAGAGTACTTGCCAAAGTTTCTTCGACAGCACCTCCCAAACAAACGACCTCCACCACCTAGGGTACCATGCCATGCATTTACCAAAGGAACCATCAGGGGAACTCAATGAGCAAGGGCTTTTGTCAACGGTGTGCTGGTGAAATGCGACAAATGCGCAACATGGACACAACGAAGGCTCGTGGGGCGAGCAGTTGCGCTCGCGGCAAGCAATATCTCCACGGCTACATTCACCCCCTGACCTTTTGCTGTTCTTTACCTGGGTGTCGTAGGAGGCAGGGCGATCACCCTGGGCCGGGCTGTCAGGACCACCTCCCCCCGGCTGGCTTCAATCAGTATGTTCTGCAGCGTGTTCTCTAGAATCGACTCCAAGAGGTCGCAGAACTCTGGATGTCTGGAAACAGATGGGGGTTGAGGGGAAAGAATTTACCTAATGCCCCAGTCGAGTATGCAAACAAATTCTACCAGCTGCTACTAATAAGATTCCAGCGAGAATGACTACATAAATCAGAAAGGCACGGCGCATCGGTCAGTATCTGAAAGAGAATGTTAGGTTAATCTTTTGTGAAAGTACACAATGTTTAAGCCCGTCCACCATCTTAAACATCCACTCCCTCTACCACCGGTGCACCGTGGCTGCAGTGTGTACTATCCATAGGATGCACTGCTGCAACTCGCCATGGCTTCTGTGACAGCACCTCCCAAACCTGCAACCTCCACAAGTTAGAAGGACAAGGGCAGCAGGCTCAAGGGAACATCATCACCTCCCAAGTTCCCCTTTTAAGTCGCACACCATCGCCTCTACATGTTGTTTTCTTGTGTCAGTCAGTCCTGTACAACAACAATTGCATTTATATAGCACCTTTAACATAGTAAAACGTCCCAAGGTGCTTCACAGAAGCGTTATCAAACAAAGTTTGACACTGAGCCACATAAGGAGATTTTCGGACAAGTGACCAAAAGTTTGGTCAAAGAGGTAGGTTTTAAAGAGCGTCTTAAAGGAGGCGAGAGAGAGGTGCAGAGGCGGAGTGATTTAGGGAGGGAATTCCAGAGCTTAGGGCTTAGGCAGCTGAAGGCACGGCCGCCAATGGTGGAGCAATGAAAATCGGGGATGCGCAAGTGGCCAGAATTGGTGGAACGCAGAGTTCATGAAGGGTTGAAAGAAGAAAGAAATACTTGCATTTATATAGCGCCTTTCATGACCTCATGGCGTCCCCAAAGCGCTTTACAACCAATGAAGTACTTTTGAAGTGTAGCGACTGTTGTAATGTAGGAAACATGGCAGCTAATTTGCGCACAGCAAGCTCCCACAACAACAATGTGATAATGACCAGATAATCTGTTTTTTAGTGATGTTGATTGAGGGATAAATACTGGCCACGACACCGGGGAGAACTCCCGTGCTCTTCTACGAAATAGTGCCACAGTATCTTTTACGTCCACCTGAGAGAGCAGATTTAACATCTGGTTCAGTTTAACATCTCATCCGAACGACGGCACCTCTGTACTGCGCTGGAGTGTCAGCCTAGATTTTTGTGCTCGAGTCTGTGGAAATGGGACGACTTGAACGCACAACCTTCTGACTCAGAGGAGAGAGTGCTACCAACTGAGGCACGGCTGACACGGTTGTAGGGCTAGAGGAGGTAGGGCTACAGAGATGGGGAAGGGCTTTCCAGTAAACATGAAGCATTTTATCCAAAACTTTCTTTGCAGTGATTGCTCACGTTTTCAGGCGCTGCCTCCGTGTGAGCTGTTCTTCCATGCGGATCGCATTTAGTGACTCTTGCCTTTCCTCTGCCAGCCATTCTTCATTCATTTCAGTACCGACCAAGTCTGAGCTCTGGTCAATGTCGGCGCTCTCTGGTACAGTCGAGCTCGCCTCTCCTTCGGCTGCTATCGGTTGGGCATTGTCTGGTTCCAGTGGCTGACTAGCGCCTGAGCTCAATGCCTTAACATCCACGATCTTGTTGCTCTTCAGAGCCAGCTCTTCGCCTTCCTCGCTCCAGAACTGTGCGTAATAAGGGATGGGCTCGGCAATCTCGGCAACCAGTACACGCTGAAAGTGGATGTCTTCCTGCAGGCACCTTGGATAAAACAAAAGACAAAAGAGCCAACAGGTTTTATTTAGCCCTTGAACGTGCTGTGAAATATATAAACCGTAATAAACTGGTGCTTCACTGGTCGATGTTTTGAGTCTCGAGATTTATTGACCCAGACTTTTGTTGGGCAAAATAAAGGTGAGTTTAATGGCGCTCACCATTATTAATGTGTAAATCATCCAGCAACTTGTGGCAAGGAAGAGATTCACTGTAAGTTACGAATCGGCAGAAGTTGCTGGACGATTTGCGCCGCTCCAAAATCTAAGCCAATGGCCCCGATATTTACTGGGATTGGTTTTGTGAGCGGAGCGGGGCGGGGTGGGGTGGGAGGAGTTTTGGTCAGGAACCCCGGACGTCCTGGAGTTTTGACTCCACAGCGTGTGTCATGAATCTTGCCATTCATGTAGAAATGACTCATGGGATAACACTGGGCGGCCAGCTGGTGGCGCCGTCCAAGGAGTATAAATACTCGGGCGTGGGCCCAGCTTGCTCAGGACGTTTTTGTAACCAGGAACTAGTGATGTAACTAGAATCTCATGGTTGTGAAACAGTTGATTAAAGCCTTGTTTTATACTCAGACCAAGTGCTCAGTAGTTTTCTTACGTCAGCGGGTGTCTTTTCTTTTCAAGCAGGTACCTTGCCCGGAAGCCAGCCTGATTAACAGGCATGGCTCCCTGTCGGGTGGGGAACGCTCCGGAGGAGGCCACAGGCCAGGAGCAGGTAAGGAGCCTGCAGCTGAGTTAGTGGGAGCGTGGGTCCGGATCTTGGGAGGGTGGGGGCGTGGTCGCGGCCACGGCCAATGTCTGATCACGGGGGCTAGGGGTCCGATCACGGGGGGATTCTTTGCATGGGGTGGTGGGGGGGGGGGGGGGGGGAAGTCCGATCCCTGAGGCAGGGGGATCCGATGGCGGGTAGGTAAGCTTGGTGGGCTGGGAGGATAAATGTGAGGTTATCCACTTTGGGGGCAAAAACAGGAAGGCAGATTATTATCTGAATGGCAATAGATTGGGAAAAGGGGAAGTGCAACGAGACCTGGGTGTCCTTGAGCACCAGTTGCTGAAGGTAAGCATGCAGGTGCAGCAGGCGGTTAAGAAGGCAAATGGTATGTTGGCCTTCGTAGCGAGAGGGTTTGTTTGGGGACTGAACGGAGGTGTTCTGCAAAGCTGCAAATTGTTGTAAGGAATAAGCGGGTAGGGAGGAAAGGGACCGAATGGCCTCCTTCTGTGCCGGATGACTGTATGGTTCGGTGAACTGGAAACTCGGCCCCAAAGCCTAAGTGATAAAAACCATTCACAATTACCTCAGAAGTGTTGTAAAGATGTCGGTTACAAGCTTCCTGTCTTCTTTTGAGGCAGATCTGAGTGAATCTGTATGAATGTTCTCCCACTTGCCCCAAACTCTCCCACTGCTTCCAGGTTGTGAGATAACCGAGAGCGGTTCTGAGATCAGGTTTCTGCCAATCAAAAATGCAGTGAAACGTCACCGTTATTACTGGAAAAATGCAATCTGCCTTGTACAGTTGGACGTATTCCGGTAGATCTCATCGCATGACCTTGTGTTTCCAACCGCCCCGCCCCCTCCCGACATGTCCATCCTAACGATGCACCATCATCCCCACAGCCAATTGGAAAGCGAACCGACTCTTCATTACCCAATTGGATGATTCTTGACTGTCAATCAAACAGCCTTGTTTCCCATCTCCGAAATACATATTTTTTTAATGCCCCAATGATTTTTCTCCCAGGTTTTGCTCGCAGCAGTGTGCGGGAGATTAATCTGGAGAATCCAGGGCAATCCGGGAATGTTTGGCGACCCTACTGCAGCCCTAATTCGGACCTGTGCTTCTAGAGAGCGAGGCTTTCCTTTGGGGGGCATTGATTTTACCCTTACGGCTGAGCGTGACACGATGAAGGAGTGGAGTCAACACAAGCATAATTGGGACTACACAATTCCTGAAGCAACCGGGATTCACTAACATTAAAGGAGCTGCACCCTCATGCTGCGTGACTCAACAGCCCTGATACTGTCAGCAACATTCAGATTTTCAGAAATCAATGTAAGGCTGAAATTCGTTATTCGCGAACACAGGATCGGGGTAGTGGAGCCTCGCAACCTTTTGCCTCGTGGATAAACAGTGATGGAAACTCTAAAAGAGCAGGATTGTAACATAGCTATTTTAGAAAACCTAAGAACTGCCATGGAGCTATATGGCATGAGACCAGGGCTGAGACACGGGTAGGTCGAGAGAGAAAACAGGACTGAGATACAGGAAGGTAGAGAGAGAACTAGACTGAGATACAGGTCGGTCGAGAGAGAGCTAGACTGAGATACAGGTAGGTAGAGAGGGAACAGGACTGAGATACAGGTAGGTCGAGAGAGAACAGGACTGAGATACAGGTAGATAGAGAGAGAAAACAGGACTGAGATACAGGTAGGTCGAGAGAGAAAACAGGACTGAGATACAGGTAGGTCGAGAGAGAACAGGACTGAGATACAGGTAGATAGAGAGAGAAAACAGGACTGAGATACAGGTAGGTTGAGAGAGAAAACAGGACTGAGATACAGGTAGGTCGAGAGAGAACAGGACTGAGATGCAGGTAGGTCGAGAGAGAACAGGACTGAGATACTGGTAGGTAGAGAGAGAACTAGACTGAGATTCAGGTAGGTCGAGAGAGAACAGGACTGAGATACAGGTAGGTAGAGAGAGAACAGGACTGAGATACAGGTAGGTCGAGAGAGAACAGGACTGAGATACAGGTAGGTCGAGAGAGAACAGGACTGAGATACAGGTAGGTCGAGAGAGAACAGGACTGAGATACAGGTAAGTAGAGAGAACTAGACTGAGATACAGGTAGGTCAAGAGAGAAAAGGATTGAGATACAGGTAGGTCGAGAGAGAACAGGACTAAGATACTGGTAGGTCGAGAGAGAACAGGACTGAGATACAGGTAGGTCGAGAGAGAACTAGACTGAGATACAGGTAGGTCGAGAGAGAATAGGACAGAGAAACAGGTAGGTCGAGAGAGATCAGGACTGGGATACAGGTAGGTGGAGAGGGAACAGGACTGAGATACAGGTAGGTAGAGAGAGAAAAGGGCTGAGATACAGGTAGGTAGAGAGGGAACAGGACTGAGATACAGGTAAGTAGAGAGGGAACAGGACTGAGATACAGGTAGGTAGAGAGAGAACAGGACTGAGATACAGGTAGGTAGAGAGGGAACAGGACTGAGATACAGGTAGGTAGAGAGAGAACAGGACTGAGATACAGGTAGGTAGAGAGAGAACAGGACTGAGATACAGGTAGGTAGAGAGAGAACAGGACTGAGATACAGGTAGGTCAAGAGAGAACAGGACTGAGATACAGGTAGGACGAGAGAGAGAACAGGACTGACATACAGGTAGGTCGAGAGGGAACAGGACTGAGATACAGGTAGGTAGAGAGGGAATAGGACTGAGATACAGGTAGGTAGAGAGGGAACAGGACTGAGATACAGGTAGGTAGAGATATCAGGGTTGTGGTACAAGTAGGTAATGAAAGACTGGGATTGCAATACAGGAGTTAGCTATGTAGAGACCACGATTGTGACATTAGCAAATAAGATGAGAGTATCACCAGG
The DNA here is from genome assembly GCF_052327205.1 of Somniosus microcephalus. Classification (NCBI taxonomy): domain Eukaryota; kingdom Metazoa; phylum Chordata; class Chondrichthyes; order Squaliformes; family Somniosidae; genus Somniosus; species Somniosus microcephalus. Next base: position 317,317,915 of record NC_140990.1, on the reverse strand, counting down.
CAGGAAAAGGTCACACAAAGTTGATTTGGGAATTGTGCAATCACTTCCTTCCGCTATCTTTCGTTTTATTGAGAAAGCAAGGTGAAGGACCACAGCGAAAACTGCAGGATGCCACCGCGGTTTAATATAGTAACAGACAAGGCCACATAAATCAGGAAGTAATGATTAGGGAACATCAAGTTTGGGTTTTCAAACTTTGTGGATCGTAGGAGGAAAGGAAGGCTGGGGCCCCAACAATCCTTGGAGCAGCTCCACCTGCCTAAGTGAGGCAGAGCGGGTGTTACTGACCTCCGCGCTCAAACCCTGCTGGATTCTTTGGGCTCAGGGTGGAGTCAACTAATTTACATTTCTTTGGCGGGTGCCTTCACCAGTTCGGACAAATCTTGGGCACCTACTAGAGGAGGGGGCATGGGAAATCCACTGCTGGAATGCCATATGGGGGAGTTGCTGAGAGCCCCATCTTCACCGCCCGCCCCCCCTCGGCTTCCCCCGCGGTAGGTGCAGGTAACCATGGTGATTGGCCCCCTTTAGAGGAGGGCTGAGCTAAACCAGGGCATCCAAGGAATTCCAGGCCACGAACTTGGCCTGGAGACCGCAGTGGGCCCTAGGCTCAGCTGTAGACTGAACCTCCTCAGATATGAGTAGTCAAGTCTTGGATAAACTTGGGGTTAATAGAGAGCTAAGGGGTTGGTGGTGGGGGTGGGGTGGTTGGGGGGTTGGCGGGGAGAGGAGCTTTTGCAATTGAGAAGAGGTGGGAGCTTCACTTGTGGTCAGGGGAGATAGCGAGGCTAAGTATGTTGACAGATAAATGAGTGACGGTGGAACCAAAGGTAACCAGAAGTGGGAATGTTTGCCAATGACTGCACAGTGTTCAGTTCCATTTGAAACTCCTCAGATAATGAAGCAGTCCATGCCCGCATGCAGCAAGACCTGGACAACAATCAGGCTTGGGCTGATAAGTGGCAAGTAACATTCGTGCCAGACAACGACCGTCTCCAACAAGAGAGAGTCAAACCACCTCCCCTCAACATTCAATGGCATTGCCATTGCCAAATCTCCCACCATCAACATCCTGGGGGTCACCATTGACTAGAAACTTAACTGGACCAGCCACATGAATACTGTGGCTACAAGAGCAAATCAGAGGCTAGGTATTCTGCAGCGAGTGACTCACCTCCTGACTCCCCAAAGCCTTTCCACCATCTACAAGGCACAATCAGGAGTGTGACTTGCCTGGATGAACCCCAGTAACATTCTGGTGACTCTGCGCTGCACTCCTTCCAAGGACATCAAGAGTTGATGGGATCCTCTCCACTTGCCTGGATGAGTGCAGCTCCAACAACACTCAAGAAGCTCGACACCATCCATGACAAAGCAGCCCGCTTGATTGGCACCCCATCCACCGCCTTAAACATTCACTCCCTCCACCACCAGCGCTGTGTGTACCATCTACAAGGTGCACTGCAGCAACTCACCAAGGCTTCTTTGACAGAACCTCCCAAACCCGTGACCTCTACCACCTAGAAGGACAAGGGCAGCAGGCGCATGGGAACACCACCACCTCCAAGTTTCCCCTCCATGTCACACATCATCCTGATTTGGAGATATATTGGCCGTTCCTTCATCATCGCTGGGTCAAAATCCTGGAACTCCCTCCTTAACAGCACTGTGGGAGTATCTTCACCACACGGACTGCAGCGGTTCAAGGCGGCGGCTCACCACCACCTTCTCAAGGGCAATTAGGGACGGGCAATAAATGTGATGCCCACATCCCGTGAATGAATAAAAATAAATCTAGTCGACATTGGATTTAATCCGGTATTTTGGAGTAGTGCGGATCAGGCTTGTGTTCTAGTGCTGATTGTCGGTGAAGGAAATATGCTATTTCCTACTATACCAGGTTTGCATATTGTATTGTCATGTATATAGATAGGGTTGCCAACCCTCAGGATTGACCTGGAGTCTCCAGGACACTGCTGCGACCAAAAAGCAGGGAGAAAAATCAGTAGGACATTAAAAAAAAATTGTTTATTTCTCCCAATTTTCTTTGAATACTTCCACTTATCAGTTATAAAAATATCGGAGATGGGGAAAAAGGCGGTTTGACTGGCAGTCAAGAATCATCCAATCGGATAACGGAGAGTCTGTTCGCTTTCCGATTGGCCGTGGGAAGGTGGTGCGCCATGAGGATGGGCGTGTCAGGTGACCAATGGCGGGAGCGTGGGGGCGGAGCGGATAGCAACGGAGAATGAAACCCGGACTTCAAGGGTTAAGTTACGAGGAGAGATTGTACAAATTAGGGTTGTATTCCCTGGAATTTAGAAGGTTAAGGGGTGATCTGATCGAAGTTTTCAAGATATTAAAGGGAACAGATAGGGAAGATAGAGAGAAACTATTTCTGCTGGTTGGGGATTCTATGACTAGGGGGCATAGTCTAAAAATTAGAGCCAGACCTTACAGGAGTGAAATTAGGAAACACTTCTACACACAAAGGGTGATAGAAGTTTGGAACTCTTTTCCGCAAACGGCAATTGATGCTAGATCAATAGTTAATTTTAAATTGGAGATTGATAGCTTTCTGTTAACCAAAGGTATTAAGGGACATGAGCCAAAGGCGGGTATATGGAGTTAGGTCACAGATCAGCCATGATCTCATTGAATGGCGGAGCAGGCTCGAGGGACTGAATGGCCTACTCCTGCTCCTATGTTATGTTATGTGACGAAACCTCTCGGAATACGCCCAGCCAGAGTTGGCAACGCTACATGCGCATCCGCGTCCCGTGGCTACCCTCAGACACTCCCTACCTCATGACGTAGTGCTTAGGAACCTCGGATGGAAAGTTCTTGTGATATTCCTCCATGGAGTGAGATCTGGTGGTGACTCCCAGGTGCAACAGGAACGGTTTAACCGGCCTCGGTCTCGGCCACATTGCGGGCGGCGGCTTTTCTACAAGTTGACCTTCCCATGTTTCCGTGGGCTCCTTGATTGGAGGGAGGGTCTGTGCAGAGACAAACAAACCTCGAGCATTTCCGACTACGGTACTTTGTTTCACTTTTAATTGTTCGGCAAATCTTGGTGCCCATCGAGGTTACAAGATCACTATCCCAATTTAAAATTTTTTTTTTAAGTCAGCATCAAGCACTCCCACTAACTAGTAACACGGATTAGACACTGAATAAAATGCCCTCCACTCTGCCCGAACAATGCGCCCCAATCCCCAACCTCAGAAAGATGCCCCCCTAATGCACCAGTGTGACATTTGCATTACCCTGCGACTGCCTGTCCCTAAGGAGATTGCTGACTTGTGCTGAATTATGGGCTGTTCTGTGCTGTATACTTACATCCCCTAGGAACTGTGTTGAAACTGCTCCAAGGAAACGGTTGGGGGGGGGGGGGGCCAATTTTAACCTAACTCTCTGGACAGGAATCCCACGGGATCGGGAAGAACGCTCCGCCCAACATTACGCTCCGTTGACTTTGATAGAGAGTAAAATCGGGCGGGTTGTAAAACCAGCGTTGCACCCGATCCCGTGGGTTCTTGACCAGAGAGTTAGATTAAAATACAACCCCCTCCCTCCCCCCACCAGAGAGAGGAACTGAGCTGAATTTCAAGTCCCCAAATCGATTTCACATAACACCCTTAAGCAAAAGAGACTTTCCTCACATCAGCCTGGGCTAGATTCAATTCCAGATGCCAGAGCGGAGAGGGGAATATTCTAACCGATTGCTGTCTACTTCTGATAAGTCGCTTTGTGCGTGAAAAAAAATAAATTATCCAATAATTTGAATGCAGTAATGTCAATAACACAGCTAAGTGCTAAATAAAAACTGAATCGTCAGATAATTTGAATTAAGAGCTTGCCACTCAGTCAACGCAAAAATATCTAATCATATTACACTGAACTTTTTTATAACAGCTTTTTTTCCTCATCCATGATTTTTGCTATCAACCTTTTCTCTTTCACATACCTCTTTACTTTTATCTTCACTATCCGAGGCTGTACCTCAGTCCTTATTTCTCACCTTGTACTTCATAATCTTAGTGCCTGTGCCCTTGTATGTCTTCCTAGAACAAGTTCCTTGAACATCTCTGCAACACTTTGAGAAAAAGGAATGAAACCGAGTTAGTACATTTGTTTTCAACCTTACTGTGCACATTCAACTAGTAAAGCAAGAAAAGAATGACTTGCATTTCGATAGTACATTGCACAACCTCAGGACGTCCCAAAGCGCTTTACAGCCAATGAAGTACTTTTGAAGTGTAGTCACTGTTGCAATGTAGGAAAACGCGGCAGCCAATTTGCGCACAGCAAGCTCCCACAAACAGCAATGTGATATTAGTATACTGTTTTTATTACACATGGGCCTAAAATTAGATTGTCTGATACTAATGTACAGCCACTTAAAAAATGAGTTAGCACCTCTGCTAAAATAGTGCAGGGAGGAATCTCAGGCCAATGCCTTTGTCATAATTCAGAGCCTTACAAGATATTTCTCTCACTCAGCATCAAGGGCCATTCTCAGAGGTGATCCCTCAATCCTGTAAGCAAGCTCTGACTCCCTGTTAACTAAAGCATGATCTTGTATCTGGTAATGTGTTGCCCAGTGGCCAAACTGTAAGTAACTTCCTGAAAATGACACACCGCAACAACAACTTGTATTTATTGATGAAGTAGGGGTGGGAGGAGGCTCGTATGGAGCATAAACACTGGCATGGACCAGTTGGGCCGAATGGGTCCATTTCTGTGCTGTAGACTCAATGGGCAGGATTTTCATTGGGCCGTGGAGGCGGGATTGGAGGCGTGTGGGGGGTTAAAATCCCAAAATTGGGGGTCCCGACACCATCCCGCCTCCATGCCAGTTTCAAAGGAGGCGGGTGCCCGCCCCGCACTGGGACCCGCCTCCCCGAGGCGGGAAGGGGATTAGTGCCAATTAACTGCCTGTTAACAGGTAGTTAACAGGCAGTTTTTAGCCTAATCCCTATTTTTAATGTTGAGGTGTGGGATTCCCGACGGCTCCAAACCACGCCAAGTTAGCAAGGCGGACCGTCGGGGTGAAGGGCTTGGAGGGGTCAAGATGTCCAGTGTTCAGGTGAGTGATGGGTGCATGAGTACAAAGGTAAGTGTGTTTGGTGTGTGTAAAGTGTTTAAAGAAGTTTTACATACCTTTACATACCTTTAAAGCCTTCCTTCCTTCAAGTCTCAGGAGTCCCTCATCTCACCGGCACAGAAAGCAGAATGGCTGCGATCTGTCAAAAATTGCAGCATTCAGCTTTCTGTTCCGGGGAGATCTCTAAATCATCCTGACAGGAAGGAATAACTTGGAGTACAGTTTGTCAGTGTTTGACAGCTTCAAACAGCTGTCAAACACTGATATTTCATCTGTCAAAAGGTCTTGACAGATGAAATTTCAATCTGTGATGTCACCTGCTGCTGGGTGGCCCTTAATTGGCCTGCTGAGCCCACTGGGCGGGCTCAACAAGGTCAATCAAGTCAAAAGCGCGTGGGTTGGCTAGAACTCGATGGAGGCAGGACTACAATCCCGAAAGTTGTAGTCCCGCCTCCAACCTGACTCTGCAATGAAAATCCAGCCCAGTGTAATTCTCTATGTAACTGAGCAGTTGGGAGAATCAAAGGCTCCATCTCTCCGTCTCACGGTGCTGCACATTCAGACTCCAGTGAGCAACGGGCAGTGCAAAGAAGTCATCTGTCAAACTGATCGGTCACCATAGTTCTCAGGAGAGCCCAGTCCCACCACCCTGCCCTGGTGTATCAGCTGCGGCTACCTGTTTTTGGAGAGCTGGGTGTAGGTTGTCCTGCAGACTTCGTTCTGTGATAGTGAACTCAACTTGCTGCCGGTCCTTCTCTCTCTCCCAGTCCTGAAGATCCTTCTGGTACTGTGTTATCTGTCGCTTGGAGTAAATCTAATGGGTATGGTAGCATAGTGGTTATGTTACTGGATTAGTAATTCGAAAGGCCTGGCCTAATGATCTGGGAAACACAAGTTCAAATCCCACCAATTTAAATTCAGTTAATTAAATAAATCTGAAATAAAAAGCTAGCATCAGTAATGGTGACCATGAAACTACCGGATTGTCATAAAAACCCATCAGGTTCACTAATGTCCTTTAGGGAAGGAAATTTGCTGTTCTTACCTGATCTGGCCTATATGTAACTCCAGACCCACACCAATGTGGTTGACTCTTAACTGCCCTCTGAAATGGTTGAGCAAGCCACTCAGTTGTACCAAAGGGCAATTAGGGATGGACAATAAATGCTGGCATTGCCAGCAACACCCACATCTCCTGAATAAAAAAAACCTACCGGGGAAGCAAGTCAATTACGATCAGACAGATTTACAACATATACAGGAACAGGAGGAGGCCATTCAGCCCCTCAAGCTTGTTCCGCCATTCAAACTGGATTATAGCTGATCTGTATCTTAACTCCGGCCTTGGTTCCGTAACCCTTAGTACCCTAGCCTAACAAAAATCTATCAATCTCAGTTTTTAAATTTTCAATTGACCCCCCAGCCTCAACAGCTTTTTGGGGGAGAAAATTCCATATTTCCATCACCCTTTGTGTGAAGAAGTGCTTCCTGATGTCACCCCCTGAACGGCCCAGCTCTAATTTTAAGGTTATGCCCCCTTGTTCTGGACTCCCTCCACCAGAGGAAATAGTTTCTCTTTATCTACCCCACCAACTCCTTTAATCGCCTTAAACACACAAACCCACAACTTGGGCCTTCCAGGGAAATGTTCTAGATTGGGAGCAAAATTGTTTTTTTTTTTAAAGTGAATTTGATGCTTATCAAAGTGGATAGAACATTTACGGGCTCCCAGTGTCATCATCAAACTCTCCCAGGTCACATATCAGGCAATTAGATTCAGCACGATAGCAAAATACTGCAGATGCTGGAAATCCGAAATAACAACAGAAAATGCTGGAAAAACTCAGCAGGTCAGGCAACATCCGTGGAGAGAAATTTGAGTTGACGTTTCGGGTCGAAACCCTTCTTCAAAACTGGAATGAAAATAAAATAGATCGAAGGCAGGGCTGCGAGCGAACAAAAGAAGTAAAAGAGACAATAAAAGGTATTCGAAACCAGACGAGATGGTAATAGGCCAGTGGAGACAAAAGACAGCTGAGATTAGGTGTGAAGTGTACTGGCAGGATAAGAGATAGCTGCCAGGTGGGAGAGAGAAACAAAAGGAAAGGGGGGGGGCGGGGGGGGAAAGGAAGACCCGAAACAAAGGGGTGGAAAAAATTATAAGTAAAAAAGTAATAGGGGTTTGCAGCCTTCCGGACTCAATATCAAGTTCAACAATTTCAGATCATAACCTCGGCCCCTATTACTTTTTTACTTATAATTTTTTCCACCCCTTTGTTTCGGGTCTTCCTTTTCCCCCCCCCTTTCCTTTTGTTTCTCTCTCCCACCTGGCAGCTATCTCTTATCCTGCCAGTACACGTCACACCTAATCTCAGCTGTCTTTTGTCTTCACTGGCCTATTACCATCTCATCTGGTTTCGAATACCTTTTATTGTCTCTTTTACTTCTTTTGTTCGATCGCAGCCCTGCCTTCGATCTATTTTATTTTTATTCCAGTTTTGAAGAAGGGTTTCGACCCGAAACGTCAACTCAAATTTCTCTCCACGGATGTTGCCTGACCGGCTGAGTTTTTCCAGCATTTTCTGTTGTTATTTATAATTAGATTCAGCATACTGCTCTGTCCAATAACGTGCCTGAACTCAGAAGAGTGCCATATTGTAGAACCACACAACACAGAGGGAGGCCATTCAGCCGCCCATCGTGCCTGTGCCGGCTCGTTGAAAGAGCTCTCCAATTAGTCCCACTCCCCCCCCCGCTCTTTCCCCGTAGCTCTGCAAATTGTTCCCCTTCAATTATTTATCCAATTCTCTTTTGAAAGTTACTACTGAATCTGCTTCCACCGCCCTTTCAGGCAGCGCATTCCAGAACTCACTGCAAAAAGAAAGTTCTCTTCATCTTCCCTCTGGTTCTTTTGCTAATTATCTTAAATCTGTGTCCTTTGGTTACTGACCCACCTGCCACTGGAAACAGTTTCTACTCTATCAAAACCCATCATAAACCCATCATAATTTTGTCCTCATAAAATCTCCTCTTAACCTTCTCTGCGCTAAGGAGCACAATCCCAGCTTCTCCAGTCTCTCCACGTAACTGAAGTCCCTCATCCCTGGTGTCATTTTGGTAAATCTCCTCTGCATCCTCTCGAAGGCCTTGACATCCTTCCTAAAGTGTGGTGGCCAGAATAGGGCACAATGGCCCGATATTTACTTGCATTTATACAGCACCTTTCACGACCTGGGACAGTAAGCTGTGAGGAGAACACAAAGGGTTGGGTTTTACCAGCCCTGAGGAGGCGGGTTTGGAGGCGGGACTGCTGGGAAAGTCAAAAAGAATGGGAGCGGGTCCCGAACCCGCTCCCAACCAATCTTCCCAGGAGTGGGGTACCCGATTTGCGCAAGGACCTGACTCCTAGCGGCGGGAAGAGGATTATAGCCACTTAACTGCCTGTTAACAGATAGTTAATAGGCAGTTAAGAGGCTTTTTCCAATTTTTAGACTTCTGCTGCGGGCTTCCCGACGTCGGGGAACCCCGCCAGGGTAAGTGAGGCGTGCTGTGGGTCTGTTGTTATGTTGGTGTATAGATGACAGCTGCAGAAGTGGTGTGAAGGGTGCAATGGGACACTGGTGAGTATCAGAGGTAAGGAAATGTTGGGAAAGTCATTTTTAATGTGTTTAGATTTTTCTGTAGGTGACAAGTATGGCCTACTCCTGCGTGACTCAGCATGCACAGCCCTCTGGGGCAGAGAATTTCAAAGATTCACAACCCTCTGAGTGAAGAAATTCCTCCTCATCAGTCTTAAATGGCCTACCCCTTATCCTGAGACTATGCCCCCTAGTTCTAGACAGTCCAGCCAGGGAAACAACCTTTCAGCATCTACCTTGTCAATCCCCTTCAGCATCTGCCCCCAGTGGTTCCTAAGGTCATAGCTTCCCGGTCAGTTCAAACCTTTTCATGCAAAAGTTAAAAGAAATTACCTCACAGATTAGATCCAGGTCATAGAAGCAAGGATTTTTATGCGATCTCAGCGTGACAATACAATGTGTGCTGTCCCCAGGATGAAGCACTCCAGAGGTAGGAGCAATACTCAATACCTATAAAAAGAACAGAGGCAAGTTAGCAGGACTTGAACAGACACAACACAGTGCATTCCTGAACCGCCATTTATACAGCTGAATTCAAAAAATAATGCTCAACCGAGAGAGTGACGCATGGACCGGAATGAGGAGAGCTGATGGTCTCACATCATACTGCACTATTATTTTAAAGTAACTCACATCTCTATAGCACTCTTCACGTGCAGAAAGATTTCTCAAAGTGCTTTACAGATTATGGGCAAAAAAAAATGAACACCAAGCAGGAGGTAAGAGAGTGATCGAAGGGGAAGGGGCGAAAAGCATTACCGAAGTGAAGGGGGTTTTACAAACAGGAATCGAGGTGACAAATTCTTATCCTAGTGTTCAAATCCCTCCATGGACTCACCGCTCCTACCTCTAGCCCTACAATCGGCTGAGATCTCTGCACTCTTTCAATTCTGGCCTCTTGTGCATCCCTGATTTTCTTCGCTCCACCATTGGTGGCCGTGTCTTCAGCTGCCTAGGCCCTAAACTCTGGAATTCCCTCCCTAAACTTCTCCGCCCCTCCACCTCTCTTTCCTCTTTTAAGACACTCCTTAAAACCTATCTCTTTGACTAAGCTTTTGGCCACCTGTTCTAATATCTCCGTATGTGGCTCGGTGTCAAATTCTGTTCGATAACGCTCCTGTGAAACACCTTGGGAGGTTTTACTCTATTAAAGGAGCTATATAAATGCAAGTTGTTGTGGAGGAAGGGAGTGCCACAGGGAGAGAACATACCGGCTGATTTAAGAAAAAGGAGACTTACCATCAAGTAACTTTAAAGTAAGCTTTAAGTAACTTATAAACACACTATATACACAAGAGAGGTCTTTACCATGCCTCTGGTAGAAGCCTCTTACAATACTGAACAGACCAGTATTTATACCAGTCCAACAGGAAGTGACATATGACAGGAAGTGAGGTATGTACACAGTTCATAGTTCATAGTTCACAGGAAGTGATGACATAACTTCCCGGAAGTTATCATTTTTATCACATTCTTCCCTCCTGCAGGATTAGGAGGCTGTGGTCTACCTTTTGGTCCGCAGCCGCCGAACAAGGAAGAGTCGCACCCGTTTGGATTCCCGTCGTAGAGGGTCGCTGGTCCGCTTACATGCGGTTGGCCATTGGTCAGAGTCTGTGTGGCCTGGATTGCCCTGTGAAGGGTCGGGGAGATCATGGCTTCGAGTACGAGCCCCAATAGGTTCAAAGTCGGACTGCCTCTGTTCAGAGGGAGGTGCAGAGCTGGCCTGTGGCAGATCAGTACTTTCATGCGCGGTACTGGGAGGGTCGCAACCTTGAGCACGGGGTTCTACCGGCACCAAGCTAGTTGGTGTCCGATCAGGATCCTGGAGAGGGGTACCCGATAGGTCCCAAGAGTTTCCTGGTGAAATGCCATCACCCGATGTCCCACTAGGTCCTGGTGGGCAGGGAGCCAGATCCCGTAATGATACGGTAGATTCTCGGCCGTCGGAATATCGTATGTTTGCATAGGTGGGGTTGGCATCGGTTAGTTCGACCTCGTCTACAAGAGGGTCATTTTTAGACGTTCGAACGTATCTTCGGAGTAATACAGGTCCAGGAGTAGTTAGCCATGACGGGAGTGATGTCCCATGAGATGAGCGACGCTGGAATCCAAAGAACCGCTCATGAGGTGTAGTATTTGTGGCTGTAGAAAGCAGGGACCGTATAGAGTGCAATGCATCCAGAAGCACTGTTTCCCATTGCTGGTCTGGTAGGCCCAGAGATCTTAAAGCGAGACGTACGGAATTCCAGATGATACCGTTATACCTCTCTACCTGCCCATTTCCGATGGGATGGTATGGTGTTGTTTTGCTTGTAGCAATTCCCCGTTCTGAGAGGTAGTCCTTGAGTTCCCTTGACATAAAGGATGGACCCCGATCTGAGTGAATATAAGCCGGCATGCCACAGAGAGAAAATACCTGCTCAAGGCAGCAGATTACTGTGGACGCCAGCATATTGGAGCAGGGGAAGGCAAACGGAAAACGTGAATATTCGTCGATCATGGTGAGCAAATATGTGTTCCGAGTTGAAGAGGGCACTGGGCCCTTAAAATCGATGCTAAGTCGTTGCATCGGTTGGGTTGCATGTATGAGTATACCATCTGAGGGGCGGAAGAACTGAGGTTTTAATTCCGCACAAAGCCGGCATTCTGAGCATATTTTCTTTACATCTCCAGTGGAAAAAGGGAGATTCCGTGATCGTACGAAATGTAGCATGCGCGTAACGCCAGGATGACACAAACCATTGTGGACATCCATGAGAGTGGAGGATGACATAGTGGAGCAGAATGCCCGTGTGAGGGTGTCCGGGGCCACATTCTCCTTGCCAGGCCGATAGAGAATGGTATAACCAAAAGAGGCCAGTTCCATCCTCCAAAGTTGTATTTTATTATTCTTAATTTTGGTTCGTTTTCGATTATCGAGCATGAAGGCGACTGATCGTTGGTCCGTGATCAATGTAAAGTGCTGGCGAGCTAGAAAATGGTTCCACTTCCGTACTGCCTCTATGATGGCTGTGGCTTCTTTCTCAACCGGAGGATAATGTAGCTCGGCACCTTGTAAGGTCCTGGACATAAATGCTACAGGACGACCTTCCTGATTCAGAGTAGCCGAGATCGCCACCTCCGAGGCATCACATTCAACCACGAAAGGGAGATTCTCATCAATGGAGTGAAGAGCCGCTTTCTCCAACTGTTTTTTGAGAAGGTTAAAGGCTGCAACAGCCGCTGTTCCCAGTGGAAATGATCTAGCGTGCAGCAAGGGTTGGATTTTGTCTGAAAAATGAGGAATCCATTTAGCGTAGTATGCAAACAGACCGAGAGCCCGACGTAAAGAAGCTGGATTCTTAGGTGACGGGAGCTCTTGGAGCGGGCGAAGTCTTTCTGGGTCTGGCTTAATGATACCATTGCTTCCATACCCTGCCAGCTGCTGGTGTATTCGGGTCCAAGTCCAGACGAATAGGTCTAAGGATTTTCTCCATGATGGGTGGTTCCCTGGATCCTTAACTTCCGAGTTTGTCTGAAGGTCTAGTATTTGTCAGTGTAAATATTAAGTTACTTAAATTGATGTAAGAAAAAGGAGACTTACCATCAAGTAACTTTAAAGTAAGCTTTAAGTAACTTATAAACACACTATATACACAAGAGAGGTCTTTACCATGCCTCTGGTAGAAGCCTCTTACAATACTGAACAGACCAGTATTTATACCAGTCCAACAGGAAGTGACATATGACAGGAAGTGAGGTATGTACACAGTTCATAGTTCATAGTTCACAGGAAGTGATGACATAACTTCCCGGAAGTTATCATTTTTATCACACCGGCTGAAGGAGCAGACTGTCACCAGTGGAGTGGAGGGACTGGGGGAACGAACAATAAGTCGGTCTTGGAAGACTGGAGGGTGGGTGCAGTGGCTCATGGCTGCACGTGATCACTGAGGAAAAGACAGGCAAGGCCACGGAGAGATTTGGAGGCAAGAGCATGGATATTAGAAGTCCATTTGCTGAGGCACAGTGGAGCTTGGTGCGCAGAGGAGTGTGGGAGACAACATCAGCTACAGCATTCTGGATGAATTGAGGTTCACTGGAGGATGGAAGTGGTCAGGTAACCAAGGCGCTATGGAGTCTTGAAATTATAAAGGCATTGATGAGCATTTTGACAGTGGAGGATGAGAGCTGGGGCAGAGGCCTGTGCTGTTTCGGAGGTGGAAAAAGGAAATCTTGGTAACAGATTGATTGTTGTGAAGGAAGCTGAATTTGAGGTCACTAAAGGTCCTGTATTAGCCTGAGGTGGTAGCCAGGGAGATTGATGGGGGTGGTGGGAGGGGGAAATACAGCAATTTAGCAGCATCTTGTCCCGAGCCTGAACAGCACCTGAAATACTCAACGTCATATTGGCTCGGGCGATAGTCAAGCGTCCTTGACGGCTGCCTTAATGAGACGTCAGGCACCTTGTATATGCAAATAAGGGGCCAAGTGCCGCCTGTTTAATGACCCTGCTCTGAAAACGGTCAAGAAATTTAGTACAAAATCTTTTGATGCAGCCAAATAATAAACCAGGCAAGAAAATTTGGATTTTTTTTTTGTATTTATCAATGAAACTTAATGAAGACCAAGACCAATGTCAAAATTGGAGACAAACGCACCTGTTTCTTCACCCAGAGAAGAGGCGTCCGGCAGGGCTGCAATTTGAGCCCGACCCTGTTCAACATATACATAAATGAACTAGCAGACATGCTGGAGCAAAGCGAGTCACCGGGTCTATGTCTCCTGGATGGAGAAGTGAAATCCCTGTTCTATGCGGACGACCTGGTTCTGCTGTCTCCCACAGAACAGGGATTACAGCAACAACTAGACCTACTCGACAAATACTGCCAAAATTGGGCCCTAACAGTAAATCTAAAGAAAACCAACATCATGATTTTTCAAAAAAGGCCCAGGTGTCAGGAAAACAAATACCAGTTTACTCTCAGTGATACCATCATAGGACACACTATGAGCTACACTTACCTTGGTCTAACCATTACAGCATCAGGGAGCTTCAGCATAGCAGTGAATGCACTAAAAGAAAAAGCCCGAAGAGCCCTGTATGCAATAAAAAGAAAATTCTACAACATCCAAATCCCAATCAAAATCTGGCTAAAAATATTTGACAGCGTAATCCTGCCAATTGCGCTGTACGGTAGTGAAGTATGGGGCCCGCTCAATCACCATAGCTACACTAAATGGGAAAAACACACAATAGAAGCCCTACATGCAGAATTTTGCCGAAGCATCCTTCGCACCCAAAGGAAAACACCAACAAATGCATGCAGAGCCGAACTAGGCAGATACCCACTGATAATAAACATCCAAAAACGAGCACTAAACTTCCTAAATCACCTCAAATCTAGCTCCCCAGACACCCTTCATTTTAAAGCCTTCCAGACCCAAGAGCTAAACCCAGAAAAGAGTCCCCTGAGTCAGCTGCTACTGAAACTAAGTACTCCTACTCAGCCGGACCCTGACCAGTCCCAGACCAACACTGCCGTCCAAACACCAATCCGAGTGAACCAAATCATTAAACAAAGCAAAGAAACCTACCTGGAACATTGGAACAAAATAACCAAAAGCCAAAGCAGATTAGAATGTTACCGGGCCCTAAAAAGAGAATATAAACTGGCAGACTATCTCTCGACCATCAGAGACACAAAACAGAGACAGACCCTCACCAGGTACAGACTAAGCGACCACCAACTGGCAATTGAAAAAGGAAGATACAAGAAATCCTGGCAGCCTAGAGAGAATAGAATATGTGATCAATGTCTGGCCGGCGAGGTTGAGACAGAAATGCATTTCCTCCTAAAATGCGAAAAATTCAACACATCAAGAAACATATTATTTGACAAGCTCAGCCAAACAACCCCAGATTTCAAGGAATTGGATGACCTGTCAAAATTAAGATTAGTCCTGGGAGAAGGAGACAGACCATACCTTGGTGCCAAATATGTAACAACATGTCACAACCTGAGGACTGTTTAAAATTAATACTGAATATACCCACTGATGTACAAAGACTGTTTAAATTAATATTGTTTAAAGTAATATTGTATGTACCCAACGAAGGTCAAAATTGTTTGACACCTACAGAATGTTGGAAAACTGTACTTTTTGTTATGTAAGCTTTGGCAATATGGTTCCCTGTAAACTTTCATGCCAATAAAGCATTTGAATTGAATTGAATTGAATTGAATTGAATTGACTGGGACCATTAAAATAAATCTGGTCCCAGTGTTATCATTTAATGATCTTATGCTCTGGAGAAGCTGGTAGACCACTTACCTCGCTGACATGTAATGATGTCGAGTGCCAGCTGTATGTGATGACTTCTGTCTCGGAAACGTTGTACAGAAAGATGATGCGGCTACATTTTGTGAAGACGGGAACATTTCCAAAAGAAATCCGCTCTTCTGACATAAACATTAGCTGAAAAGAAAAGAAAATCCGAGGATTTTAGAAATTTCTCTTGCTCGCAATGGCCATTCCTTACAAACTTTTACTAAACATTGAATAGCGACAAGGTATTTGATCTTTACAATAAGAACTCTGCAATCAATTAAGTACTTTTTGAAGTGTAGTCACTGTTGTAATGTAGGAAACATAGAAGATAAGGGGCAGGAGTAGGCCATTCGGCCCCTCGAGCCTGCTCCGCCATTCAATGAGATCATGGCTGATCATCCAAATTCAGTACCCTGTCCCTGCTTTCTCCCCATATCCCTTGATCCCTTTAGCCTTAAGAAATATATCCAACTCCTTCTTCAATATATTTAATGAATTGGCCTCTACTGCCTTGTGTGGTAGAGAATTCCACAGGTTCACCACTCTCTGGGTGAAGAAATTCCTCCTCATCTCTGTCCTAAATGGCTTACCCTTTATCCTTAGACTGTGACCCCTGGTTCTGGACTCCCTGACCATCGGGAACATCCTTCCTGCATCTAGTCTGTCTAGTCCTGTTAGAATTTTATAAGTTTCAATGAGATCCCCTCTCATGCTTCTAAACTCTAGCGAGTATAAGCCCAATCGACCCAATCTCTCCTCATACGTCATTCCTGCCATCCCAGGTAACAGCCTGGTGAATCTTCGCTGCACTCCCTCCATGCCAAGAACATCCTTCCTCAGATAAGGCGACCAAAACTGCACACAATACTCAAGGTGTGGTCTCACCAAGGCCCTGTACAACTGCAGCAAGACATCCTTGTTCCTGTACTCGAACCCTCTTGCTATGAAGGCCAACATACCATTTGCCTTCTTAACCGCCTGCTGCACCTGTATGCTTACCTTCAGTGGTAGCTAATTTATGCACAGCAAGCTCCCACAAATAGCAATGTGATGATGACCAGAAAATCTGTTTTTAAGTGATGTTAGTTGTGGAATAAATATTGGACAGGACACAGAAGATAACTCCCCGACACTTCTTCGAATAGAGTCATGGGATATTTAGTGCCAGCTGTGGCTCAGTTGGTAGCACACTCGCCTCCGAGTCAGAAGGTTGTGGGTTCAAGTGGATTTATCCCTCAACCAACATAACTAAAACAGATTATCTGGTCATCATCACATTGCTGTTTGTGGGACCTTACTGTGCGCAAATTGGCTGCCGTGTTTCCCACATTACAACAGTGACTACACTTCAAAAGTATTTCATTTGCTGTAAAGCGCTTTGAGACGTCCGGTGGTCGTGAAAGGCGCTATATAAATGCAAGTCTTTTACTTTACCTGAGAGGGCAAATGGAACTTCGGTTTAATGTCTCATCCGAAAGACAGCACCTCCGACAGTGCAGCGTTCCCTCAGTACTGACACTGAGAGTGTCAGTCTAGAGTTTGTGCACAAGTCTCTGGAGTCGGACTTGAACCCACAACATTCTGACTCAGAGGTGAGAGACGCATAATCGCGGCCCTGTCTGCTCTCTCAGGTGGACGTAAAAATTCCCGTGGCACTATTTTTAAGAAGAGCAGGGGAGTTCTCCCCGGGGTCCTAGGCCAATATTTATCCAACAACCAACATCACTAAAAAACAGATTATCCGGTCATTAACATATTGCTGTTTGTGGGAGCTTGCTGTGCGCAAATTGCCTGCCCTGTTTCCTACATTACAACAGCAACTACACTTCAAAAGTACTTCATTGGCTGTAAAGTGCTTTGGGAAATCCTGAAGAATGCTACAGAAGTCCTTTCTTATCCAAGTTGAAATTATCAGTGAAAAGCTTTGGATTGTGAGGTAAATTTTGTTTCTATTCACTGCACTATAATAACTCTCTTAAGAAGGTTTCTGCAACATTTCAAGGGTTGGGCCGTAAAATACCCGGGAGGTGCAAGAGACTTTGTAATACACTGAAGCCAAATTGCGACAGTCAGATAAAGAAGTCCAGGTTCAATCTAGTGAAAGACAAATGTAGGTCTGATGTAAGGAAGCTCTTTCTCACGCAAAGAGTGATCAACACTTGGAATATGAACTTCAAGGTAGTGGAGACTGAAACCCTGGAATCATTTAGCAAACAGTGAGGAGCTGTGATTTAAGAACATAAGAAATAGCAGCAGGAGTAGGCCATTCGGCCCATCGAGCCTACTCCGCCATTCAGTAAGATCATGGCTGATCTTCTACCACAACTCCACTTTCCTGCACTATCCCCATATCCCTGGATTCCCTTAATATCCAAAAATCTATCTATTTCTGTCTTGAATATACTCAACGACAGAGCCTCCACAGCCCTCTGGGGTAGAGAATTCCAAAGATTCACCACCCTCTGAGTGAAGAAATTTCTCGTCATCTCAGTCCTAAATGGCTGACCCCTATTTCTGAGACTGTGACCCCTGGTTCTAGACTCCTCAGCCAGGGGAAACATCCTCCCTGTATCTACCCTGTCAAGCCCTGTAAGAATTTTATATGTTTCAGTGAGATCACCTCTCATTCTTCTAAACTCTAGAGAATATAGGCCTAGTCTACTCAATCTCTCCTCATAGGACAATCCCCCCCATCCCAGGAATCAGTCTGGTGAACCATCGTTGCACTCCATGGCAAGTATATCCTTCCTTAGGTAAGGAGACCAAAACTGTACAGAATACAGCAGGTGTGGTCTCACCAGGGCCCTCTATAATTGCAGTGAGACTTCTTTACTCTTATACTCAAATCCTCTTGCAATAAAAGCCAACATATCATTTGCTTTCCTAATTGCTTGCTGTACCTGCATGTTAACTTTCAGTGATTTGTGTACAAGGACTACGAGGTCCCTCTGAACACCAACATTTCCCAATCTCTCACCATTTAAAAAATACTCTGCTTTTCTATTTTTCCTACCGAAGTGGATAACTTCACATTTCTCCGCATTATATTCCATTTGCCATGTTCTTGCCCACTCACTTAGCCTGTCTATATCCCCTTGAAACCTCTTTGCATCCTCCTCACAACTTACATACCCACCTAGCTTTGTATTATCAGCAAACTTGGATATATTACATTTGGTCCCCTCATCCAAATCATTGATATAGATTGTGAATAGCTGAGGCCCAAGCACTGATCCTTGCGGTACCCCACTAGTTACAGCCTGCCAACCCTACTCTCTGTTTTCTGTCCGTTAACCAATCCTCAATCCATGCTAGTATATTACCCCCAATCCCATGAGCCCTTGGGGGAAAAATTGAGTCGCGCCCCCTTTGGGGCGCTAACTTCGCCTTAGCGCCCCGAAAAAAATTAGCGGTACCGCAGCCGAAATTGAATGCTATTGGTAGCGCCACACATCTCTCTTGGGGCACTGCAAGTCAATATCACAGCGCTACGTGCCGCGGTACTGCAGGCCTTCCTCCCCTTCTTAAAGAGAAGGGGCCTTGCGCAGCGTGACCCGGGGCCCAGCTGGGCCACTGGGGATCGGAGAGTCGGCAAAAGAGCCCGGCACTCAAGAGAAGTGCCGGGCTCGAGGAGCGCAGCTGGCACTCCGCGGGGAGGGGGGGGGGCTTCGCAGAAGGCCAGGGATGGCAAAGCGGGCAGGTGCTGGCAGGCGGCCAGCAACAAAAATGGCCGCCCGGCACCTCGCCTTTAATTAGCGCCGCCCCGGCCGCAGGTAGGCCCCCCTAACCCCATCGGACATAGCGTCCGGCAGTAAGTCAGGGGGAGCTACTGAAGATCGCGGCCAGGGCACGAACGTGGTGCTGCGCACGGCGATGACGTCAACACCTGCGGCGCAGCGCCACAGGGCGCTAACGGTTACTGCCGCCGCTAACCTCCCGCTGAATTTTGCGGGAGGCGTCGGCCATGCTGCGCCCGGGCGCTAGTTGCTTTGGGCACTAACGGGAGGCGCAAAGCAACCGAATTTTCCCCCCCTAATTTTGTTTAATAACCTCATGTGTGGCACCTTACCGAATGCCTTCTGAAAATCCAAATACACCACATCCACTGGTTCTCCCTGATCTATTCTGCTAGTTACAACCTCAAAAAACTCTAATAGATTTGTCAAACATGATTTCCCTTTCATTGATACATTGCGTTACATCGAATCTACAGCACAGAAACAGGCCATTTGGCCCAACTGGTCTACGCCGACATTTCTGCTCCACACGAGCCTCCTCCTGATTTGGGGGACTCTAGGTTATTTCTGAATGGATGAGCTCGGTGTTCCTCATCCATATCAATCTTGTGCAAATGTAAAGCTCCAGCAGGTTTATGATATCGCTTGAAGTCTGAGTAACGCAATCTGGCCTCCGCTCTTAGTTCTAACAAGAGGCGAGAGTGCTACCGACTTGGGCCAAGGCTGAATAATTACATAATAGCCTAGATTTTGCTGGAGCGGGGCATTACGCGACATAGAAAACACAGAACATAGAAAACAGAGAAAAATGTTCTGTGCTGCGCTTGTTAGATTTTTTTCTCACCCTTCAGCTCGAGCTGATAACAGCGTGGCAAGGGCAACGGGGCATCTGGTACCTTAGTGAATGATGGGACCAACCGTCTTTCTCCTTAACCAATGATATTTGAGGATTGAGAAAGAAACAGAGGAACGGCAGAGAAGGAAATAGGGTCAATTAGAGTCAATCAGGTACAGAAAGAGAAATAAAGAGAGGGGAAGAAAGATTGGATTGAGAGAGAAAGAAAAAGAAACAGAAAGGAACAGCAATTTAATTTTTTTTTAAAACCTCTAGGGACAATTTACTACCTGCAGGATGGAGACTCCACAGTTTCAATTGTTCCTTTTCTGGGCTGGAGAGGTTGACTGGCATTGCAGGAACATAAATCTGCTCGTTGAAAAGGTTCTTGCATTGTTAGGTACCAGCCCTAACATTCTGGGGCGAGATTAAGGGGTAAATAATGCGCAAACGCAGCAATTTCTTGAAACCCATGGGGAGGGTTGAGGTTGAGCTGCTGTTTTCGCGAGGCCAACGGCGGAGCAGCGCAAATCGTCCAGCAACTTGTGGTGATTCGCAACTTGCGGCGTATCTCTTACTTGCCACAGGTTACTGGGCTATTTACGCACTAATAACTAGCGAGCACATTAAACACGCCGTTATTTCCCAGCACAATCAGGGCCATTATTTTCACTGGTCTTACAAGTAACAGGAACAGATCTGTGAGACATAAGAGGGTTAAAAGGCCATTGAAATAAAGAGTGTTAAACCATATAGTCTGATAATCAATCCAACTCTCACCTGCCCAAGGACTGGTGCTCGTTGTACAGCTGGGGCTCCAAAGTATGAAGACGGCTCGTTGAAAGAGGCAGAGCTGCCCAGAACACGCTGGTCATACCCAATACCTGTGAAGGTCACCAAGGCAGAGTCGCCATCTTGGATGTGGATGGGGATGTTCACCTAGAGGAAAGACAGCAACCAGAAATCCAATCAGTTGGAAGACATGTGAAACCAGAAAATATTTTCAATTCAAGAAGGGGAGTTGATGATCAACAGTGTGAGAGTGAGCTGCAGTAGTCAATGGGTGATTGACATTCCATTCAAATACCGCATAATGCAGGACACATACGACGGGCCAGTCAGCAACTTAAAGGGAAAGAGAGGCTGACATTTAGGGTGCAGTTTGGTTCTGATGAAGGGTCTCCTCTCAAAATGTTAACCTGTCTTTTCTCTATTTATTTCCAGTATTCGTCTTTTTTATTTCAGACTTCCAGCATTTCTGGTTGTCTTTTTATCATCACATAATGGATTGCCAGCATGATTATAATAGGATTCATGTTAGGAATGCATGCCTCGGGTGTGGAGCCTCACCCACCTGGAGCACATGTTGGGCATGTGGCATGAATCAGTCATTCATGAAAGAAAGGCTTATGAAATAATACTGAGCGGCCTACGGGTGGCGCTGTCCAGGGAGAGTATAAATGCTCGGGCACGGGCCCAGCTTGCGCGGGACATTCTTAACAGGAACTAGTGAAGGTCACAACTAGACCTCCATGTTGTAAAACAGTTGATTAAAGCTTTGTTTAACACTCAAACCGAGTGCCTAGTAGTTTTCTTACGTCAGCACGTGTCTGATCTCTTTTGAAACTACATAGAATAGAATTAGATAGAATTTACAGCACAGAAACAGGCCATTCGGCCCAACTGGTCAGTGCTGGTGTTTATGCCCCACACGAACCTCCTTCCCACTCCTCTTCATCTCACCCTATCAACATATCCTTCTATTCCTTTCTCCCTCGTGTACTCATCTGGCTTCCCCTTAAATGTATCTATGTTATTCGCTTCAACTATTACTTAAGGTAGCAAGTTCCACATTCTCACCACTCTTAGAACATAAGAATTAGGAGCAGGAGTAGGCCAGATGGCCCCTCGAGCCTACTAGTTACTCCCTGGATCCCTGATCCCTATTTTCACCTCTCATGAGACAAGCTGGCATGCAAAATGCGTTCCTGAAGTGAAAGGCCCCAAGCTCAGCGCTCATATTTGTAAAATTACCCCAAAATATCTTTAAACTTTTAATACCATGTAATCAATGTTCTCTTTAAGCTGCGCGGCCACGATGTGCTCTGCAACTCCCGCGCAGCCGGCTCAACGGCATTTAAATGGGGAAAACCGCACACGCGCGTTATTTTGAATGGGCCGCGCAACCAAAAAAAAAATGAAAGGGAACATTGCATGTAATATCTTTACACATCAAACACCATAGGGTAATATCTCTTCATGCGCAAGATCATGATCTGATGGAGATAATGAGCTCTGAATAGGATCAGCCTTGGCTCCATTTGAAGCACTCTCGCCACTGTGGAGGCCGTGGGTTCATATTCCCACTCCAGAGACCTGAACACATAATCCAGGCTCTGACACTGCAGTGCAGTACTGAGGGAGTGCTGCAGTGTCGGAGGTGCCATCTTTCGGATGAGACGTACACAGTACTCTAACTGTGGCCCAACCAATGTTTTGTATAAATTCATCATCGCTTCTTTACTCCATCCATGTACTTGTAAAACCCCAAATTCTTTTTGCTTTTTAACAGATTGATCTACCTGCACTTAAACTTTCAAGGTATTCGGTCCTCTGTTCATCCATGCGCTTTGGTATCTTTCCATTAATTGTACGCTCCAACTCTTTGCTTTTCTTCTACCAAAATGTATTACCTGTCACTTATTCACATTAAATTACATCTGCTCCTTCTACTGGCCAGTCTATGTCTTCTTGGAATCTTGTAAGGTCCCCCTCACTGTTTGCTAAACCTCCTACTTCATAGAATCATAGAAATTTACAGCACAGAAGGAGGTCATTCAGCCCATCATGTCTGTGCAGTCGAAAAAGAGCTCTCCAGCCTAATCCCACTTTCCAGCTCTTGGTCCGTAGCCCTGCAGGTTACGACACTTCAAGTGCATATCCAAGTACTTTTTAAATGTGATGAGGGTTTCTGCCTCTACCACCCTTCCAGGCAGTGAGTTCCAGGCCCCCACCACCCTCTGGGTGAAAAATTGTTTTCCTCAACTCCCCTCCAAACCTCCGACCAATTACTTTAAATCTATGCCCCCTGGTTATTGACCTCTCTGCTAAGGGAAAAATAGGTGATTCCTATCCATTTTATCTCGGCCACTCATAATTTTATATACCTCAATTAAGTCTCCCCTCAGCCTCCTCTGTTCCAAAGGAAACAACCCCAGCCTATCCAATCTTTCCTCATAGCTAAAATTCTCCAGTCCTGGCAACATCCTCGTAAATCTCCTCTGTACCTTCTCTGGTGCAATCACATCTTTTCTGTAATATGGGGACATAGACAGGCTAAGTAAGTGGGCAGAGATTTGGCAGATGGAATACAATACTGGAAAGTGTGAGGTTATGCACTTTGGCAGGAAAAATCGTAGAGCAAGTTATTATCTTAATGGCAAGAAACTGGAAAGTACTGAAGTACAAAGGGATCTGGGGGTCCTGGTGCACGAAACTCAAAAGGTTAGTATGCAGGTGCAGCAAGTGATTAAGAAGGCCAATGGAATGTTGGCTTTCATTGCTAGGGGGATAGAATATAAAAATAGGGAGGTATTGCTTCAGTTGTACAAGGTATTGGTGAGACCGCACCTGGAATACTGCGTACAGTTTTGGTGTCCATACTTAAGAAAGGACATACTTGCTCTCGAGTCAGTACAAAGAAGGTTCACTTGGTTAATCCCGGGGATGGACATATGAGGAGAGGTTGAGTAGATTGGGACTCTACTCATTGGAGTTCAGAAGAATGAGAGGCGATCTTATTGAAACATATAAGATTGTGAAGGGGTTGGATCGGGTGGATGCGGGGAGGATGTTCCCGATGATGGGTGAAACTAGAACTAGGGGGCATAGTCTTAGAATAAGGGGCTGCTCTTTCAAAACTGAGATGAGGAGGAACTACTTCACTCAGGAGGGTGGTAGGTCCATGGAATATGCTGCCCCAAAAAACTGTAGAAGCTACATCATTACATAAATTTAAAACAGAAATAGACAGTTTCCTAGAAGTAAAGGGAATTAAGGGTTACGGGGAGCGGGCAGGAATTTGGACATGAGTCTAGGTTCGGATCGGTCATGGCCCTGTGGGTAGCGGAGCGGGCCCAGGGGCCGTGTAGCCTGATCCTGCTCCTATTTCGTGTGTCTAATTCTGTTAGATGTAGGAGATGGTTCTGTGATAGTGGATTGGCAGTTAGGATCAGATCAGCCATGATCTTATTGAATGGCGGAGCAGGCTCGAGGGGCCGATTGGCCTACTCCTGCTCCTATTTCTTATGTTCTTATGGTGACCAGAACTGTATGCAGCTGTGGCCTAACCAGTGTTTTATACAGTTCAAGTATAACCTTCCTGCTCTTATTGTGAGGAATGGAACTTGGTGAACCCAACTGCAGGAAGGCAAACTGAGGCAGAGGTTAGGTCGCAAAAACAAAGATAGACTTTACTTGAAATAAACAAAATAACAACAGCACAGATACAGGCTAGCAGGCCGGCAAGAGGCTCACAAGACAGTGAAACTCAAGACTGAGCAATGAACATAACCTAAGCACCACTTAAATAGCAGGCATATAACCATGCACAGGTGAGTACAATTAGGAATAAAGGAGGAAATAATTAAGAGTTCATGGTGCCCTCTGGTGGCGAGGCAGAACCTGGGTCATCCCTGACAGGACCCCCCGCCCCCCAGGAACGGCCCCTGACGTTCCCCCAGAAGGTCCATGGCGACAACGAAGAAAGTTCTGCACTAAATCGCGATCCAGGATGTTCCGGTCCGGGACCCAGGAGCGTTCCTCCGGACCATATCCCTCCCAGTCCACCAGGAACTGGAGGCCCCCGCGAACCCGGCGAGAGTCCATCAGGCGACAGACCATGTAGGCAGGCTGGCCTTCGATGATGCGGGGAGCAGGAGGAGGCCTCGTGGCGGGCGCCAGGGAACTGATGACCACTGGCCGGAGCCGGGAGACGTGGAAGGTAGGATGAATCCGCATGGAGCGGGGCAGCTGGAGACGGTAGGACATCGGGTTGACCTTCCTCAACACCGTGAAGGGACCGATGAAACGGGGCGCCAGCTTGCGGGACTCCACCCGCAGCGGGAGATCCTGCGTAGAAAGCCAGACCCTCTGACCAGGATGGAATGAAAGGAGCTAGTCTGCGCCGCTTGTTGGCCTGGATCCGTCGTTATCGAGAAGCTCGTTGTAAAGCCAGCCGCGCTCTCCTCCAGGTCCGTCGACAGCGCTGGACAAACTTCTCCGCGGAGGGAACCCCCACCTCGAGCTCCTGGAACAGTGGAGGCTGAAACCTGAACTGGCACTCGAAAGGCGACATTCCTGTGGAGGAGCAGCACAAGGTGTTGTGCGCGTACTCAGCCCAGACGATGTGACGGCTCCAGGTCGCTGGGTTAGCGGACACGAGACACCTCAGGGTCGTCTCCAGGTCTTGGTTGATCCGTTCTGTTTGACCGTTAGACTGAGGGTGGAAGCCCGAGGAAAAGCTGACAGTAGCTCCAATGAGCTTATAGAAAGCTCTCCAAAACCGGGAGGCGAATTGTGGACCACGGTCAGAGACGATGTCAAGAGGCAAACCAAACAACCTGAAAACATGCTGGACCATGAGCTCGGCTGTCTCTTGGGCTGAGGGAAGCTTGGGCAAGGGCAGAAAGCGACAGGCTTTGGAGAAGCGATCTACGATGACCAGAATGACAGTGTTGCCTTGAGATGGTGGAAGGCCTGTGATGAAATCCACAGTGAGGTGTGACCAGGGGCAGGTGGGAATAGGGAGAGGATGCAGCAAACCCTGGGGGCGAGATCAAGGGTTCTTGTTTCGTGCACAAATAGCACAAGCTGCCACGAACGCCTTTACGTCCTTCTCCATGGTGGGCCACCAGAACCTTCTGCGAAGGAACTCCAGCGTTCTGGATGTGCCTGGATGACCGGTGAGTCGCGACGAATGCCCCCACTGCAGGGCTTGTGAGCGTGCCGTGTTGGGAACAAAAAGGCGACCTGGTGGGCCGTTGCCAGGGTCTGCCTCCCTCTGTTGCGCCTTTCTGACCAGCGTCTCGATCCCCCAGCGAACCGGTGCTACAATTTGAGAAGTTGGAAGAATAGGTTCTGGTTGTCTCTCCCACTCGGGTGGATCAAACTGCCTGGAGAGAGCATCAGGCTTGAGATTCTTGGATCCTGGACGATATGACAGGACAAAGTCAAAACGATTGAAAAACAGTGCCCAGCGAGCTTGACGAGAGTTAAGCCGTTTGGCCTCCTGGATATAGGCCAGATTCTTATGGTCTGTCCAGACAATGAACGGGTGTTTAGACCCCTCCAACCAATGTCTCCACTCCTCCAGTGCCAACTTAACTGTTAGTAGTTCCCTGTTTTCAATATCATAGTTTCGCTCTGCAGGAGTGAGTCGGCGAGAAAAGAAGGCGCAAGGGTGGTTTGTTGTCGTTAGACCGCTGGGACAAAACGGCACCCACTCCTATATCAGAGGCATCCACCTCGACAATGAAGGAGAGTGATCCGGAATCACGAGGACAGGAGCAGATGTGAAGCGCCGCTTGAGATCCTCGAAAGCCTGCGCAGCCTCAGCGGACCAACTGAACCGGGTGGAAGCGGTTTTGGTGAGGGCGTTGAGAGGGGCAGCAATGGTGCCGAAGTTCCTGACGAATCTCCGATAGAAATTAGCAAACCCCAAGAAACGTTGCACCTGTTTGAGAGAGGTGGGTGGTGGCCAATCTCGGACAGCTTGGGTCTTGCCAGGGTCCATTGGGATGTTGCCGCTGGAGATGATGAAGCCCAGAAATGAAACCGTGGAAACGTGAAACTCACACTTCTCAGCCTTGACAAACAAGAGGTTGTTAAGCAGACGTTGCAGGACTTGCCTTACATGCTGGACATGATCGTGAAGAGTTTTGGAGAAAATGAGAATGTCGTCCAGGTAGACAAAGACAAAGCGATTCAGCATGTCTCAGAGGACGTCGTTGATGAGTGCCTGGAACACAGCAGGGGCATTGGCCAATCCAAAAGGCATGACCAGGTTCTCATAGTGCCCGGTAGGTGTGTTGAATGCCGTCTTCCACTCGTCCCCTTCGCGGATGAGGTTGTAGGTGTTGTGGAGATCCAATTTTGTGAAGACTGTGGCTCCCTGTAGTAGCTCGAAGGCCGTTGACATGAGCGGAAGAGGATAACGGTTTTTTATAGTAATCTTGTTAAGGCCACGGTAGTCGATGCAGGGGCGGAGACCTCCATCTTTCTTACTCACGGAGAAAAAACCGGCACCAGCAGGAGAGGTGGACGGACGGATGAAGCCAGCGGCGAGGGCGTCACGGATGTAATCCTCCATGGCGGTGGTCTCTGGAGCAGAAAGGGAGAAGATCCTACCCCTAGGTGGGCATGTCCCAGGCAGGAGGTCAATGGCACAGTCATATGGCCTATGAGGGGGAAGTGATGTGGCTCGAACCTTACTGAAGACCTCTTTTAAATCCTCATACTCGGGAGGCACTCGGGACAATTCAGAGTGCGATGGGGGCTCCTGGGGCTGGGAAGGAGACTTGGAGCGAAGACAGGTGGTATGGCAGGCGGAGCCCCATTCCGTAAGCCGGCCAGCGGCCCAATCCATGCGTGGATTATGGCAGGCCAACCAAGGGTAACGCAGAACTAATGGAAACTCGGGAGAGTGGATAAGGGAGAATTGGATGGTCTCGAAATGTTGTCCTTCCACGCCCAAACACAGGGGGTCAGTAAGATGGTGAATAGTTCCGGAGCCCAGGGGTCTTCCAGCCAGGGCGATAACAGTGAGGAGGTGAACTGGATGGGTCAGGGGAATCTTGAGCTGTTTAGCTAAACCCAGATCCATGAAGTTACCATCGGACCCAGAATCCACCAGGGCCTTAAGATCATGTTGTTGATTGCAGGGAGGATGCCAGCAGGACCCTAGAAACAGTGGGGCCAGGAGGGATGGCTACGCTCATCTCAGGTCCCTCCGTCCTGGACGAGCCCTGGCTTTCCCCACCAACTTTGGACAAGAAGAGCGAAAGTGGCCCAGTTCCCCACAATAGAGGCAAGATCCCTCTCTCATTCGGCGATCACGTTCAGGCTGCGAGAGACGAGTTACTCCCAACTGCATGGGCTCTTCTGGATCAGTCAAAGATGGACTCGGGATGGCTCGGAGGTTCTCGGATGGCTTCGAAGCAGGGAAGGCTCTTGTCTCCGGAAGTGGGGTGAAAAAGGAGCGGCGTTCTCGTCGCCTCTCACGGAGACGATTATCCACGCGAATGGAGGTATCAAAGAGAGACTCCAAATCACTCACCGGATCTCTGGAAGCCAGTTCGTCCTTGATTTCATTCGTGAGACCATGGCGAAAAGTGGCAATGAGCGCCTCCGAATTCCATTGGCTCTCTGCAGCGAGAGTGCAAAACTCAATAGCGTAGTCCGCAACGCTACGAGCCCCCTGACGAAGCCGAAGCAGTTTGTTAGATGCCTCTCTCCCACTGACAGGATGATCAAAGACCCTTCTCATTTCCTCAGAGAAAAGTTGGTAGTTTGAACATGCTGTTCCCAGACGGCCATAGCCCAGGTAAGTACTTTGCCGGTGAGTAGCGAAATGATGTAGGCTACTCGGGAACGGTCACTGGGAAATAATGAACCTTGCAGTTGGAAAGCCAGGGAACACTGGGTTAGAAAGCCTCGACATCCTCCCGGGTTACCGTCGTAGCGCTCGGGTGCAGGTAATCGGGGTTCTTTCAGAGGGGGAGGCGAAACCGGAGGAGCGGGTAACGGTGCTGGAGTAGCTTGGGTCGCCTGACTCTGGCTCTGATGGAAAGCAATGACGAGGGCCTCCAGCTGTTTCTGGCTTTGGGAGAATGACGTGGCGAGGCACCGCAGTTCGTCCAAGACCAGTTGTAGCTGTTCAAAGACTTGTCGTAGCCATTGGTCCTTCTCTGCTGGGTCCATGTTTGGTTCAGTCTTGCTGTGAGGAATGGAACTTAGTGAACTCAACTGCAGGAAAGCAAACTGAGGCAGAGGTTAGGTTGCAAAAACAAAGATAGACTTTACTTGAAATAAACAAAATAACAACAGCACAGATACAGGCTAGCAGGCCAGCAAGAGGATCACAAGGCAGTGAAACTCAAGACTGAGCAATGAACATAAACTAAGCACCACTTAAATAGCAGGCATATAACCATGCACAGGTGAGTACAATTAGGAATAAAGAAGGAAACAATTAAGAGTTCATGGTGCCCTCTGGTGGCGAGGCGAGGCAGAACCTGGGTCATTCCTGACACTTATATTCTATGCCTCGGCTAATAAAGGAAAGTATCCTGTATACCTTCTTAACCACCTTATCTACCTGTCCTGCTACCTTCAGGAATCTGTGGGCATGCATTCCAAGGCACCTCTGTTCCTCTACGCTTCTCAGTATCATACCATTTATTGTGTATTCCCTTGCCTTGTTAGCCTTCCCCAAATGCATTACCTCACACTTCTCCGGATTGAATTCCATTTACCACTTTTCTGCCCACCTGACCAGTCCATTGATATCTTCCTGCAGTCTACAGCTTTCTTCCTCACTATCAACCACACGGCCAATTTTTGTATCATCTGCAAACTTTGAGTTTGTTCTCCTACATTACAACTGTGACCACAATTCAAAATGACTTCATTGGCTGTAAAGCGCTTTGGGGCGTCCTGAAACTCTCCTCCATGCCTTTGTTACCTCTAGACTCGACTATTCCAATGCTCTCCTGTCTGGCCTGCCAACTTGCAACCGCCATAAACTTGAGCTCATCCAAAACTCTGCTGCCCGTGTCCTAACTCACACCAAGTCCCGTTCATCCATCACCCCCGTGTTCGCTGACCTACATTGGCGCCCAGTCTGGCAATGCCTCGGTTTTAAAATTCTCATCCTCGTTTTCAAATCCCTCCCGAGCCTCGCCCCTCCCTATCTCTGTAACCACCTCCAACCCTACAACGCCCCCCCTCCCTCCCCCTCCGAGATCTCTGCACTCCTCCAATTCTGGCCTCTTGTGCATCTCCGATTTTCATCGCTCCACCATTGGCAGCCGTGCCTTCAGCTGCCTATGCCTGAAGCTCTGGAATTCCCTCCCTAAACCGCTCCACTTCTCTCTCTCCTCCTTTAAAATGTTCCTTAAAACCTACCTCTTTGACCAAGCTTTATCGCCTTATATGGCTCGGTGTCAAATTTTGTTTGATAACACTCCTGTGAAGTGTCTTGGAACGTTTTACTATGCTAAAGGCGCTATATAAATACAAGTTGTTGTTGTTGAAATCATGGAAGGTGCTATATAAATGCAACTCTTTTTAAGAACATCTATTAAATTTTCTCTTAGCCTTCTTTTCCCCAGTGGAATGTCCCAGTATCTCAAGTCCCTTCTCAAAACTACGAGCCTCGATTTAAACCTAATCCACCCCGGATTCAGGTCGGACGCCAGTTTTACACCGCGCCCAATTTTACGTTCCATTGACTTCCTGTTCCCGCCAGGCGGGTTCGGTTAAAATCAGGCCTCATGTTTCTCATCCCTGATATCATCCCCGTCATCTCTGCCATCGTCATCATATCAATTTCGACTTTTTCGCTGGTCTCAAGTATCAGTCTTATTTTATTTATAGTCTTCAAGGAAAAAAACAAATCAGCTCTAGTTTCAATCCAGTATTTTGCTTTCCAAAATATTCGTCATATTTTAGTCAAAGATCTACTCGTGCTGCCAGTGGAGAGCCTCACACATCAGGAGCACATAGCAGGCGTTCAGCCACAAGTTCAGCATATCCCACAGGAGAAGGGCGCAATAATCTCCATGCCCTAATTCTTGTGGGACTCCCAACGGGAACGCTCTACATCTGGAGTTCCAATTTGTAAAATGTACCCAGTTAGATTTTGATCGTCATATTTTTCCAGGAATTTTATTTCCAAATTTATGGGGTTTTATTAAATGCCATAATAGTTATTTCATTTCCCACAAAACTCACAAGGGGACAAGAAATGTTGAGGAATAATAAACTGGAGCTTGGACAACAACTAAGACTTTATTCCTCCGTTTCATTGGTGCCAAAAGTTTCAACTGCCGACCAGTGTTGGTTTATACATAGGAATCATTTTAATTTTGATTCTTGTTAGCCTCGACTTTTCATCCGAAATTTACGGTTTTAGTTTTCATAAGCAATTTAGACTTAATTTTAATTCGGTGATAAAAATACAATTCTACTCCATGATGGCACATTCTTCCTCATTTTAGTTGATGAAAACAAAACCAATTTCAGCTTGTTTCATCAATACAAACTACAATCTCGTCAAGCACTTAATTGTCCCTTATCTCTGTAAGAATCAGTGGAAGAGACAACGGCAAGTGGACAACATTCCACAGTGTCAGCCAGTGGCTCAGTGGGTAGCACTCTTGCCTCTGAGTCATAAGATTGTGGGTTCAAATCCCACTCCAGAGACTTGAGCACAAAAATCTTTGCTGACACTTCAGTGCAGTGCTGAGGGAGTGTCGGAACGCTACTATGTCGGACGTGCCGTCCTACGGATGGGATTTTAATCTGAGGCGGACGGAAAGGATCCCATGGCACTATTTTGAAGAAGAGCAGGGGAGTTCTCCCCACAGTAGCCAAGAAAATATTTATCCCTCAACCAACAGACAGATTATCTGGTCATTATCACGTTGCTGTTTGTGGGATCTTGCTGTGTGCAAACGGGCTGCCACGTTTCCTACAACAGTTGCCAACTCTTGTTGGATGTATTCCTGGGGGTTTTATCACACTTCGAAAGAACTTCATTGGCTGTAAAACACTTTGGGATGTCCTGAGGTCAGGAAAGGCGCCATAGAACTGCAAGTCTTTCTTTCTTTCTCTGGGTAGATACGTACCGAATAGGATTGAGCCTCGAGTGGTGAGAAAATCCACTCAATGTAAGCAGTCATCCCCGACTGGATTTCTCCATGTGGATTCAGGCACTGAAAGATGGGATGGTCGTAATTCTGTTCCTGAATGGTTTTCACGGAATCCAGCTGGATGTCATAAATCACTCGCACCGAGCCGCCATTGTACAGCTCGTAAATCTGTGTTGAGTGGGAGATACAAGGAAAGGGTTGATGTACAGGAAACTCTTGTTTAAACGGCACCTAAATATCCGGAATTCTCTATTAACCGGCAAAATTCTCACTCCGAAAACAACACCTCAATAACCGGAAATGTTGCCGAGTCCGAGTCTCCCACGGTGGCCGAGTTAGTCAGTGGGGGTAGTTCTCCAAACTGCCACTACTTGGCTTCTTGGCGCTGTCGGAAGTCGGAACACCTCAATACCCCTGTAACAGGAGTCTGACTCTCCCGCGCTGCCGGTAGTCTCTTCTGATCCGCCATTTTACAGGGGTACTGTGTGTCTCCCACGCTGCTGGTAGTCATTGCATTGCATTACCCTCAACTGGCAGCACTGTACTTAATCAAGCATCTTCCACTATCCATTTAACACAACATTCTGTAGGTGAGTACCCAATTACTGTATATTGCACATTTCTTGATTTTTTTTTTCTTTGTTAAAAATAGCCTCAGTAGATAACCCTCTCCGTCATCCGGAATTTTTGATCAACCGGCAACACGCCGGTCCCGTCGGTGCCGGATACCAAAGAGTTTCCTGTACATTGCCACAGCAATTGTTTACCAGGTGCCCACTAGCCAATTTCAGAGGGCACTAGGGTTGCAAACTCTGATTGGACGTATTCCTGGAAGGTTCATTACAGGATGTCCCAGCCTATCACTGCCCTGTCCCCCACGCTCCCGCCATGGGTCTAGCCAACACGTCCATCCTCATGGCACGCCCATCTTCCCACGCCAATTGGAAACCGAGCAGTCTCTTCATGACTCAAATGGATGATTTTTGACAGTCAAACAGCATTTTTTTCCCCCAACTCCTATATTTTCATAACTAGTAAACAAAAGTGTTTAAAGAAAATGAAAACCCACCCCCCAACAATTCTCTTAATACCCCTATGATTTTTCTCCCGAGTTTGACTTGCAGCAGTGTCCTGGAGATTAATCTTCAATTCCCGGAGACTCCAGGGCAATCCTAGAGGGTACTAAGAGTAAATCAACACAGAGTAGGCCAGACCGAGTAGGGGTGGGCAGGCTCTCTTCCCTGAAGGACCGGTTAGTGGTCCTGTTGGGTTTATAAAAACCACAATCCAGAAGCTGTGATGGTTAATTTTCTGGCACACTAAATTACCAAATTTAGTAAATTCACTTCCACAACTTGCCACGGTGAGATTTGAACTCGTGATTTGCGAGTTGTTAGTCCAGTACCGGAACCTCTAGATCATTGTCGCTGGGCAACGATCGAGAGTAGGAATCCCTGGGCTGACTGCTCCCCTCCCTAGACCAGGACACGGTGGTCAATTAAGGTCATCGTCACCTCAGCGGAGATCAGCTAACACAACACATCGCAACCAACGTTCCCTTTAAGCTGTGCAGCCACGCAGCGGTCTGGAGGTCCCGCACAGGCCGCTCAGCGGCTTTTAAATGGAAAAACCACACACGCACGGAAATTTGAATGGGCCGCGTTGCCCGTTAAAGGGGCCGTGCCCCCAAAAGAACCATTAACGGGAACATTGATCACAACATAGCCTGGGAATCAAACTCTCGGCCTTTGTGGTCTAAGTGACACCGTTTCATAGCAGGCAGCAGCCACGACAACTCGGAGTCCGACTGGGAGGAGGGGAGCTGGGAATGGTGGCCAGAGGGTGAGCGGGAGAAGCAGGCCACCACACGTGGAGCCGAGCCGGCAACAGTGAGGAGGAGGCCGCGGTGACGAGGAGGACGGAGCGGCTGAGGGACATCGTGCTCCCACTGCCACTGGATGCCAAAGAATTGACTTTCTGAACACGGCGCTGTAAAAATAGCTGACGTGTCCCTACGGGGAGTAAGCATTCCATTGTATTAGTACATATGGCAAATAACATTGAATTGAATTGAATTGAATTGAGTTTATTAAAAGAGCCTTCGGGGGGGGGGGGGGTGGTGGGAGGAAAATGGAGCGGAAATAAATAATTAAATGATATTGTTCACCAAAAAAATCAGCTATGTTTTCAACATTAAGCCAATGTTTTTAAATTACATTTTTCCCCTCGGAATTTACAACTGAATCTAATCCAATCCAAACGAAATATTAAATATTCAATTACCTGATCCGCAGTCAAGCATAATACAAATGTGCAATGTGCACATCACTCGCACTGCACAACAATGAATGAATTCAACTGCTGGATGCTGCAAGTAGTGCTTGGTACCTTGAGGAATGCACTCACCTGCTTGGGTGGGTTCAAAGTGCCGATACAAACGGGTGCAAACCTGTGCTGGGTGACGAGAAAGTGAATGTAGCAACGGTCTCTGGGCACTGTGATGCCGATGAAATTTAACTGGAAGGAGACAAAAAAAACAGATATATACAATCATTTGAATTAGAAACATAGAAACATAGAAGATAGGAGCAGGAGTCGGCCATCCGGCCCTTCGAGCCTGTTCCGCCATTCAATGAGATCATGGCTGATCATCCAAATTCAGTATCCTGTCCTTGCCTTCTCCCCATATCCCTTGATCCCTTTAGCCTTAAGAAATATATCTAACTCCTTCTTGAATATATTTAATGAATTGGCCTCAACTGCCCTGTGTGGCAGAGAATTCCACAGGTTCACCACTCTCTGGGTGAAGAAATTCCTCCTCATCTCAGTCCTAAATGGCTTATCCCTTATCCTTAGGCTGTGACCCCTGGTTCTGGACTCCCCCGCCGTCGGGAACATCCTTCCTGCATCTAGTCTGTCTAGTCCTGTTAGAATTTTATAAGTTTCAATGAGATCCCCTCTCATTCTTCTGAACTCCAGCGAATATAAGCCCAATCGACCCAATCTCTCCTCATACGTCATTCCTGCCATCCCAGGTATCAGTCTGGTGAATCTTCGCTGCACTCCCTCCATGGCAAGAACATCCTTCCTCAGATAAGGTGACCAAAACTGCACACAATACTCAAGGTGTGGTCTCACCAAGGCCCTGTACAACTGCAGCAAGACATCCTTGCTCCTGTACTCGAATCCTCTCGCTATGAAGGCCAACATACCATTTGCCTTCTTAACCGCCTGCTGCACCTGCATTGCTGCAAGGACAGGCATTTTTATTGGTTCGAGTTGAAGCACCTAAAGAATGGAGCTGGAGGTGAAGGGAGATAGAGGGTGCACCACCTGTAAAAAGGTGTTAACTCCAATGGACACAACCAATAAAAAACTGGGCAAATAATCTCCACGGATTAACTCGGATAAGAAAAAAAATCTCCTGCGCAAAGGGAGATAGTGGGGGTAATTTTCAGCTTTGAAACCTGGGGCTGGTAACCTGTCAGAGCGGATCGCCCGCCTATTATAGAACCTGCCCGATTTTCAGCCCATTGATTGCTGTGGCTCAGTGGGGAGCACTCTTGCTTCAGATTCAGAAGTTCGTGGGTTCAAATCCAACTCCAGAGACTATGAGCACAAAACAATCTCGGCTGACACACCAGTGCAGTACTGAGGGAGCGCTGCACTGTCGGAGGTGCTTGTCTTTCTGATGAGGCGTTAAACTGAGGGCCTGTCTGCTCTCTCAGGTGGGCGTAAAAGATTCCATGGCACCATCCCTCAACTAACATCACCCAAAACAGAGTATCTGGTTATTATCACATTGTTGCTTGTGGGACCTTAAATTGGCTCCTGCATTTCCTACATTACAACAGTGATTACACTTCAAATAGTACTTAATTGACTGTGAAGCGCTTTTGGACATCCTGAGGTCGTAAAAGGTACTATATAAATATAAGTCTTTTACTTTCTGTACTGAGGGACGAGACCACAACATGTGGGTCCCATCTGCTTGTTCAGGTGGACATTAAAGAGTCCGGCGCACTATTCGAAGAAGGACAGATGTTTTCCTGGAAACATTAGCCAATATTCCTCCTATAGCAAATACCACTAAAAAAAAACAGAAACTGGCCGTGGGATGTTGTTGGCACGGCATGGCTGTGGCGTTTCAAACAAAACACTGCATCCCAAAACTGACTCACTGTGCAAAGTGCTCGGAGACAGGCGGATGATGTATAATGTGAGTATTTAGCAGCTTTTACAAAGAAAGAAAGACTTGCATTTATATAGCACCATTCACGAGCTCAGAATGCCCCAACGTGCTTTACAGTCAGTAAAGTACTTTTGATGCGTAGTCACTGTTGTAATGTAGAAAACATGGCAGCCAATTTGTGCACAGCAAGGTCCAATGTTCCCCCTAATTTTTTTTTGGGTGCACGGCCCCTTTCACAGTTTCACGCATGCGAAAGTTAACATTGAAAAAGCTGGTCCCGCACAGCCCGGGACCAGCAGAGGGCTGCACGGCCGTGCAGTTATAGAGAACATTGGCAAGGTCCCACAAGCAGCAATGTGATAATGACCAGGTGACCTTTTTTTTTACTGGAGCTGGTTGAGGGATAAACATTGGCCAGGGCACTGGGGGAGAACTCCCCTGCTTTTCTTCGAAATAGATGGTGCCTCAGAGGGAAGGCGGGGCCTCAGCTTAACGTCTGATCCGAACAACGGCACCGCCGACAAGGCAGCACTCCCTCAGTACTGGGAGCATCAGCCTGCATGATGTGCTCAAATCTCTGGTGTGGGGCTTGAACCCACAACCTTTTGACTCAGAGGTGAAAGTGCGGTGCACTTTCCTACTGATCATCCTGCTTATTTAGGTTCAACATTTGGAATTGATTCTAGAAAGGGTAATGGAGAGAAAAAGCCTGCAGTTCGTGAAGAAACAACTGGATGCTACAGTCAGGGGGTGTGAGGGGGGGAAAGGAAAGATGTCGGGATCTCCCTGGATGGATGAATTAAGATGGGCCAAATGGTCGCGCACATCCGTAATTGGTCTTTGGCTAGCGGGTTCCACAGTGCGAACCTCATGCAGCATGCACCAATGCCGGCATGTTAAGATTGGTGGTGCAGAAGACAATTTCTTTTACCGGTTCTCCCTGGAGCCAGTAATAAATGATTGGCAGCAGGACCGTGTTTGGGCAGTGAAGTCATAATGCAGCATTATGAAGTCATAATGCAGCATTATGACGTCACCATGCGCGCACGCTCCAATTCTCTCCGCACTGAAGGTCTGGCACAACGCCACGACGACAGCAACAGCAAACTTAATTTAGATAGCGCCTTTAACGTCGCGAAACATCCCAAGGCGCTTCACAGGAGCGTTAATCAGAAAACAATTGACGGCGAGCCTCATAAGGAGATTATTAGGACAGGTGACTAAAAGCTTGGTCAAAGAGGTAGGTTTTAAGGAGTGTCTTAAAGGATGTTAGAGAGGTAAGAGTTCTAGGAGGGTTGTACGGCTGGAGGAGGTTACAGAGATAGGGAGGGGCGAAGCCGTGGAGGGATTTGAAAACAAGGATGAGGATTTATAAAATCGAGGTGCTGCCGGACCAGAAGCCAATGTAGGTCAGCGAGCGCAGGGGTGAACGGGACTTGGTGTGAGTTAAGATGCGGGCAGCAGAGTTTTGGATGAGCTCAAGTTTACGAAGCACTAGTTTGCACATGTGCACCGGCCAAAATGGCATGGGCAGTCTGCCCATGCACAGAATCCTAAGCCGCACATTGCAGCTGGCTGAGTGGCTGCACTATCCACAACTAAACACAAGGGAGGGGCACAGTTAGCTCGTTCTTCCAAGACCACAGGCTCGAACATAAAAGCAGCTTTTGTTTCTTTCTTTCGCCTGACTGCACATCTCCAGATGGGGCAGTAGAGTAGGGAATGTTTGCCTGTAATGTCAGGAGTCAGCACAGGTGATCCGGGATCCTGTCTATGCCTTGTGAGTTATATATTAATGGTCTAGGTATACTGTCCGATACTTTGTGAGTTATATATTAATGGTCTAGGTATAGTGTCCGATGCTTTGTAAGTGCATAGAATCATAGAATGATACAACACAGGAGGCCATTCAGCCCATTGTGCCTGTGCTAGCTATTTGGTAGAGCTATCCAATTAGTCCCACACCCATGCTCTTTCTCCATAGCCCTGTAATTTATTTCCTTTCAAGTATTTATCCAATTCCCCTTTGAAAGTTACTATTGAATCTGCTTCCACCACCCTCAGGCAGTGCATTCCTGATCCCAAAAACTCGCTGTGTAATAAAGTGTTTCCTCATGTCGCCTCTGGTTCTTTTGCCAATCACCTTAAATCGGTGTCCTCTGGTTACCGACTCTTTTGCCACTGGAAACAGTTTCTCCTTATTTGCTCTATCAAAACTATTCATGAGTTTGAACACCTCTGTCAAATCTCCTCTTAACCTTCTCTGCTCTAAGGAGAACAACCCCAGCTTCTCCAGTCTCTCCACACACTGAAGCCCCTCATCCATGGGACCATTCTAGTAATTGTCTTCTGCACCCTATCCAAGGCCTTCACATCCTTCCTAAAGTGTGGGGCCCAGAATTGAACATAATACTTAGCTGAGGCCTAACCAATGATTTCTAAAGTTTTAGCATAACTTCCTTGCTTTTGTATTCTACTCCACTATTAATAAAACCAAGGATCCCATATGCCTTTTTAACAACCTTCTCAGCTTGTCCTGCCACCTTCAAAGATTTGAGTACATACACCCCAAGGCCTCTCTGTTCCTGCACCTCCTTTAAAATTGTACCATTTAGTTCATATCGCCTCTCCTCATTCTTCCTACCAAAATGTATCACTTCATACTTTTCTGCGTTAAATTTCATCTGGCATGTGTTTTACCAGTCTGTCTATGTCCTCCTGAAGTCTGTTACTACATTGCTTACTACATTTCTGAGTTTGTGTCATCTGCAAACTTTGAAATCATGCCCTGTATACCCAAGTCCAGGTCATTAATATATATCAAAAAGAGCAGTGGTCCCAATACTGACCCCTGGGGAACACCACTGTATACTTCCCTCCAGTCTGATAAACAACCATTCACCACTACTCTCTGCTTTCTGTCCCTTAGCCAATTTTGTATCCACGCTGCCACTGTCATAGAAACATAGAAGATAGGAGCAGGAGTAGGCCATTCGGCCCCTCGAGCCTGCTCCGCCATTCAATGAGATCATAGCTGATCATCCAAATTCAGTACCCTGTCCCTGCTTTCTCCCCATATCCCTTGATCCCTTTAGCCTTGAATCCCATGGACTTTAATGGGACATTTATGTGGTAATGGTCATGGGATCCTGAAAGCTATATAATTAATGGTCAAAGGTTTTTTTTTGCATTCTCCGCCGAGTAGTTATTAGGTTGAAGAAAACCAAAGCCGAGGCCACTAACAGTAATTTTATGGAGCGCACTCCATGGGAATTTCCCAGACCGATGTTATTCCGGTGCACCTGCTCCAGCGTTTGCTGAAGGAAATAGCAGTGTACAGGCCTTGGCAGGGATGGCCCACTAGTATGTTTTTTTAAGTAAAACCCACTTTAAGATAAATATTTATCAACCCTCACTGTATTGCACGTGGTCATTCCTGACCTACATAATAACCTATATTTGGTACAAACTTAGAATACTTACCATCTGATGAGATTGCTTCCATTTGTCTTTTTTGCAACACAATCATATCTTATCACAAAAAGAAAGTACTTGCATTTACATAGCGTCTTTCACGATTTTAGGTCATCCAGATGCACTTTACAGCCAATTAAGTAATTTTGAAGTGTAGTCACTTTTTAAAAATTCATTTACGGGATGCAGGCATCGCTGCCAATGCCACCATTTATTGCCCATCCCTAATTGCCCTTGAGAAGGTGGTGGTGAGCCTTCTTCTTGAACCGCTGCAGTCCGTGTGGTGAAGGTACTCCCACAGTGCTGTTAGGGAGGGAGTTCCAGGATTTTGACCCAGCGACGATGAAGGAACGGTGATATATTTCCAAGTTAGGATGATGTGTGACTTAGAGGTGGTGATGTTCCCATACTCCTGCTGCCCATGTCCTTCCAGGTTGAAGAGGTCGCGGGTTTGGGAGGTGCCGTTGAAGAAGCCTTAGTGAGTTGCTGCAGTGCATCTTGTAGATGGTACACACTGCAGTCACGGTACACCGGTGGTGGAGGGAGTGAAGGGGAAAAATTGAGTTGTGCCCCCTTTGGGGTGCTAACTTTGCCGGGGCGCTACTTTTAGCACCCCGAAAAAATTAGCATCCCCGCGTCCGAAATTCATCAGTAGCACCCCAAGAGGGAAGCGGGGCGCTTGCTTCCCTCTGGGGGCGCTGCGAGGGAATGTCGCGCCGCAGTACTGCAGGCCTTCCTCCCCTTCGTAAAGGGGAGGGGCCTAGCACAGCGCGACCCAGGGCCCAGCTGGGCCACCAGGGATCGGAGTGCCGGCAAAAGAGCCCGGCAATCAAGAGGAGTGCCGGGCTCATGGAGCGCAGCTGGCAAAGGTAGGTTTTAAGGAGCATCTTAATGAGGAAAGAGAGGAGAGGTTTATGGAGGGAATTCCAGAGTTTAGGGCCTAGGCAGCTGAAGGCACGGCCACCAATGGTTCAGCGATTAAAATCAGGGATGCTCAGGAGGGCAGAATTAGAGGAGCGCAGCTTTCTCGTGGGGGTTGTGAGGCTGGAGGAGATTACAGAGATAGGGGAGGGGTGAGGCCATAGAGGGATTTGAAAACAAGGATGAGAATTTTAAAATCGAGGCGTTGCTCGACTGGGAGCCAATGTAGGTCAGCGAGCACAGGGGTAATGGGCGAACGGGACTTGGTGCAAGTTTTGGATGACCTCAAGTTTATGTAGGGTAGAATGTGGAAGGCCAGCCAGGAGTGCGTTGGAACAGTCAAGTCTAGAGGTAACAAAAGGCATGGATGAGGGTTTCAGCAGCAGATGAGCTGAGCCAGGGGTGGAGACAGACGACGGGCCCTCGATTTAATTTCTCATCTGAAAGAGGCACCTCTGACAGTGCAGCGCTCCCTCGGTACTTCACTGGAGTGTCAGCCTAGATTTTGTGATCAAGTCTCTGGAGTGGGACTTGAACCCATATCCTTCTGACTCAGAGGATCCAAATAATGCGATTGATTGCGATCAAGACTTCCCAAATGGTGTGCATTTTAGAGAAAAGCGCAAAGAACTGAAATGTACTGTAAATGGAAAAACTCTCAACCCAGCTTCATCTGAATGTGTTGGACCTTGCACTCACTAACAAGGCTAAACACCAACACTTAGGCCTAGAAATTGGGTTGGGGCGCCAAAGTGGCGCCAAAGTTGCCTGAGCGCAAGATTTAGCGCAGCGTTCGAGGCTTTAGCGATCGTCAGATATTCAGTTTCATTGCCCCTAGAGGGAGACGGGGCGAGGCTCGAGGCGCTCCGCGTCCCTCTTAGGGCGCTGAAACTGAATATCGCAGCGCCACACGCTGCAGCACGGCACGCTGCGGTACTGCAGGCCTTCCTCACATTGTTAAGGGGGGGGGCCTGCAACAGCGCGATCCCCGATCGCGAGTGCCGGCAAACGAGCCAGGCACCAAGGAGAAGTGCCGGGCTCTCGGGAAACAGCCGGCAATGCCGCGGGGGGTGGGGTGGTCAGGAGGCCGGGGACGGAGGTGCTGGCAGGCGGCCGCCGAAAAAAGCGGCTGCCCCACACCTCCACCTTAACTTGTGCCGCTGCCGGCACAGCAAGGCCCCGTGAACTGGGCGCGGGTAGCGAACGGTGCAACTGCGGCGTTCGTTACCAAATATCGCGAACGGGGCGCGAATGGGGCGCTGCGCACACCGATGACGTCATCGGTGGCGGTGCAGCGCAAATGGCTAACGCCACCATTAGCGCCCCTGCTGAATATCACGGGAGGCGCAGCCAGTGGCGCTACAGCCACTGACTGCCTCTTTAGGCGCTAACAGGTGGCGCTACTCACCCAATTTTTCCCCCTTAGTGCCTTCTATTAACTGAATACCTCAGGGTAGGTCTGTGTACGTTAGGCTAAGGGATGGGCCCCTAACAGAAACCCAAGTCAGAAAGGTTGGCTGTATTTATCCGGGACCCCACCCCCCCACCCCCCCGACATCCAGCAAAGGGAGGTAGCAGACCTGTATGCTATAAGACAGTAGTCCCATCAGCACAGTAGCAGAAAATGCTTCCATTGTGGCAAAATCTAACCTGCGACAGAATCAAACACAAAGCTTGCACAAAAACCCTTCAGTTAGGGTTGCCGTCCTTCCCGGGTTGTCCTGGAGTCACCAGGAATTAAAGGTTAATCTCCTGGACACTGCTGCGAGCAAAAATCCTGGAGGAAAATGATAGGGGCGTTAAAAAAATATTGGAGATGGGAAAAGTGCTGTTTAAGAATCATCAAACTGTGTAACGAAGAGTCTGTTTGCTTTCCAATTGGCTGCGAGAACACTGTGCGCCACAAGAATGGGTGGGATGGGGAAACCAATGGCAGAAGCATGGGGACGGGGTGGTTGGAGGTGGGAAGTAATGTGATGAAACCTTCCGGAATATGTCCAGCCAGTGTTGGCAACCCTACCTTCAGTTGAAGTGACGTCTTGGAACATAATGGAATAAGCTGGGGTTGAAAGCCAAATGGAGGCCATCAGCTTGGGAGACTTGGGGCAGGATTTTCATTGGGCCATGGAGTCGGGATTGGAGGTGTGGGGGGGGGGGGGGGGGTTAAAATCCCGAAATCAGGGGTCCCGACCCCATTCCACACCCAAACCCGCCTCCATGCC
The DNA here is from genome assembly GCF_052327205.1 of Somniosus microcephalus. Classification (NCBI taxonomy): domain Eukaryota; kingdom Metazoa; phylum Chordata; class Chondrichthyes; order Squaliformes; family Somniosidae; genus Somniosus; species Somniosus microcephalus. The sequence goes on along the minus strand of NC_140990.1, from coordinate 317,275,541 downwards.
AGTTTCAAAGGAGGCGGGTACCCGCCCCGCACTGGGACCCGCCTACCCAAGGCGGGAAGGGATTAGTGCCAATTAACTGCCTGTTAACAGGTAGTTAACAGGCAGTTTTTAGCCTAATCCCTATTTTTAAAGTTGAAGCGTGGGATTCCCGATGGCTCCAAACCACGCCAAGTTAGAGGAGTCGGGCCGTCAGGTTGAAGGACTTGGATGGGTCGAGATGTCTGTGTTCAGGTGAGTGATGTGTGCATGAGTGCAAAGGTAAGTGTGTTTGGTGTGTCTAAAGTGATTAAAGAAGTTTTACATATCTTTTCTTACCTTTTCAGCCTTCCTTCCTTTAGGTCTCGGGAGTCTCTCATCTCACCGGCACAGAAAGTAGAATGGCCGCGAGCTGTCAAAAGTGACAGCCTTCAGCTTTCTGTGCAGGAGAGATTTCTAACTGAGTCTGTGGAGAAGGACTCATGTTAGAAGACTGTCAGTGTTTGACAGCTTCAAACAGCTGTGAAACGCTGATATTTCATCTGTCAAAAGCTCTTGACAGATGAAATTTCAGTCTGTGATGTCACCTGTTGCCGGGTGGCCCTTAATTGGCCTGCTGAGCCCGCTGGGCGGGCTCAGCAAGGTCAATCAAGTTAAAATCGCGTGGATTGGCCGCATCTCAATGGAGGCGGGACTACAACCTCGAAAGTTGTAGCCCCGCCTCCTACCCGACTCCCGAGTTAAAATCCTGCCCTTGATCTCAGCCAAGAAAATCTCCAAAACCATATGGCCTTCAAATTCCTCAGGGATTCCACCGGTCTCCTGCTGTAACTCTGCTGAGAGATCGACAGATTATGAGGGCTTTTGATAGAGTAGATAGGGCGAAACTGTTTCCACTGGCAGGAGGGTCGGTAACCAGAGGACACACATTTAAGATAATTGGCAAAAAAGCCAGGGGGAGATGAAAAATTTTTTTGTGCAGCGAGTTATGATCTGGAATACACTGCCTGAAAGTGGGGTGGAAGATTCAATAGTAACTTCGTAAAGGGAAATCCCTTGATTCCCTTAACATCCAAAAATCTATCGATCTCTGCCTTGCATATACTCAACGACTGAGCCTCCACCGCCCTCTGAGTGAAGAAATTCCTCCTCATCTCAGTCCTAAATGGCTGACCCCTTATTCTGAGACTGTGACCCCCCTAGTTCTAGACTCCCCAGCCAGGGGAAACATCCTCCCAGTATCTATCCTGTCAAGCCCTGTAAGAATTTTGTATTTCAATGAGATCACCTCTTATTCTTGTAAATTCTAGGGGATATAGGCCTAGTCTCCTCAATCACTCCTCATAGGACAATCCTCCCATCCCAGGATTCAGTCTGGTGAACCTTTATTGCTCTCCCCCTAAGGCAAGTATATCCTTCCTTGGGTAAGGGGACCAAAACTGTACACAGTACTCCCAGGTGTGGTCGCACCAAGGCCCTATATAATTTCAGTAAGACTACTTTACTCTTATACTCCAATCTTTTTGTAATAAAGGCTAACATATCATTTGCTTTCCTAATTGCTGCTGTACCTGCATGTTAACTTTCAGTGATTCGTGTACAAGGACACCCAGGTCCCTCTGAACACTAACATTTCCCAATCTCTCACCATTTAAGAAATATTCTGCTTTTCTATTTATCCTACCAAAGTGGATAACTTTACATTTCTCCACATTATATTGACCTCAATCCTTGGCTCTTGCCATTGCAACATGCTCAGTCACTTCCGTAACTGTTGAGGGGGCAGCTGTTTATCCCCATAGCCCTCATTAGTGGGCAGTATTTGTAGAATATGGCCCCAGATCTGGTCTCCTTTGAAAACTCTTCCAATTATAGGGCTTAACTCATGTGAAACAAATCACTCCCTGGGGGTAACACAAACTGATCCTTACCAGAATTTCACGGCCGTGGGAAAGTTTCAGCAGAACGGGGATCCGATCGGTGCCTATAAATTCATGCCTGAGAAAAGGAGAGAACGATTAAAATATACAAAATTCGATTCAATTATACGCATCAAGCCCAACGCTCTGAGTACATGGCTTCGATTTGCTGGCCCAAATTTATCATAAAAAGAGAAAGGTTATTAAGCACAAGGTTCCACAAACAGCAATGGGCACGATGGGGCAAATGGCCTCCTTCTGTGCCGTAAATTTCTATAAATTTCTGTGATAATCACCAGATCATCTGTTTTTAGTGATGTTGGTTGAGAGATAAATATTAGCATGGACACCGAGGAGAACTCCCTTGCTCTTTTTCAAAATAGTGCCATGGGATCTTTTACATCCAGAGGGCAGACAGGGCCTCGGTTTAATGTCTCATCTGAAAGACACCCACCTCCGCCAGTGCAGCGCTCCCTCAGTACTGCATTGGAGTGTCAGCCTGGATTATGAGCTCAAGTCTCTGGAGTGGGACTTGGACGCACAACCTTCTGTCCACTGAGACACAGCTGACACCTAACTAGGGTGTCTGACATGCCCAGAAACCCATCGCCGAGCTTAAGTGTCTTCAAACCAAACTCCTGAGATAGTCACACAGGAAGTTTCCTTTTGCCTGATATGCGGTGCACATTCTTTCCCAGTAGAGACCCATCCCACTTACCCAAGTCCAGAGAAATGAGGTGAAAGGTGGCAACAGTCAAGGTTTAGGGATACCCAAGTGCGTGCAAAGGTACTGCTTTATTTTAACTGGTTGATATCGTGCAGTCTACCAGCGCAGAGCATTGGTAAGCTTCCCGCTGCTTATGCAGTCAGAACCACCCGAACCATTGGAGCGCGGCTTGAAGGGTTATCTGGAACTGAGTGAGAAGAATCCCAGCAATCTGTGACAGATCTACCTGCGCCATGTCCTATCAGTGAGCCAGGCCGGCTGGTCAATCATCGATACTGCTCCCTAAACCTCTGCGCATCTTTACCTCTCTCTCATCCTTTAAGACGCTACTTCAAACCTACCTCTTCAACAAAGCTTTTGGTCACCAAATGGCCCAGAAATTCGGGTCCCCACGGGTGAGTACACGCTGGGTACTCACGCGTAGGCCCAACGAAAGTGCCGGTTTCGTGCATGCACTGTGCATGCGCAGGAAACCGGAACTTCCGTTCCCTTAAAGGAAGGGGTTCACAGGTTGAACGCGTGCGCCGGAGAGGCAGCGCGTACGCCTGGAACTTACGTTTTTTTTGCAGGTTTCTCCGGGAGGGTAAGTCTCCAGGAGCTACACTTGTAAAAAGCAGGCGCAAGGCCTGCTTTTAACAAGGTAAGTGGTGAATTAATTAAAATTAAAATATTTTTTCCACAGGTTTATTATTTTTAAATACTTTAAAGAAAGGTAAGTTTATTTTTAGCCCCGTTAGAAAATGTAATTAATTTTTTCAAAAATTTAAATTATTGTTTAAAATAGTTATTTTATATAATTTATAGTTATTTTTAAAATGTGATTTAAAAAAAAATTATTTGAAGTTTTAGTGATGTTTTGGGGCTTATGGTATTTATGGTTTTGACAGGTCTTCCTGTCAATTTTATGAATGGGCATTTCCCTGCTACCATTGGCTCTCCATGGCCCACGTGATCCCAGGGGACGCATCGAACTAACTGCGCCCCTGGGATACGCAAGCACTGCGCGCCGGCAGTTGGAGCAGGCCCAGGATCGGAATACCACGCGGGCCCACAGCTCAACGGCCGGCGCGCTGGGTAAGTGCAGGTCGGGGGCTTGCACCCGCGGGAAGCCCCCGACCCGAATTTCTGGGCCAATATCTCTTTATGTGGTTCAGTGTCAAATTTTGTTTGGTAATACTCCTGTGAAGCGCCTTGGGATGTTTTACTATGTTAAAGGTGCTCTATAAATGCAAGTTGTTGTTGTTGGAGTAACATGTACCTGCCTGAATCAGGCATTGGATTACTGAGTTTACCACAGAGGACTGACTGAGAGGCAGGTCATCTTGGAAGTCACTTAATCCCAAAGAGATGGTGATCACCTCCTCCCCTAAAGAATAGTCATTAGTTGGCCATGCTGGAGTACAGGTAACAAAGGAATCAAGAATTAACTATATAGTCATGTCCTACATGAGCTAACTACTAAACAGATTATCTGGACATTTTCACATTGCTGTTTGTGGGAGCTTGCTGTGCGCAAATTGGCTGCCGCGTTTCCTACATTACAACAGTGACTACGCTTCAAAATTACTTCATTGGCTGTAAAATGCTTTGGGGCGTCATGAGGTCGTGAAAGGCGCTGTAGAAATGTCAGTCTTTTTTTTTACAGACACAATGTACTCACAAGACTTGCCATAGATCAAAGGCACAAAGGGACCCCAAACCACCAAGGGCTTGCCATGGGCCACCAGCCTGAAAGGGTTTGTCGGAGGCCAATTCCCTTTTGGAACTTGTCGTGGGCCAGTAGTGTCAAGGGGCTCGGCACAGGCCAATGATCTAATGTTTAAAGTGCCATAAGTGAATTTCTGTTCTCCACAATTTCAACCCAGATAGCCAAGATCTGTGATGGTTACTTTGATGTGTGAGCTTATAACTATCTCAGATTAGAATAAAACTTTAAACTCCAAGGTGTGTAGTTATCAAGAACTTTTAGAACATGAACACGGTTCCAAAATTTTAACTCGTTCTCTTTCGTATAATTATGATTAACATTAATATAATTCATCCAGAGTTAAAGCCTTTGTGTAACACAGTTTTACAGCAAGAGATCTTGGACTCACTTGAAATATGATTGTTGGATATTGTCATATATCCCCATTGCCCTTATGTGGAGGTATTATTGGACACTTTTATACATCCTTAGCCTCTAATACAAGTTTGACGTATAGGAAACATTGAAACTTCTGGTTAATACTCTTTATTCAATCAAGCCAGTGACATAATAAAAGACAACTCCTTGCATGCAGTGACCTCGTATAACGAATACAACCACTGTAGTATCAACAACAACTTGCATTTATATAGCGCCTCTAACATCCCAAGGCACTTCACAGGAGTGACTATCAAACAAAATGTGACACCGAGCCACTTATGGAGATATTAGGACAGGTGACCAAAAGCTTGGTCAAAGTGGTAGGCTTTAAGGAGGAGAGAGAGATGGAGAGGTTTAGGGAGGGAATTCCAGAGCTTAGGGCCCTGGTAGCTGAAGATGCGGCTGCCAATAATGGAATGATGAAAGTCAGAGATATATCTTTAATATATATATTTTACATTAACAAAAGTTTATTATGGCTATTCTACCTGGTGCACCGGGAGTGGGCCTTTGGCGTAGCGGTAGCATCCCCGCCGCTGGGCCAGAAGGCGTAGGGTTTCGAACCCCGCTCCAGACAGTCCCAGCAAGTGGAGTCAGAACTCCGGCTCTAAATTCTGGGTTGACATCCAGCGGGATACTTGCGTCCGTGGGTGTGGGTGGCCCCCCGCCTCGTATGGGTTGTGGGAGCCCATAAAACCCTCCTGCCATAGGACTAACCACCCTAATGGCTGGTACGAAGATGGTTACAGTCACGGAAGGAGCGTTAATCGTGGCCAGAAATCCTTCCACCACTTCATACAGTTCCCCAAAGGGAACAGTATGAAGACACGTACGACGACGACGACCTGGTGCACCTACACTTACAATGGTATTTACAAATTGTAAGACATCCTTATAGATTTCAGTACTTTAGAGGGCTTGAGCATCTTAAAGAATATTAGGCCAGAAATTCGGGTCCCCACGGGTGAGTACACGCTGGGTACTCACGCGTAGGCCCAACGAAAGTGCCGGTTTCCTGCATGCACTGCGCATGCGCGGCAAACCAGAACTTCCGCTCCCTTAAAGGAAGGGGTTCACAGGTCAAACGCGTGCGCCGGAGAGGCAGCGCGTACGCCTGGAACTTACGTTTTTTTTGCAGGTTTCTCCGGGAGGGTAAGTCTCCAGGAACTACGCTTGTAAAAAGCAGTCGCAAGGCCTGCTTTTAACAAGGTATGTGGTGAATTAAGTTAAATTAAAACATTTTTTCCACAGGTTTATTATTTTTAAATACTTTAAAGAAAGGTAAGTTTATTTTTAGCCCCGTTAGAAAATGTAATTAATTTTTTCAAAAATTTAAATTATTGTTTAAAATAGTTATTTTATGTAATTTATAGTTATTTTAAAAATGTGATTTAAAAAAAAAATTATTTGAAGTTTTAGTGATGTTTTGGGGCTGATTTGTATTCATAGATTTGACAGGTCTTCCTGTCAAATCTATGAATACAGATTCCCTGCTACCATTGGCTCTCCATGGCCCACGTGATCCCAGGGGATGCTTCGAACTAACTGCGCCCCTGGGATACGCAAGCACTGCGCGCCGGCAGTTGGAGCAGGCCCAGGATCGGAATCCCACGTGGGCCCACAGCACAACGGCCGGCGTGCAAGCCTCCGACCCGAATTTCTGGGCCATTATTTTCTTCCGGGAGTTACCTTTGCTGAAGATTGGAAGTACTTGTGCAGGTCATGATTGTAAGGTTTGCGCTGCGCTGCAGGGAACAAACTCACACATGGGTTCTCCACTCTAGCCTTAATAGCAGGCTTACCTGTAAGTGAGTTGAATGGTTTCTCGCTGTCCAGGAAACAGGCTTCCAGATTTTGGTTCCACGGTAAAGAGCCGATTGTCCTCGATCCTCATCTCGTGCAGCTCGGTGGGGTTGAATTCTCCGGTCTCTGCCCAGTACTCCAGGTCCAGCTGTTGGTCCACTGGAAACAAAAAGGCCCTTGGCAAGGTAACAGGAGCAAATCAAAGGAAAAATAGTCATTGACCTCCAGGCTGTAAGCTCAGAATATAAAGAAGTAACCCACTTGTGCTCTTGTTTTTCACCACCCTGCTCAACGACGAATCATTATAGAATCACACAGCCCAGAAGGAGGCCATTCGGTCCGTCCTGCCTGTGCCGGCTCTTTGAAAGAGCTGTCCAATTAGTTCCACTTCCCCCAGCTCTTTCCCCAGAGCCCTGCAAATGTTTCCTTTTTAAGGTGTATATCCAATTTCTTTTTGAAAGTTATTATTGAATCTGCTTCCACCACCCTTTCAGGCAGCGCATTCCAGATCATAACAAGTCGCTGCGTAAAATAAATTTTCATCTCCTCCTGGTTCTTTTGCCAATTATCTTACATCTCGATCCTCCTGCCAATGGAAACAGTTTCTCCCTATCTACTCATCAAAATCCTTCCTATTTTCGAACTCTATCAAAACCCTTCATCATTTTGAACACCGAATTAATAACAGCAACAACAACTTGCATTTATGTAGCACCTTTAATGTAGCAAAATGTCCCAAGGTGCTTAACAAGAGCGCTATCAGTAAAAATATTTTTGACACCAAGCTACATAAGGAGATATTAGGACAGGTGACCAAAAGCTTGGTCAAAGAGGTAGGTTTTAAGGAGCATCTTAAAGGAGGAGAGAAAGGTAGAGAGGCGGAGAGATTTAGGGAGGGAATTCCAGAGCTTAGAGCCCAGGCAGCTGAAGGCACGGCCGGCAATGGTGGAGCAATTCAAATCGGGGATGTGCAAGAGGCCAGAATTGGAGGAGCGCAGAGATTTCGGAGGGTTGTAGGGCTGGAGGAGGTTACAGAGATAGGGAGGGGGCGAGGCCATGGAGGAATTTGAAATCAAGGATGAGGATTTTAAAATTGAGGCAATGTCAGACCAGAAGCCAGTGTAGGTCAGCAAGCACAGGGGCGATGGGTGAACAAGCCTTGGAGCGAGTTAAGATACAGGCAGCAGAGTTTTGGATGAGCACAAGTTTATGTAGGGCGGAAGATAAGAGGCCGACTAGGAGAGCTTTGGAATAGTCAAGTCGAGAGGTAACAAAGGCATAACAAATAACTAAAACTGTACCTTCCATAAACGTGAGATGTTTTTCTACTCTCAAGGAACTCGTCCAGCTGCCTATAAAGGCCTGTAGTGAAAATACCTACTGACCACACAGCCTGGCAGTCTGTTCCAGAGGTCAATGACTCTCTGCGAAAAGAAATGCTGCCTGGATTCTAACCTAAATGTTTTGGGGTATTTTGTACTGATTTCCCAAGTCCTCCCCTCCACTTTCTATCTAGCAAAACATATAATAGAAACATCCATGAAGTTGCAAAGTATATCTCGCACTGCAAAGTTGGCAGATTCATCAGCAAAATATTGAAAAATTGATAGTTCGCTGTGCATTTTCTTTGTACAATCTTTAGTCATTGAGATTTTTTTTCTTCCCCACGATGTGTGTCGTTTATTTAAAACTCTTCTTCATTTAACTTATTTTCTCCCCATTTTTCTCCTGTGTCTCCGCGTGCCAACGGTGAACGAAATGGTAGGTGGGAACAACCTTTTCAGTCAACGCCACTTTCAGCTCGTCACCAAGAGGCACGGATGCCCCACAGAGGTCAGGAACTCGGACACGCCGCCCCGTAAACATTGGGCCAGAAATTCAGGTCGGAGGCTTCCCGCGGGTGCAAGCCCCCGACCTGCACTTACCTAGCGCGCCAGCCGTTGTGCTGTGGGCCCGCGTGGGATTCCGATCCTGGGCCTGCTCCAGCTGCCGGCGCGCAGTGCTTGCGTATCCCAGGAGCGCAGTTAGTTCGAAGCGTCCCCTGGGATCACGTGGGCCATGGAGAGCCAATTGTAGCAGGGAATCTCTATTCATAGATTTGACAGGAAGACCTGTCAAATCTATGAATAGAAATCGGCCCCAAAACCTAACTAAAACTTCAAATAATTTTTTTTTTTTAAAACATCAGATTTTTAAAATAACTATAAATTACATAAAATAACTATTTTAAACAATAATTTAAATTTTTGAAAAAATTAATTACAGTTTTTAACGGGGCTAAAAATAAACTTACCTTACTTTAAAGTATTTAAAAATAATAAACCTGTGGAAAAAATGTTTTAATTTAAAAGCGTAGCTGCTGGAGACTTACCCTCCCAGAAAAACCTGCAAAAGAACCGCAAGTTCCAGGCGTACGCGCTGCCTCTCCGGTGCACGCGTTCCACCTGTGAACCCCTTCCTTTAAGGGAACAGAAGTTCTGGTTTCCCGCGCATGCGCAGTGCATGCACGAAACCAGCACTTTCGTTGGGCCTACGCACGAGTACCCTGCGCGTACTCACCCGCGGGGACCCGAATTTCTGGCCCATTTTATTTCATTCCTAAACCGTCACAGGAAACACAAAAAAAAACAACATTGTCAGTGACGTCAGCTTTTGGATGAGACGTTTAAAAAAAAAACATCGCCACCTCTGCCTGCTCGGGTAGCTTTTAAAGATCGCGCGACACTATTCAAAGAACAGCGGAGCAGTTTTCCCGGTGTTCTGGCCAACATTCCTCCCTCAACCAAACACGACTAAAACCGGATTAACCGGTCATTTGACCTCACCTTTTGTGGGGCCGTGCAGTGTGCAGGTTGGCTGCAGCATTCGCTTCCACAAGAGACTACACTTTGAAAAAGCAATTTGTTGGGTGTGAAGTGCCTTGGGATGTCCTGATGACATAAAAGAAAAAATTTAAAGAAAGACTTGCATTGAAGTACTTTTGAAGTGTAGTCACTGTTGTAATGTAGGAAACATGGCAGCCAATTTGCACACAGCAAGCTCCCACAAACAGCAATGTAATAATGACCAGATAATCTGTTTTAGTGATGTTGAGTGAGGGATAAATATTGGCCAGGACGCCCGGGATAACTCCCCTGCTATTCTTCAAAATAGTGCCATGGGGTATTTTATGTCCACCTGAGAGGGCAGACAGAGCCTTGGTTTAACGTCTCAACCGTCGGCACCTTCGATAGCGCAGCACTCCCTCAGTAGTGCACTGGAGTGTCAGCCTGGATATTTGTGCTCAAGTCTCTGGAGTGGGACATGTCAAAGTGCTACATAGATGTAAGCTCTTTCTTTCCTTAACCATGTGAAGCACTTATTCCTCGAGATTCCCTCTCCTTTCAGTGAAATTAAACTTGTATGTTTTCAAAATTCTGCTTTCTTGTAACGTAACAGTGTGCAGAAATTAGCACTTTTTTTTCTGGAATTCGATTACACAAGTTCATTTTCTCCTCCCTCCCTATTGCGTGTGGTACCTACCAGTTGACGGGCATCATCTCCTTGTTCTCCATCATTAGCAGAACAATGGATGGATCTGAGCATATGGGCGCTGCTCCAAAGTTGAAGTCCACCATCACTGGGGTAGACACGGAGGGGCATCGACTTATGCTATAAGGAAAACAGAAAAGACTGTAGGTCGAATCTGGGAGAAAAAAATGTTGTTTTCACGACGCACGCTGTTATTAATAGGTAAATCGGCCAGCACAGCAAGTTCAGGGGATGAAGAGATACGCCGCGAGGTGTGAATCTCCAGAACCTGCCGGTCGATTTACGACGCTCCGCATTTGTCTCGCACAAACGGCAACTCTCCCTCAACCTCCTCGTTATTTTTAAGAACTTACTGAATTTGCACGTTAATTGCCGATTAAACTCGCCGCAGAAATATAAGGCTCATAATTAACAGCGCAAGTACCCTTTTAACAATGATAATTGTTAATGCAATGCCAATCAACCTCTCCGGCCCAGAAAGGGAACAATTTAAACTGTTGAATCTCATTCCTGCAGGTAGTAAATTCTTCTTAGAGATTTTTAAAAAGTAATACGTTTTTTTCTTACTTTTCCTATCTTTCACTTTTTTCTCTCTTTTAAACCAATCTTTCTTTTCCTCTTTTTATTTCTCTTCCTGTGCCTGATTTGACTCTAATTCACCCTATTTCCTTCTCTGTCATTCCTGTTTCTTTCTCAATCCTTCAATCTCATTTTGTTAAGGAGAGAGACTATTGGTCCCATCGTTCTCTAAGGTCCCAGGTGCCCCGTTGCCCTTGCTGCGCTGTTATCAGCTCGCACTTCCAGCAAGACACGCCGGAAATTATATTCGAGCTGAAGGGTGCAGGAAAAGGTCTAACTAACATCGCATGCCCTGCTCCTGCAAGATTTGGCCCAATGTTTGAGAAATTTGGAGACATTGAATATACAACATCTGGAACACAAAGGGGTGGAAGTTATGCTACAGGTGTATGACCAGATCGGGAGTAATGCATTCAGTTCTGGGCACTGCACCTCAGGAAGGATATATTGGCCTTGGAGAGGGTGCAGCGCAGATTCACCAGAACGATACCGGGGCCAATGGGATTAAATTATGAGGATAGGTTGCATAGACTAGGCTTGTATTCCCTTGAGTATAGAAGATTAACGGGCGATCTAATTGAGGTGTTTAAGATGATTAAAGGATTTAATAGGGTAGATAGAGAGAAACTATTTCCTCTGGTGTGGGAGTCTACATACATCAGAGAACAATATGGAAATTTGCTGTGACACCAAATTGCGGAGTATGGGAAATTGTGACAAAGGACTGTGAATGACAGCAGGGTATGGAAAATTGTGAAATGCTAGCAGGTCGAGTAGACAGGTAGCAGATGCAGTTCAATATAGAAAAATATGAATCAGAATCGTACAGCACAGAAGGAAGCCATTAGGCCCATCGCTGCTGTGCTGGCTCACTGAAAGATTATATCCAATACCCTTTTTGAAAGTCACTATTGAATCTGCTTCCACCGCCCTTTCAGGCAGTGCATTCCATTCATAACAACTCGCTGCATAAAAAAATTCTCCTCATCTTCCCCTGTTGTTTCCCCTGGCTGGAGTGTCAAGGACTAGGGGGCATAGTCTCAGGATAAGGGGCCGGCCATTTAAGACCGAGATGAGGAGGAATTTCTTCACTGAGGGTTGTGAATCTTTGGAATTCTCTGCCCCAGAGGGCTGTGAATGTTGAGTCTTTGAGTATATTCAAGGCTGACAGCGATAGATTTTTGGACGCTAGGGGAATCAAGGGATATGGAGGTCGGGCAGGAAAGTGGAGTTGAGGTCGATGATCAGCCACGATTTTATTGAATGGCGGAGCAGGCTCGAGGGGCCGTATGGCCGACTCCTGTTCCTATTTTTTATGTTCCCCTCTGGTTCTTTCAGCAATTACCTTAAATCTGTGTCCTCTGGTTACCGACCCTCCTGCCGGTGAAAACAGTTTCTCCTTATTTACTCTATTAAAACCCTTCATCATTTTGAACACCTCTATTAAATCTCCCCTTAACATTCTCTGCTCTAAGGAGAACAACCCCAGATTTTCCAGTCTCTACAGATAACTGGAGTCCCTCATCCCTAGTACAATTCTAGTAAATCACCTCTGCACCCTCTCCAGAGCCCTGAAGTTCTTTGAAGTAATACGTTTTTAACAACCAACATTAGAATGTAGGAACAAAAACCCATTAAATTCAACCCGCCATCTGGGATCTCCTTCAAGCCTTGTCTGTTTATTTCCTCAGTTGTTCTTCGTGTGTTTGGGGCATGTTGTTTCTCACCTGTGTCTGGTTGGCACCCGATACAACAGCTCACCATCTGTGGGATCGCGCTGCAGGTACTCGTTGAGCGTGTCCAGCGAGAAGAGTCGCCAAAGCTGCTGCTTGCTGATGCCAGTTATGCTCCCCAGGCAACGAGCATCCGAGATGAATATCATTGGGTACACGCCGTCTACTGTCACGCAACACAAAGGCTTTTCCTCCTCGCTCATATCAGGCTCCAGCACTGAAAGCATTACACAAATACATAACAGTTAAGATCATTTGAACTATGTAGTAGACACGCTCTCATCTCAGTCCAGGACTTGAGCTGGCACTTTAGAGTCAGAGGGTCAGGGGTTAAAGTTCCACTCCAGAAACTTGGGGCCATAATCTAGGCTGACATTCCAGTGCAGTAGTGAGGGAGTGCTGCGCTGTCGGAGGTGCCGTCTTTCGGATGAGACGTTAAACCGAGGCCCAGTCTGCCCTCTCAGATGGACGTAAAACCACTATTTTGAAGAAGAGCAGGGGAGTTATCTCTGGTGTCCTGGGCCAACATTGATCCCACAACCAACATCACTAAAACAGATTATCTGGTCATTTATCACATTTCTGTTTGTGGGACCTTGCTGTGCGCAAATTGGCTGCCACGTTTCCTGCATTACACCAATGACTACACTTCACAAAGTATTTTATTGGCTGTAAAGCGCTTTGGACATCCTACGGTCGTGAAAGGCACTTTATAAATGCAAATTTGTTTTATTACTGTTTTTCTATTTCACACATCAGATATCCTTGACAGCTCTCATTAAGGATGCTAATTAAAGCCAAACTGGGGGCAATTTTGTGCTGTAGGCACTAGATTAAGTGGACCAAATGCATTCCGCACATGAACCTTACAGCCAAAGGACACAATAAAGTTTTATCCTTTCCAGACTGGATCAAATTTGGAGCAAAGTCCCCATAGAACATAAGAAATAGGAGCAGGAGTGGGCCACTCGGCCCCTCGAGCCTGCTCCACCATTCAATAAGATCATGGCTGATCTTCGACTTCAACTCCACTTTCCCGCCCAATCCCCATATCCCTTGATTCCCCTAGAGTCCAAAAATCTATCGATCTCTGTCTTGAATATACTCAACGACTGAGCATCCACAGCTCTCTGGGGTAGAGAATGCCAAAGATTCACCACCCTCTGAGTGAAGAAGTTTCTCCTCATTTCAGTCCTAAATGGCTGACCCCTTATGCCAGATGCGAAAGGCCAATGTCTAATCAACACATATAGAAAAGTACCCACCTTTAGCAGAGAGAATCTTGGAGCGAATTGTCCAGGTGTACCGAAGCCTTCGAACAGGCCGGACGATGAACCTGAAAAAGATTCTTGACCTCGCAGGTATTGTGCCGCGGTGGTATTCCAATTCAAAAGCTAAGGAGACATGCATTTCCAACAAAAAACAAATTATAACATACATGCACAAATGTAGATATTATAGACGAGTCTCAGTACAGCTAAACAGGGTATGGCATAGGAACAGGAGGAGGCCATTCAGCCCCTCGAGCCTGTTCCGTCATTCAGTTAGACCATGGTTGATCTGTAGTTTAAATCCATCTACTCGCCTTGGTTCCGTAACCCTTAATACCCTTGCCCAACAAAAATCTAACAATCTCACTTTTGAAATTTTCAATTGACCCCCAGCCTCAACAGCTTTCTGGAGGGGAGAGTTCCAGATTTCCACTCCCCTGTGTGTGAAGAACTGTTTGCTGACATCACCTCTGAATGGCCTAGCTCTAATTTTAAGGTTATGCCCCCTTGTTCTGGACTCCCCCCACCAGAAGAAATAGTTTCTCTCTCTCTACCCTATCAAATACTTTAATCATCTTAAACACCTCAATTAGATCACATATGGCAAATGTAGCATGCTCGGGAGGAACAGGGGACTTTGGAGCTATGGCTTCCAAAGCTCTCTACCATTGGGAGTTTCCTCGCCTCATATCTGGGTCCGTTGTAGACTAATTGATAGAGACTGATTGCGGTGATTAGTCAACAACTTCATTATCGTTGTTATCGTGCGACTACCAGGATGGTAGAAGGTGAGCTAGATGGACATCGGTCAATTTTCGTCTAGCAATTCCCATGTTCCTACATCATATAGAGTGGAGTGAATTTTTCTGTAATTTGTCATTCAAAGTAACCCACATCACGTGCCATGCCTTTTGAGTCGCAGGCGCTGCTGTGCCAGACTTGAGAAACGTGCCAATTCCTGCTTAATATAATGGCACCTTGCAGACATGTATGACAGACTTCCAGGAGTCCTGCTTTGGAACTGGCATAGCTGAGAATATCAATTTGCCCCATTTTTCCGGGAGGAAAGTGGGTATTTTACATGGAAAGATTCCCTCTTCCTACCGTGCACCACCGCGGATTAAAGTCAACTTTTTGTGTTCTATTCTATCTCAATCCAGCCCTAGCAGCTAAGGCTATATCCCTCTAGTCCCTGCCTAGGTAATGAATAATTTGCCTAATATAATGCACTCATACTTTCAGTTTTGCCACTAATTTTCTTTTGATGGCACTGTGACCATTGCCTGTCTTAACTTTCTTGCTTCTTCTCAGCGCCAAACACAACCATGGTATACACACTCCTCTTCATTGTGTTGAAATCCTGACTTCTCATACTGTCTTTTACTCTAGTTCATTCTTGCCCAGGATCTCTCAACTCCTTACCTCCCTCAATCTCTCCCCTTCCTCCTACTATCAACAGACATTTAGAACCAAAGTTTCCAGTCATCTCAATTTGTCAGTAGCAAAATGCTTCAGTGTAACCTTTCCAAGGCCTGTGGTTTTTTCCCCACAGGTTAGAATGACTACTATCTCACATCTTGGTACTTACCCATTGGATCTTTCACAACCTCATCAGGGTCACAGAGTCCAGTGATGTCCTGCTTGACACTGAGGGCAAAGTTTAAAGAGCATGGCTCATTGTTCAGCAGTACGAGGTCACCTGACGCAGTATTGCCAATCAGGACGTCTCCCAGGTGTATAAGTTCTCTCTCAGCCTAAAGGAGATGTTTAGCAGAGCGGCAACCATTACTGGTATAACTTGGAGCAGCATCAACTCATCGACATATCATTAAAAAATATGGTTAGGAAATATTGTTACAGGGGAATGGATGAAGACTTACTTACACCCCACCCATACACACATTAAAAAGCATTAAGAATATGCCCCACATATTTTGATAATCTAAGGCGAGCAAGGTTGAGTACAGAATATGCAAGTTGTTGAGTACAGGTGCAAGTTGTATCTCTGGTTGGGTATTACGTAGAATTTACAGCACAGAAACAGGCCATTCGGCCCAGCTGGTCCATGCCGGTGTTAATGCTCCACATGTGCCTCCTCCCACCCTACTTCATCTCATCCTATCAGCAAATCCTTCTATTCCTTTCTCCCTCAAAAAAAAGCTAGGCTGACACTCCAGTGCAGTGCTGAGGGAGTGCTGCACTGTCGGAGGTGCCGTCTTTCGGATGAGGCGTTAAACTGAGGCCCCATCTGCTCTCTCAGGTGGACGTAAACGATCCCACTATTTCGAAGAAGAGCAGGGGAGTTATCCCCGGTGTCCTGGCCAATATTTATCCCTCAACCAACATAACAAAAACAGATTACTGTATCTGGTCATTATCGCATTGCTGTTTGTGGGACCTTGCTGTGCGCGAATTGGCTGCCACGTTTCCCACATTACAACAGTGACTCCACTTCAAAAAGTACTTCATTGACTGTAAAGCACTTTGAGATGTTCGGTGGTCGTGAAAGGCGCGATATAAGTGCAAGTATTTCTTTCTTTCTCATGTGTTTATCTAGCTTTCCTTAAATGCATCTACCATTCACCTCAACCACGCCCTGTGGTAGCAAGTTCCACATTCTCACCACTCTCTGGGTAAATAGGTTTGTTGTAAATTCCCTATTGGATTTATTAGCTGCACAAAGTTGTTATGTATTTGGCCATCAACTCTTAAGAATTGTCTTAGAGGGAGCTAGGATGGTGCAGTTCGTTTGCATGCTGTCCTTTCATTTAGGATGCAGCCCAGATTGATAAAAAGAAAGAAAGACTTGCATTTATGTGCTCAAGTCTCTGGAGTGGGACTTGAACCCACAACCTGCTGATTCAGAGGCGAGTGTGCTATTCACTGAGCCACAACTTCCTCTCTCTGCTGGCTGTAAGAGTCCTATATGAATTGAGTTTGGACAGTTTCAACCCAATTCCCACAACTTGGCAATTTCATTCACAAAGACCAAAATCGCAGTTAGCGTACAAATTGGAAATTCACGCTGGTGGAGCGGAGATAGCTCTTCTGAAGTTGAGATCGAGGGTCACTGTGGCTACAGAGTAAATGGAGTTTTACTCTGTATCTAGAGGTGCTTATAATCTTTGCTTTCCGCCCTCTGCTACAGGTACTTCTAAGAAGGCTGAGAGATGACTTGATAGTGGTTTTTAAAATTATGAAGGGGTTCGACAAGGTAGACGTACAGAAGTTGTTTCCACTTGTGGGAAAGTCCAAAACTAAGGGACATAAATATAAGATAGTGACTAATAAATCCAATAAGGAATTCAGGAGAAACTTCTTTACCCAGAAAGTGGTGAGAATGTGGAATTCGCTACCACAGGGAGTGGTTAAGGTGAAAAGCAGAGATGCATTTAAGGGGAAGTTGGATAAACACATGAGCACAAAAAGAATAGAAGGTTATGCTGATAGGGTGAGGTGAAGTAGAGTGTGAGGAGGCTCGTGCTGAACATAAATACCGGCACGGACCCGTTGGGCCGAATGGCCTGTTTGTGTGCTGTAAATTCTACGTAATTCTACGTAAACTGGGTATGGAGGTGACAGTAAACTCAGGTAGTATCAACGGTTGCTGGGGTAACACTTGGAGAAAGGCCTATCAACACGTAATGCTTCACGTGGGTTCAATGTTGGATCGGTATGTGCGAGCTGGTATTGGCCAGATTGCTGTTCGAAGTTGCTTGCCTTGACACATGAAGAATGGTCTCTTGTACAAGATACCACAGACCCATCAGTGTCAATGGACCTGCTCCCTCCAACAAGAATCCCCGCTTTCAGGGGAACAAAGGAGGACATGAAGGAGGGATGCATGGTTACCATGACAAAACAAAACAAAAAAATGTGCATGAATAGGACTTATTACTCGCTCTCTCCTGCAGTCTCACCGTAATTCTGCCTTTTGATCCTTCACCGATAACCCTGAGGCTGAGGCGTATTTTCTTTCCTTGCTCTGCGCAGTGCGGACCTTTCACTCCCCACACGCAAATGTGTGGTTTCAGGAAATACTTCTGTTGTTCTTGCGGGTAGAAAGACCAAGTTTGTGCCTGCGAAGAGCACACAATGCATCACTGGTTAAACCTACAATAAATACACACAGGCTAAACGGAGACCGAGGAGACTTCGCTCCACCTTTGGCGCCCATGCATTCAGCTGCCTAGGCCCCAAGTTCTGGAATTCCCTCCATAAACCCCTCCACCTCTCTACTTCTCGCTCCTCCTTTAAGACCCTCCTTAAAGCCTATCGCTTGTCCTAATATCACCTTTTGTGGCTCGGTGTCAAAACATTTGTCTGATAACGCTCCTGTGAAGCCCTTTGGGACGTTCTTTTACGTTAAAGACACTGGCCCAGAAATTCGGGTCGGGGGCTTCCCACGGGTGTAAGCCCCCGACCTGCACTTACCTAGCGCGCCAGCCGTTGTGCTGTGAGCCCCCGTGGAATTCCGATCCTGGGCCTCCTCCAACTGCCGGCGCGCAGTGCTTGCGTATCCCAGGGCGCAGTTAGTTCGATGCGTCCCATGGGATCACGTGGGCCATGGCGAGCCAATCGGAGCAGGGAATGCTTCATTCATAAGTTTGACAGGAAGGGCTGTCAAACTTATAAATACTACGGGCCCCAAAACATCACTAAATCTTCAAATAAATTTTTTTTTTAATCACATTTTTTAAATAAACTATAAATTACATGAAATAACTATTTTAAACAATAATTTAAATTTTTGAAAAAAATAATTTTATTTTCTAACGGGGCTAAAAATAAACTTACCTTTCTTTAAAGTATTTAAAAATAATAAACCTGTGGAAAAAATGTTTTAATTTTAATTAATTCACCACTTACCTTGTAAAAAGCAGGCCTTGCGACTGCTTTTTATATGTCTAACTTCTGGAGACTTACCCTCCCGGGAAAACCTGCAAAAAAAACGTAAGTTCGATGCGCACGCGCAGCCTCTCCTGCGCACGCGTTCGACCTCTGAACCCCTTCTTTCAGGGGAACGGAAATGCCGGTTTCCCGTGCATGCGCAGTGCATGCAGGAAACCGGCACTTACATTGGGCTTACGGGTGAGTACCCAGCGTGTACTCACCTGTGGAGACCCGAATTTCTGGGCCACTGTATAAATGCAATTTGTTGCTGTTGGAAGGACTAACTAATCGTAAACATTGGCAGTGGAGCGATATGTCCTCCAACTGTGGGCACCTGTGACTGATTCTTGATGCAGTAACAATTCTGCCGAGTGCTGTTCCTAGTGCACTGGTTGACTGCTTAAAACAGTGCGCACAGGAATTTCACACGGGCATGTTAACGAGTGCACTAAAAACAGCACTCAGGAAAATTTCAATTCCAAAGACTGAAATTCATTTGGCAATAACGTACTCCTGCATAAGGCAGTAACACATCAAGAGGTTCAGGTAATACGAAAGCAAAATACTGCGGATGCTGGAAATCTGAACTAAAAACTGAAAATGCTGGAAATACTCAGCAGGTCAGGCAACATCTGTGCAGAAAGAAACAGAGTTAACGTTTCAGGTCGATAACCCTTCGTCAGAAGGTTCAGGTAAAACTGGCAGGAAAAATACCTGCACGGGAAGGAAAATCTACGGCAGGAATGCCTGCACTTTTTGTCTTCGTAGGCCGCAGTGCAGCTTTGGGGGCCACATTTAAATCCATGCTCTCAACAACCTACACGCATGTCCAGTAGCTGGTACCAATAGATTTAGTTGCTCTGATCATGGATTTATCCACTAATAGGGCTACATCAGCCCTTTCCAAACCCCCAGAGTTCAAACTAGCTAATCAGGATTGTAAAGGCAAAGGGCTGGATTTTCATTCAGAAGTTGGTTGGAGGCGGGACTACAACTTTCAGGGTTGTAGCCCCGCCTCCATCGAGATGCGGCCAATCCACGTGATTTTAACTTGATTGGCCTTGTTGAGCCCGCCCAGCGGGCTCAGCAGGCCAATTAAGGGCCACCCGGCAACAGGTGACATCACAGACTGAAATTTTATCTGTCAAGACGTTTTGACAGATGAAATATGAGTGTTTCACAGCTGTTTGAAGCTGTCAAACGACAGTCTTACTTCTAACCTGAGTCCTTCTCCACAGACTCAGTTAGAAATCTCTCCTGCACAGAAAGCTGCAGGCTGTCACTTTTGACAGATCGCAGCCATTCTGCTTTCTGTGCCGGTGAGATGAGGGACTCCCCGAACCTAAAGGAAGGAAGGCTGAAAAGGTAAGAAAATGTAATTTACACTTCTTTAATTACTTTAGACACACCAAACACACTTACCTTTGCACTCATGCACCCATCACTCACCTGAACACCGACATCTCGACCCCTCCAAGCCCTTCAACCCGACGGCCCGACTCCTCCAACTTGGCATGGTTTGGAGCTGTCGGGATTCCCACAGTTCAAGCTTAAAAATAGGAATTAGGCTAAAAACTGCCTGTTAACTACCTGTTAACAGGCAGTTAATTGGCACTAATCCCTTCCCGCCTCGGGTAGGCGTGTCCCAGTGCGGGGCGGGTACCCGCCTCCTTTGAAATTGGCATGGAGGCGGGATGGGGTCGGGACCTCGATTTCGGGAATTTAACCCCCCGCACGCCTCCAAACCCAACTCCACGGCACACTGAAAATCGAGCCCAAATAGTTTGCAATTGCTAGGGCTATGTGTGCTGGATTTCCAGGAGGGGGGTCACAGGCCAGATGTGGCCCATTGGCCATAGTTTGGGAACCCTTAGTCTATGGGAATCAAAGTGCTTCCTGTCACGGTTCAGGATTTCGACCATCATTCTACAGAACAGTTTTACTTTAATGTGTTGAAATTATAAAGCAAAATGTATTCACACATGTTTTTAAAAAGGCAGCTAGATAAAAGGTGGTTAATACGTTGAAGGAGGTTGTTTCCCCCAAAGACGAATCAATAAGCAATACATTAGCGTGTCTTGGCAATCGATAAACAACTCACACCCATTGTACTGGGAAGTCTCTGATCCCTTCTAGTTATGAAAAAGGGAATGTTCGTTATTTTGTATTATTATGGCACAGGTACGATGGGTTGAATGGCCTCCTTCTGTGCTGTGTCATTCTCTGATTCGCAAAGCTAAGTTCTACTGATTGAAATAAGCGAATCCGATCATAAAACCATTGTTCACTCACTGTGAAATAAACCAGCTTAAGATTTCACATCTAGCCTCGTCTTACCCGGTGAGTTCTTGATCCGCCTTCTAAGAGATTGAATAAGTGCGTGCACAAAGGACATGAGTATCCAGTGCAGATCACAAGAGGACAATATAGTTACACCCTTGGGTTACACTGGCATAAAGCTATATACCGAGTATATACAGACACATCCTTAAACATAAGACACTCAGACTGTTTACGGCAGCAACTAGTAGTGCCGTGCCTGAGAAAGTATCTGAGGCAAGACTGCAAGGGAATTGCATAAATACCTGAAGGGAAAAAATTTGCAGGGCTATGGGGAAAGAAGGGGTGAGTGGGTCTAGTTGGAAAGCTCTTTCAAAGAGCTGACACAGGCTGTATCATTCCATGATGTTATGGTTCTAATGATGACTTGCCACATCCGCTCACTTTGGTGACACTAGTAGTGGGGAGAGGGCCAGTACATCTGGAGTGACTCCGTTTGTTGCAGTCGAGGCCAGAACTTTGAACCAGCATGGGAGCAGATCCAGAGCTATTCGACCCTTGGAACCATGGGTAGAATGTGTAATGACCTCATGATTTTGTCTTCGATTCACCTTTGGCCCCAACATGTCTTGGCCAGTAGGATATGTGGGGGTGGGGGGGAGGGGCGATCTATAGGGCACCTTGCCCATATGGCCATTCTAGCTGTGGGAGCCTGGGTGTGTGGGCTGGTGGGCTATTCACTCATGGTGGGCATCATAGGCAAGGCAGATCCGGTCCTCATCTGACATCCAGGCACCCCCACATTTCAGGGAGAGTCAATGGGTAGCAATCGAGAGCGGAAAACCTGACTCATTTTTCCCCTCCCACGAGACCAAAAATACGGTGGCCAATTGGAGCACCACGAACCACTACCCCAGCAAGAGGACAGATAACTCAGTGCAGATTGGGGATCGTGCACGGGATGTTCCAAGCTGTATAGGTTAGTGCCTCAGCACACACTGCATTTACCCACCCTGCTCTTTTTTTGTTCGTTTAAACAGCAGAAATATATCTGGAACTCACCAGTGATTCGTTTGCCTGGATGATCCCAAAGGTTGGTTCGACAGACAGGACCTTGCAGTCAGTTGCTGATATCTTCCACTGAAAGTACAGCGGCATCCGCGACACGTTCTTAATGAGGTAGGAGCGCTCTGATAAGGTGCCTACACATGTCGGCTTAAAGTATAGGTACCCATTTCCATCCAGAGTCATTAGCGGCTTTTCTACAGAGGAGTAAACCTTCATCTCCTAAAAAAACAAAAAAAGAGTAGGGTGAGCATCATGTTCCTCTCTGTGCCAAACAAAGGTCCTTCATAACTGAGTGTCAGCTGAGCCCAGCAATAGCATTTTAGCCTCCATGTCAAAAGGTTGTGTGCTCAAGCCCTACTCCAGAGACTTGAGCACACAATCTGGGCCGACACTTCATGCCATGCTGAAGGAGTGCTGCATTGACAGAGGTGCAATGTCTTTTGGATGAGGCTATAAAACCCGGGGAAGGCAATGATCCGGCAGCCCTTTTACACTGCAAGAAATGCTTCCAGCAGAACAGGTTGTGTAATGTGCTGGAGCTCCCAATGCTCGATTTGCACCCCATGGCGGTATCAACAGACAAACAATTGCGCAATCTTGCACGCGTGGCGTTTGGTGCTTTGGAACCCAATCACGTTTGTAAGTCGCATGCAAGGAATCGAAGGTTGTGCATTCGTCCAAATGGAAATAAAAATGGGGAAAGATGCAAAACAGGCTGCCGATTCGCTATCTAACGTCTTACACTGTCGCACAAAAATCAGAATTACCCCCCCAGGAGTTTTGTGCATTATCTTGGCCAACACTGCAGTGCAGTACTGAGGGGGTGCTGCACTATCAGATGAGATAATGTACAAAACTCCTGGGGGGTCATTTTGATTTTGTGCGAAAGTGTAATACGTTAGATGAGTCGTTAAACCACCCCTCCACTGTTCTGATTTGTCAGGGTGCTCGTTCGAAATCCAGTACTGAATGAGCAGAAATTTCCTCCAACTACATAGTGGGAAGACCGAAGCCATTGTCTTCGGTCCCTGCCACAAACTCCATTCCCTAGGCACTGACTCCATCCCTCTCCCTGGTCATTGTCTAAGGCTGAACTAGACCGTTCGTCGTTCTAGTTGACCCCAAGATGAGCCTTCGACCATATATCCGCTCCATCATCAAGACCGCCTACTTCCACCTCCGCGGCATCGCCCGACACCACCCCACCTCAGCTCATCTGCTGCTGAAACTCTCAATCATGCCTTTGTTACCTCTAGACTTGACTGTTCCAATGATCTCCTGACTGTCTTCCCATCTTCCACCCTACATAAACATGAATTCATCCAAACCTCTGCAGCCCGTATCCTAAATCCCATTCACCCATCACCCCTGTGCTCGCTGACCTACATTTGCTCCCAGTCCAGCAATGCCTTGATTTAAAAAACATTTTTCTTTCTCATCCTTGTTTTCAAATCCCTCCGTATCTCTGTAACCTCCTCCAGACCTACAACCCTCCGTATCTCTGTACCCTCCGAGATCTTTGTGCTCTTCCAATTCCGGCCTCTTGCACATCCCTGATTTTAACGGCACCACCATTGGTGGCCGAGCCTTCAGCTGTCTGGGCCCTAGGCTCTGGAATTCCCTCCCTAAGTCTCTTCACCTCTTTACCTCCTTCTCCTCATTTAAGATGCTCCTTAAAACTTACTTCTTTGACCAAGTTTTTGGTCACCTGTCCTAATATCTCCTTTATAGGCTCGGTGTCAAATGTTGTTTTATATCGCTCCTGTGAAGCGCCTTGGAACATTTTACTATGTTAAAGGCGCTGTATAAATGCAAGTTGTTGTGGTTGTATAGGTGGGTGTAAAAGATCCCATGGCACCATTCGAAGAAGAGCAGGGGGGTTCTCCAGGTGTACTGGTCAACATTTGTCCCTCAACCAACCACCACCAAAAGAGACTGGCCATTTTTCTCACTGCTGTTTGTGGGACCTTGCTGTGTGCAAATTGGCTGCCGTGCTTGCCTACAAAACAAATGCTACACTTCAAAAGCAGTTGTGATGTCCTGAGGTGTGAATGATGCTATATAATTGAAACTTCTTTCATTCTTTGCAATGCTTACATCCCTGCATTTTCCAACAGGGGAGTTTTGAAAAGGGGAGTTATCCTCCGTTTCCTGGCCAATATTTATCCCTCAACCAACATCACTAAAAGAGGTGCTCTAGTTATTATCACATTGCTGTTTGTGGGAGCTTGCTGTGTGCAAAGTGACTGCTGCGTTTCCTACATTACAACAGTGACTACACTTCAAAAAGTACTTGTTTGGCAGTAAAGCGCTTTGGCACTTCCTGAGGTCGTGAAAGGGGCTAAGTAACTGCAAAAAAGCAAAACACTGCGAATGCTGGACATCTGAAAGAAAAAGAGAAAATGCTGGAAACACTCAGCAGGTCAGGCAGCATCTGTGGAGAGAGAAACAGAGTTAATGTTTCAGGTTGGTGACCTTTTTCATCAAAACAGGAAAAAGTTAGAGATGTAACAGTTTTTAAGCAAGTGCAGAGGCAGGGAAATGGGGGTTGGGGGATGTGAGGGGAGGAAGGAACAAAATGGAGAGGTCTGTGATGGGGTGGAAGGCAGGAGAGATGGAATGACAAAAGGGATGGTGTATATAAATGCAAGTTCTTTCTTCTTTAACAGCCGGTTTCATTGTTTGCAGCAAATCTGGGCCGGGAGTTTCCTCCCGGCTGCTTATTTCCCTCTGCCATAACTTCACCAGAGGTGCAGCAGGAACCCTCGGTCCGGAGAGGTTACGGCCCCGATGATTATATTTTTTAAAAATAGTCATTGATCATCGAGGAAATTCTGGGAGATGATGTCATCTTCCAGGCACTCCCGGCCAGCCTCCCACATTCTACCCTCCATAAACCAAAACACAGCTGTCCGTGTCCTAACTCGCACCAAGTCCCGTTCACCCATCAGAAGGGTCAATAACCAGGGGGCATAGATTTAAAGTAATCGGTCGGAGGTTTAGAGGGGATTTGAGGAGAAATTTTTCCACCCAGAGAGAGTGGTGGGGGATCTGGAACTCACTGCCTGAAAGGGTGGTAGAGGCAGAAATACGCAACGCATTTAGAAAGTACTTGGATATGCACTTGAAGTACTGTAACCTACAGGGCTACGGGCCAAGAGATGGAAAGTGGGATTAGGGTGGATAGCTCTTTGTCGGCTGGCACGGACAAGATGGGCCAAATGGCCTCCTTCTGTGCTGTAAATTTCTATGATTCTTTGCTCGCTGACCTACATTGGTTCCCGGTTAAGCACGCCTCGATTTTAAAAGTCTCATCCTTGTTTTCAAATCCCTCTATGGCTTCGCCTCCCTCCCTATCTCTGTAATCTCCTTCAGCCCCACAACCCCCAGAGATATCTGCGCTTCTCTAATTCTGCCCTCTTGAGCATCCCTGATTATAATCGCACAACTATTAGCGGCCGTGCCTTCAGCTGTCTGGGCCCTAAGCTGCTCTGGAATTCCCTCCCTAAACCTCTCCGTCTCTCTTTCTTCCTTTAAGACACTCCTTAAAACCTACCTCATTGGCCAAGCTTTTGGTTATCTGCCCTAATATCTCCTTATGTGGCTTGGTGTTAAACTTTGTTTGATAATCGCTCCTGTGAAGCGTGTTGGGTGTTTTACTACATTAAAGGCGCTATATAAATGCAAGTTATTTTTATTGTTGTTCTGCCTCTTTCGGTGATATCCACAGAGGAATTTCTGGCAGAATTTGCAAGCCCGTAAAAAAGGGGCAGAAACCCAGAGCGACTCAAATGACTCACCCCCCACCTCCCACCCTCCTAGGGTTTTGGTTCTTTTGAAAAGGTGAAAACAGCCCAATTATTCAACCAGCGATATAAAAAGTGATAGGGAAAGAACGAAAGAGGGGAAATTTAGCATGAAAGTGAATGAAGAAAGTTAGAAAAAAAAGAAAAGAAACTGAAATTAGATAGAAAAATAACAGCAAGTGAGAATAGGAAAGTGGAAAGAAACTACCGTGTTTTAGAGAGCCACAAGACTCGAAGACGGAGAGTGGGGATTCACGGTAAAGGGCAAATTCTGGGATGGATGTCAGAAAATTCTTAATAAGCAGTAATCAACGTGTCAAATAGACTACCGAGTGGGGTAGTGGAGGCAAAAGAATTGTGCAGGAGATAGTTAGACTGTGACAAGAGGGTTCTCTCAATGGATAAGACAAAATAGGCTGAATGCCCTACCTCACCTGTATCGTCAGAGCTTGTCTTGTGACCATGGAGCGGTGATTTTACACCCAGATCGCAATTAGCAACGCCTAGTGTTGCCCTGCCTCATGCATCTGCCCCACACCCCCACCTTCCCAGAACAAACCAACACACTTCCATTCATCTCTACCCCCTCCCACAACCCCCGCACCCCTCTCCCCATCACAACTGGAACTCTCTCCGCCCATTGTAGCCCTGGGGTGGGTTTTCAACTTGACACCTGAACATAAAACTGGTGTTACAGATCGGCCGCCTGTTATCAAAACTACCCCGTTTCCAATCTCCATGAGTTCAGTGGCCGAGCCGCAATGCCATGTTCACAGTGTTCAGCGCCATTTGCAACTCCTCAGATAATGAAGCAGTCCATGCCCGCATGCAACAAGACCTGGATGACGTTCAGGCTTGGGCTGATAAGTGGCAGGTAACATTCGCGCCACAGAAGCACCAGGCAATGACTATCTCCAACAAGCGAGAGTCTAACCACCTCCCCTTGACATTCAACGATATTACCATCTCCGAATCCCCCACCATCAACATCCTGGGGGTCACCATTGACCAGAAACTTAACTGGGCCAGCCACATAAATAATGTGGCAACAAGAGCAGGTCAGAGGCTGGGTATTCTGTGGCGAGTCTCACCTCCTGACCCCCCAATGTCTTTCCACCATCTACAAGGCACAAGTAAGGAGTGTGATGGAATACTCTCCACTTGCCTGGATGAGTGCAGCTCCAACAACACTCAAGAAGCTCAACACCATCCAGGACAAAGCAGCCCGCTTGATTGGCACCCCATCCACCACCTTAAACATTCACTCCCTCCACCACCAGCGTACCGTGGCTGCAGTGTGTACCATCTAAAAGATGCATTGCAGCAACTCGCCAAGGCTTCTTCGGCAGCACCTCCCAAACCCACGACCTCTACCACCTAGAAGGACAAGGGCAGCAGGTGCATGGGAACATCACCAACTCCATGTTCCCCTCCAAGTCACACACCATCTTGACTTAGAAGTATATCGCCGTTCCTTCATCGTCGCTGGGTCAAAATCCTGGAACTCCCTCCTGAACAGCACAGTGGGAGTACCTTCATCACATGGACTACAGCGGTTCAAGAAGGTGGCTCACCACCACCTTTTCAAGGGCAAATAGGGGTGGGCAATAAATGCTGGCCTTGCCAGCGACGCCCAGATCCCATAAACGAATTTTAAAAAAACCTGGATGATAAGTTGAATATCTACTCCCCGGCTGTTCCCTGTCTATCTCTCATCCCCCTCCCTCCATTACAACTCTTTCAATCCCAACCCTAATGCCCAAACTCCTTTCTCCCTTCCCAATCATGACCCCACCCAGTCTCTTTCTCCTTCATCCAGAAGCTGGTTTATCAATCATGGAAAGAATAAGAACATAAGACAGCCCAGACTGAGAAGAGTCTTGAATATACTCAACGGCTCAGCATCCACAGCCTTCTGGGGTAAAGAATTCCAAAGATTCACAACCCTCAGAGTGAAGAAATTTCTCCTCATCTCAGTCCTAAATGGCTGACCCCTTATCCTGACCCC
Source organism: Somniosus microcephalus (assembly GCF_052327205.1). Classification (NCBI taxonomy): domain Eukaryota; kingdom Metazoa; phylum Chordata; class Chondrichthyes; order Squaliformes; family Somniosidae; genus Somniosus; species Somniosus microcephalus. Next base: position 317,247,819 of record NC_140990.1, on the reverse strand, counting down.
TTCACCTGACGAAGGAGCAGTGCTCCGAAAGCTTGTGATTTCAAATAAAGCTGTTGGACTATAACCTGGTGTTGTGTGACTTCTTACATTTGTCCACCCCAGTCCAACTCCGGCATCTCCACACCATGGCCCTTATCCTGAGACTGTGACCCCGTGTTCTAGACGCTCCAGCCAGGGAAAACGCATCTACCCTCTCAAACCCTCTGAGAATTTTATACTTTTCAATGAGATTCTTCTAAACTCCAGAGAATATCAGTCCATTCTGCTCAATCTCTCCTCAAAGGACAACCCTCTCACCCCAGGAATTAATCTAGTGAACCTTCGTTGCACCCACTTCTAAGGCAAGTATATCCTTTCTTAGGTAAGGAAACCAAAACTGTACACATACTCCAAATCTAAGTAAGATTTCTTGTTGGCACCTGATTGAACTTCTCTGAGGCGTTCAGACGTAGCAGCAGCGTGTGTTTGGTAAGGCTCTCGTTCTGCGGGATTGCTCTCAATGACAATATCTGATGAGCGTGCGGGAGCATGAAACCCATGGTCGGTTTGATTCTGATGGCGCTTTCACGCTGCGAATCCAGGGAAAAGGTGATGAGCGTGTTCCCTGTATTCTTGAGCAGCAGGGTCCTGTACGTCGTACCTTTCTCATTCACCGCTGGCAACACCTGGAAGAAGCAAATTGAAATGGATTAGAAATCACGAGCACATTACAAATCATAAAATATTTGTGCATCATTTATTTAACTAGCAGTGTGCTAACTTCATTAGCAGAGCTCCAGCATTGTGACGTTAAACTGGTCACGCAAAGTAGCTTGTCAATAGTATTGCACATTTATGTGGTGCCTTTCACATAACAAACTTCCCAAGTTAGGGTATGGTTGCTTAGTGGTTATGGTAGTGGACTAGTAAACCTAAGGCCTGGACTAATAATCCAGAGAACGTGAGTTCAAATCCCACCGTGGACAGTTTGAGTAATTGGAATTCAGTAAAAGCGACCATGAAGCTGTCAGATTATCGTAAAAACTCAACCGGTTCACTAATGTCCTTTAGAGAAGGAAATCTGCCATCCTTACCCGGTCTGGTCCAGTCCCACACCAACGTGGTTGACTCTTAACTCCCCTCTGAAGTGGCCTAGCGAGCCACCCAGTTATATCAAACCGCTTCCAGCATTTCAAGAAGGCGGCCCACCACCACCTTCTCAGGGAAACCAGGGATGGAGAATAAATGCTGGCCTTACCAGCAACGCCTACATCCCCGAGAATGAATTTTAAAATAAAGTTGCTTCCAGGGAGACCAATGAACACCAAGCAAGAAGTAAGAGAGACATTAGGGGAGGTGGCCAAAGGCACAGTCAATATAAGTACGATAGCAAAATACTGCGGATGCTGGAAATCCGAAATAACAACAGAAAATGCTGGAAAAACTTAGCAGGCCAGGCAACATCCGTGGAGAGAGAAACAGAGTCAAAGTTTCAGGTCGAAACCCTTCGTCAGGACTGAAAAAACACAGGAAATGAAACAGATTAAAAGGCCAGTTTGGGGGCTGGGAAATGGGGATGAGAGAACAAGAGAGAAGTGAAGAGACATTAAGAGGTATTCAAAACCAGACGAGATGGTGATCGGACTAGTGGAGAGACAAAAGACGGCTCTAGATTAGGTGTGAAATGCGCTGGCAGAATGAGAGACAGCTGCCATGTGGGGGAGAAAAAAAGGGGGAAGGGCCAAAACAAAGGTGTGGATAAAAAAGATGTGTAAAAATGTAATAGGGGCCGAGGTTATGATCTGAAATTGTTGAACTCGATATTGAGTCCGGAAGGCTGTAAAGTGCCTAATCGGAAGATGAGGTGCTGTTCCTTGAGCTTACACTGAGTTTCCGTGGAACAATGCAAGAGCCCGAGGACGGTGAGGTCTGAGTCAATATAAGTACATTGAGAAAGGCCATTTGAAGGAAGAGAGAAAAGCAGTGAGGCAGAAGGATTCCGGGAGAAACTTCCAGAGTGCGGGAACGTGATGCCGTACAAGCATAGGATTAGGTTAGACGTCAGGAGGCCTTTTCTTTACGGAGAGGGTTCTCGACACTTGCAACAAGTTACCAGATCACGCGGTGAGTGTGGATTCGCTGCAACAGTTCAAAAAGGAACTGGACGGGTTCTTTGCAGTGTTTAAGATCACTGCGTACAGAAGGTAGGTGGGACGTTGGGTATGTACTTCATGGTCACTGTGATCTCCGGGAACTCGTTTTCATTTCCTTCGGGAGATTGGAGAGGAATTTCCCAGATTTTCTTCCCCCTGAATTGGCCTAGGGTTTTTTTTAAATCTGGTTTTCCGACTCTCCCAAGTGGGAGGGTACCCTGGGAGCAATTGAGCATCATGCCTGTTTGTGGCAGGCTTAATGGGCCAACGGTCTTTTCCTGACTTTTTTTTTATGTCTGTTCGTGTGATGGCTGAACTGGTGTGGGGGTGCAACAAAGGTTCACTATATTGATTTCTGGGATGAGAGGTTTGTCCTATGAGGAGAGATTGAGTGGAATGGGCCTATATAAAATCCGTATAAAATTCTTGAGGGCTTAACAGGGTAGATGCTGAGAGGCAGTTTCCCTGGCTGGAGAGTCTAGAACTTGGGGGATAAGGGGTCGTCCATTTACCACTGAGGTGAGAAATTTCTTCACTCAGAGGGTTGTGAATCTTTGGAATTCTCTACCTCAGAGGGCTGTGGATGCTCAGTCGTTGAGTATATTCAAGACTTTTCTCATTCTGGGCTGTCTTATGTTCTTACGCTTTTCCATGATCGATGAACCAGACTGAGATCGATAGATTTCTGGTAAATCAAGGGATATGGGGATAGTGCGGGAAAAGTGGAGTTAAGGTCGATGATCAGCCATGATCTTATTGAATGGCGGAGCAGGCTCGAGAGGCCGTATGGCCTACTCCCGCTCCTATTTCTTATGTTCATACCCCACGAGTGACCACAGGAGTAGCAGGCCCCAAGATCTTGAAGACCAAGCAGGTTGAAAGACTTGAAGACATCACAGGCTTTTATGTACCTAATGTTTACATTACAACAGTGACTGCACTTCAAAAGTACTTCATTGGCTGTAAAGCGCTTTGGGGCATCCTGAGGTCGTGAAAGACACTGTAGAAATGCAAGTTCTTTCTTTACTGGGTAGTGTAACCTGACTGAAGTCTTTGATTGTCTGAAACCAATTATTTTTTCCCCCACCAGCTCTTTTCGCAACTTATTGGTGGAGCAATTTTCACCACTAAGCAAAGGAGAGCACCAGACACTCCCTTCCCCGTGTGAGACATTATCATCACCCTGTGGCGACACGCCACCACTGGACATAATCCGCTCACGGCGGCACGGACAGTCTAAGCAGAAGCCCCCAGCCGGGGGCCCTTTCCTCCAGCAACTTGTTTCCCGCAGGGACAGGCTGCCGGGAGCACTTCCTGTCTGGGAAGTATTTAAGTGGATGCGCGGGCTTTTCTAGTTCCTGTTTGCCATGTGGTTAGAATAAAACAGTTGTGTTTTCAATAGCTCTGGTCTCGACTCCCACGTTTGCCGCGGTATCTCAACACTGGTGACCCCGACGCTCAGGACGAATCCTAAGCTAGCATGGCGGATACAAACGCAGTCACGGTTAAATTACCAGACTTTTGGGAGAACCTCGCCGAAGCCTGGTTCGTTCAAGCTGAGTCCAGATTCCGGCTGAAAGGCATTACAGTCGACGCCACGAAGTACGACTACCTCGTCGCCTCGCTCACCTACGCTACAGTCCCCAAGGTTTGGGCAGCGCTGCAGGATCCACCAACGGATGGCAAGTACGAACATCTGAAGGCTGCGCTACTTAAAAAATTTCAAACGTCCTCTTACCAGCGCCACTGCCAACTCCTGGACCTCCCCGGCCTTGGTGACACTTCACCATCAGACCTGCTCTCCCACATGCTGTCCCTCTCAGACGACATTCTCGTGGCCAGCTCCTCCAAACAGGAACACCTCGAACACCTTCGCATCCTGTTCGGGCGCCTAGCCCAACACGGGCTCATCCTCAGCCCGGCGAAGTGCCAATTCGGCCTCACCGAGATCGATTTTCTCGGTCACCACATCACCCCTGCTGGGGCCGTCCCCCTGCCCAACAAGGTGCAGGCCGTCCAGCAATTTCCCCACCCCACAACCATCAAGGGCCTCCAAGAGTTCCTCGGGATGGTGAACTTCTACAACAGGTTCATCCCCAGAGCTGCAGCCCTCATGAAGCCCCTATACGACTCCCTCCGAGGAAAATCCGGCAAGATGGACGTAGCCTGGACCACTGACACGGCAGCCGCCTTCGACGCCACCAAAAACGCGCTCGCCGACGCCACTCTGCTCGCGCACCCGAAGGCCGATGCTCGGGTCGCGCTCACCACAGACGCCTCCGACCACGCGGTCGGGGCCGTGTTCGAGCAGTGGGTCAATGGCGCATGGCAGCCACTTGCCTTCTACAGCCGCCAACTGCGCCCCCCGGAGGTCAAATACTCCACTTTCGACCGCGAGCTTCTCGCGCTCCACCTGTCGGTCCGCCATTTCAGGTTCCTCCTGGAAGGCCGCCACTTCACCGCGTATGTGGACCACAAGCCACTCACGTACGCGATGGCCAAGCACACCGAACCCTGGTCCGCTAGGCAGCAACGCCAGCTCGCGGCCGTGTCCGAGTTTACTACGGACATCCAGCACGTCTCCGGTAGAGACAACGTGGTCGCCGACTGCCTTTCCCGTCCCGCCGTCTGTGCGAATCACCTCGCGGTCGACTACGCACAACTAGCAGCGGCCCAGCTCACAGACCCAGACCTCCTCTCGGCAGCTACCAGCCTGCCAGGGCTACGCCTAGCCAAGGTCGCGCACGGGCCCGAAGCCACGGCAGTCACTTGCGACGTCTCACTCGGCCAACCCAGGCCGGTCGTCCCTGAGACCTGGCGCCGCCGCGTTTTCGACGCGCTCCACGGGCTCTCTCACCCGGGTTCCCGCGCATCCGTCAAACTCCTCTCCAAGCGCTTCGTCTGGCGCGGCCTCAGCAGAGATGTTCGTACTTGGGCCACCTCCTGCCTCGCCTGCCAACGGGCTAAGGTACAGCTGCACACCAAAGCACCCCTGGGAGACTTCGAGGTACCCAGCCGCCGCTTCGACCACGTACACGTCGACATCGTTGGTCCCCTGCCGCCATCGCAAGGCCAAACTTATCTCCTCACGATGGTCGACCGCTACACACGCTGGCCTGAGGCAGTGTCGCTGACCTCCACCACCACAGCCGACATCGCCAGGGCATTCGTTAACACCTGGGTTGCGAGGTTCGGCGTACTGGCCGACATAACCTCCGACAGAGGCGCCCAGTTCACCTCCGAACTCTGGACGGCCACAGCACGCAACCTCGGGGTGACGCTCCACCGCACCACGGCGTACCACCCGCAGGCCAACGGGCTTTGTGAACGCTTCCACAGGTCACTCAAGGCCTCACTCCGCGCCGGCCTGCAGGACAGTACCTGGACTGACCGCCTACCGTGGGTGCTACTCGGCCTACGCACCGCGGCCAAGGAAGACCTCCAGTCCTCGGCAGCGGAGTTAGTCTACGGACAACCGCTGCGCGTCCCAGGTGAATTCCTCCCGGAGCCTAACAAGCCTTGGTCGGCCGAACAGCAGCGGCTCAACTCTTTCTCTTCCGCTCAGCAGTTCGCCCCACTTCCGGTCAACCGACACGGCGAACTCGCACCTCACGTCCCGCCAAATTTACAGCAGGCGCGCTTCGTCTTCGTGCGACACGACGCACACCGCGGGCCCCTGCGACCCCCGTACGACGGACCGTACGAGGTACTACAAACCGGGGACAAGGTCTTCAAGCTGCGACTCGGCGACAGGGTCGACACAGTCTCCATCGACCGGCTGAAACCAGCACACACAGAACCAGGGGAACAGGTCCCCGTGGCCCAGCCTCCAACTAGAGGCCGTCCCCCCGGCAAGCCAGCACAGCCGGCGGCGAACCGCCCGACCCAACCAACTAGACCGGCGACCACTCAGAGCCGCTGCGGCAGAACCATTAGACCACCGTCACGACTTGTCCACTCCTCCTAAGCGGATTCTGGGGGGAGCTCTGTGGCGACACGCCACCACTGGACATAATCCGCTCACGGCGGCACGGACAGTCTAAGCAGAAGCCCCCAGCCGGGGGCCCTTTCCTCCAGCAACTTGTTTCCCGCAGGGACAGGCTGCCGGGAGCACTTCCTGTCTGGGAAGTATTTAAGTGGATGCGCGGGCTTTTCTAGTTCCTGTTTGCCATGTGGTTAGAATAAAACAGTTGTGTTTTCAATAGCTCTGGTCTCGACTCCCACGTTTGCCGCGGTATCTCAACAACCCAAACATTACCAAATAAAGCGGTGGAGCCAGAGACCGGCTCCTGACCTAATAAAAAAAAAGGCGCCTGCAATTCTAGGGCCAGGGAAAATCGAACAATGTCTGGCAGGAAAAGACCCTCTGGTCCATCTAGCCTGTCTCACACAATTGCGATGCCTTGTGCGTCACGCTATATATACTTCCTCCCACCCCACCATGTCATCGCCTGGGAGAGGCAAAAAATCAGATTAAAAACCCAGGTCGATTTGGGGGAAAAAATCTGAGAGATTCCTCTCCGACTTCAAAACTAGTCCAGGAGATCACTCTGGCCCCAATAAATCCCTGCAGTACTGACCTCTTGTACGAGGTGATCTCCACCCCAGCCACAAACAGGTCCAGCTCTCGCTTGAAGGATTCAATTCAGCAAATCAGCATCTACCCGCACCAGACGGCAGCCTGTTCCAGAGGTCCGCTGTTCTCTGGGAGAAGAATCACCACCTGGCGTCCAACCTAGTCCTGGTCTCATACAACTTAACTTAGCTTATTTAGTTGGAACAAACTGTCTACTCGAACACAATCTATTCCCTTCATCATCTGATAAACCACAATCAAAGCACCCCCAAGTCTACGCTTCTCTGAGGAAGTTTGATAAAGTGGCACAATCCCGGGGGGCAGGGGGGGACTGCAATTTGGGGCAGGGCCCAGATACACCAGGTTTCCAGCCCACTTTACTTTTGCAGGAGGCATGGATGCTTCATAAACCTGTTCCCTTTATGTCCCGTGCTGCCTGTGGGGTCATATCTGTCAACCTTCCTGGCAATTACTCCCAGTTCTCCCCTGATAGATTAAGTGGAACTCACACCTTCCTAGAGCAGGTACAGTTTTGTGCTTCTTGAAGGCCCCAACAATAAAGAGATCAATCACCTAAAGTCTGCCCTAGATATTCCCTACATTATGGAAACTAAGGATATATGCTATTTTTTTGGACCATTCAGTCTAGACCCAATCAGGGCCTTGGGTGCCCCCTGCCGGAGGGGCGGATCACCAGGATTTGGGACAGGGTCAACATAGAATCATAGAATCTTACAGCAGAGGAGGCCATTCAGACCATTGTGCCTGTGCCGGCTCTTTGAAAGAGCTACCCAATTAGTCCCACTCCCCCTGCTCTTTCCCCAGAGCCCAGCAAGTTTTCCCTTTCAAGTATTTATCCAATTCCCTTTTGAAAGTTACCATTGAATCTGCTTCCACCACTGTTTCAAAAAGTGCATTCCAGATCACAACAACTCGCTGCGTAAAAAAAATTCTCTTTATCTCCCCTCTGGTTCTTTTGCCAATTATCTTAAATCTGTGTCCTCTGGTTACCAACCCTCCTGCCAGTGGAAACAGTTTCTCCTTATTTACTCTATCAAAACCGCTTCATAATTTTGAACACCTCTATTAAATCTCCCCTTAACTTTCTCTGCTCCAAGGAGAACAATCCAAATTGCATTTAAGGGGAAGCTAGATAAGTACATGAGGGAGAAAGGAATAGAAGGATATGCTGATAGGGTTAGGTGAAGTAGAGTGTGAGGGAATATGCCATATTTCAAAAAGATACACCATAATATGAACAGAATACTGATATTATTAATACATGATATACTGGGTTTAAAAGTCTGGAAAGCCTCGGAGACACAGGCTGTAAACAGAGAACAGGCTTCTGAGATAAAGATCAGTTGTTAAACAAAGTTGTAAAAAACCTAACAAGCTTTGAAATGGGAATTAGTTAAATATACTAAAACAATTACCCCATTGAAATGGCAGTTTGGCGCTCCCAAAAGATCTACGGTTTCCAACCAACACAATGAGAAGGCCCAGTTTAAAGTGTTAAGAACTAACACGTAAAACAGAAACACAAACATTAAAAGAGGCATGTGCCTTTGAAAAGATGACATCAAGTAAAAGAAACTCCTGCTGGTCAAATAGTTTTTATGTTAAACTTGGAAGACAGGAAACACGATTAAATATGCAACCAATTGAGATAGCTAGAAATGCATGAAACACTCTGTCTTTAATTTAGACATAGTAAATATGATACCAACAAGAACACTTTGACGATATGACTTCAATAGAGAAACCAAGCAATTACATTGTGTTTGTATTGAACTTGGAGCAGCACGGAGTCACAATGTCTGCTAAAAACCAGTAAAGCCAATATTAAGAATTGAATGAAAGCATTTTGTAAGAATGACATCAAATAAAGACTACTGTTATATTGTTTTTATGATGGTTTTTGAAACACCTAAAGATAGAGACATAATTATGCATGCAATAGTTGAATTGACAGTAAGAGAGAAAGCATTCGAAAGAGGTATCAATAAAGACAATTAGCTGACATCAGCAGTGAACTTCAAAGAAGAAACCACTGCCAAAAGGGTATAAAAATAAGAGCTTTTCAAACAGAAAGTCAGAACTCGCTGAACGGGCAAAGCGTTTCTCAACTCTTCAGAGGCAGCTCTGTAAGTCTTTAACTATGAGTCTCAGGAAATCAAAGTAATTGATTTTGGTGGATGTTCTGGATTTAGAAATAAGTAAGAAATGTAGAAATGTAACGAAGTAAAGATTTGAGAATAAGGATCTCTTAGAAATAAGAAATGTAAGCTATCTGTATTTTGAATTGTTAATGTTGCGACTGATTCAACAGCTGTTAACTGAATGTCGGCTCTTAAATAAAACTTTATATTTTTAGAATTGTCTCAAAGAGTAATTCTGTATAAACTTGCGAACCCAATTTCTGTACACACTTTTGTAAGGAGTTGCAGAATTCTGGGGGGTATTCCGGACCCTCATAATATCTGGAAGGTTACAGTCTAGTTCAACTTATTAAAAGTACTATCTGGAGGACGGTAACATCTTCAGTCATTCCTTCCCTTTAGGGAGAGATAGCCTGAACCTTTAGACCCATTTAAGCATCTTACGGAATTCGGCTATCTCTAACTTAAGTTGAAGGTGAACGTCTGGGGAATACGCCTGATCTGGGGTAGCCCAAAAGGGCTAGGACTTGTAATTATCCCTTCAGATGGCACCCAACGAGTGTGTTAACGAGTTGATACAGAACCTATACTTATATTTTTATCTATATCAATGTTGTAGATTGTTAAGTATAGAAGGAGTGTTTACTGACAGTGGTTCTAAGACCCAGATTTAAGTCTCTAGAGACGACAAGACCCTGGTCAGGCCTTGTAGAACTTAAATCAGAACTCCCTCAAAATACCATTGAGGTCTAAAGCTTCTTATAAAGTTCATATGAAATCCTACCCGAGGTTAGGTCCTGATGAAATATTAAACCCTAACTGAGGTTAGGTCTTGAAGAAATGGCAAATCCTGTCAGAATTGGCCAAGTTTTTTATTAGAAAATTTAAACGATTGCTTTATTAGGGGAAATAATCCTATCCCTGTACCTCCACAAAACCAAGTGATAATTTTTGAAATAGAAGGCTTTGATGCCAAAGGAGCTGTTAGAACCCATGGCACGATTAATGCTGATCCCCAGTACCAGCGGACACAGAATATCCTGTGGGATACTCAAATGAATACTCCAAATCCAATAAATTCCTTAATGTAAGGTTCACACCTGCACAATTGGGAGGCCTAATGAATGGTGCCCAACAAGGTGGTGGCAACCATGGCCGAATAGCAGGACCCGGAGCAGCCTATGCTCCTGGGGGCCATGGATTCCGGTTAAGGTGGCAAACTCATGATGAAATAAATGACAACAATCTTCGAGAAAACTATAGACAGCTTAGAATCCATTATAATCAATGCCGACAGGCACTAGCTCAATCTTATCTAAATGCTGGAGGCGCAATGATTAATGGTCCAGTAAACCAATCCCAGCAACCACACATTGTGCCCCTAGGCCAAGTAAACCTGAGCTCCATCTACACAATGTGTGGTAAACCAGGAAACACCAGCCAGGAAAAAACCTGCTGGATTCTAACTAACCTTGATAAATTGGAAACCTGTTGCCAAAATTGGAATGCTCAACACCTGAGGCAACTACTGCAAATGATACTAAGAACAGACTTAATTCCCCCATTAAACCAGTGCAACAACTGGGTTCAAATATAGGCTTATGTTCTCACGGCAACTCAGGGCGGGCATGTAATGGGTTCAATCAAGGAACTACTCACTAATACAGCCACAACTAAAGGGCTGGTAGCTGCCTACAGATTAGGCAAAGTACTTACACAGGATAATTGGGACATTGTTCATGGTTACCTAGCCAATCAATATCAAAATACAGCCCTCAAACTTGCCTGTGAGGGTGCTCTAAATGATTATCGAGATAACCAACAAAGATGGGATAATGTCAATCGCATTATCCAATTAAATCATGACCTCTTAGGTCTACCCCAAACTAAACCTATAATGAGATCAGAAACTAGGGACAAAAAAAACAAAGAAGGTACCTTTGGTACTCAGAAAGAAGGACTGTATAGATCCAAGTCTCAAGTCCACCCTGCCCAGACACAAACTCATGGCTCGGGACCCCCAAGAGGGTATTCCAAAAGGTTTACACCCCAACCTGCCCACAATATGAGACAGATTTCTCCCCAGAAAGATGGGATAGACGAGGGGCTAGACTTCGAAAGGAAAGCGAAGGATAGTGGACTCCCTATGGGGACAGTTTTTACACTGGCCAAAGTTATCAAAGAGCCATGGGAGGGTATGGACAAAACCGAAGTTAGGATCAAAAAGTTTCCCGGCAGAACCAACGTCCACCTCAACAGGAGGATCGTCAAGAAAGTAAACGGTCCGATAAACCCCATCAGGGATCTGGAAAACATGAAATCCCCAAGAGGGAGGAACAAAAATCAGTTAAAATAATTAAAGATAAAGCAGCAAATGAACCTCAGCATCTTGAGGACGATAAATCCCAGCATTAAAGGCCTGGCACCCAGCCAGGACCTTTTGAATTCCCCTATGCCTTGGCAACCTTGCCCACAAACGAACATAGCTTCATTAAACTTGTCCAGAAGGGGGAGGCAAAGACCTCCTCGAGCAACTCATTAATAAATACTATCTTTAACTACAAAGCCATCCAAAATTAATGTGGAAAGATAGAGTATCTCTCCATCATGGAGAATGATAATACGGAGGAGAGAATCAGACAAATACTTATGAGACCGCTTACAGAATACCATCAAGTTATTTACTGTGATGGATCGTCAATGACGATTAAAAAAGAGACACCCCAACAATCCTCAGCTAGGATGGGGATAGTAGTAGGGACTTTGAGATTTCCATTTCTTTTTATCCAAAAGAATTACTGTTTAAACCCCTTGGCCATAAGACAGCGCAATATGCTGAAGCCGCAGCATTACGGTATGTTTTAAAGAAAGCAGACTTTATTAAACCCATACTGTGGGAAGATATTCTCCATTCGAGAATGGAGAAAAAGAAGTGTCAGGTGATTCATATAAACGAGCATACCACTGGAACAGTACACTCAAAAGGAAACAGCCTTACAGACGAACAAGCGAAACGTTCGGTCTGCATGACGCCCCCTCGAGAGGGGCCTGCCAATGTTAGTGTAATCACTAGTGCAGAACGGGCAGCTAATCAGGATGAGGAACTGATTCAGCTATTAGACCCAATAACAGATAATCCACCAGAATGTCCACCAAGGTACTTTTACTCGGAAACCCCTGCGGGTATTGTACGAGTTAAGTTGCCCAAAGGAAACCGAGAAGTACCCCCGAGCCACAAACGAGAACAGCTTGTAAAAGAAGCTCACAAGGGCATAAGTCAATCACATTGTAGTGCCAGAATAACATTCCGCAAACTGACCCTTGCATTGATGGTCAGTGTTGAATCCGTGATTCTTAAGGTATGATGTTTTCCAATAACTAGACGGAGGCTGTAAGTTAACAATCAACAGGTGTTTACTGGAGGAGGGTAGTCTAAAGACTAACAGTACAGAGGCATGCTCAAGGCTTATATACAGGTGTGGTCACTGCCGGTACTACAGTATACAGGAGCTGTAAAAGTAGTTCTCTCTTAAAGGTACATACACTACAATTCCTCCCCTTTTAGATTAACAGTACCCATAACATTCAAATAACAGTTAACACTTTAACATGCACATTAAACTGAAATAGTCCATTTATAGATTCAGTCTTTGGGGCGGCTTCCTGATCCTTTCTGGATAGCGCCTTTCCTGAGGTTCTTGTTCTTGGTGCGGAGGCGGTTCTGGCCCCCTTTCGTCGGTTAGTTCATCAGTTTCCGCTGCTACTGTTTCTGAGGTAGATGCTACCGGTATGTCGGGTTCATCACCAGGTACGCGAGACATGGGGTTGACTCGTTCCTGTGACGCTAGGATCTGGTCGACGTGGCGTCTCACAATGTTCTCCCCGACATCCACTGTGTACATTAGTGGCCCCTGCCGTGTGCATATCGTTCCGGGTTGCCATTTCTCTGTTCGGTAGTCGCGGGCCAAGACTGGTTGTCCTACATTGAAGCTCCTTGTCGGCTTCTCATTGATGTGCTGGAATTGCTTATCCTCAACATTCCTTCGCACATTTGGTCTGAGCAAATCCAGACGAGATCTCAACCTTCGGTTAAAGAACATCATGGCCGGGGTCTGGTTGGTAACTGCATGTGTCGCATTTCTGTAGGCTAACAGGAAATTGTCCACCTTATGCTGTAGTGGAATGTCATCATCGCACATGGCCCTTACTGCCTTTTTAAAGGTTTGTACGAACCTCTCAGCCAATCCATTTGTGGCTGGATGATACGGGGCGGATGTGTAATGCCTTACCCCATTCCTTCTCATAAATTTCCGAAACTCTTCGGACACAAACTGTGGTCCGTTATCAGAGCAAATCTGCTCTGGCAAACCGTTCCTGGCAAATATGGTCCGTAGGACTGCAATCGTTTTCTCTGTAGTGGTGGAGGACATTTTGATCACCTCAGGCCATTTTGAGTGCGCATCCACTGCTATTAAGAACATTGAGTCCATGAATGGACCAGCAAAATCAATATGCACCCGTTGCCATGGCGAGGAGGGCCACTCCCATGGGTGTAGGGGGGCATGTGGTGGTGCATTTTGGACCTTCTGGCATCCTGAGCAGCTCTTTGTTCGGTCCTCGATTTGTTGATCGATCCCCGGCCACCACACATAAGCCCTAGCAAGGCTTTTCATTTTCACCCCTCCCAGATGGCCTTCGTGAAGCTCATTGAGCACTCTCTCCCTTAACTTGGGTGGAATTACCACTCGGGATCCACACATCACTGTCCCCTGGCATACTGACAGCTGTTCTCTTCTGGATGAGAATGCTGGCAACAGTGAGTCGCCATATGTTGGCCATCCCTTCACCGTCAAATCATATACCCGAGACAGTGTCGGATCATTTCGGGTCTCCTTCTCTATATCCGCGTTAGTTACTGGCAAGCGTTCAATTATCGACGAATAAAATATTTCGATAGGGTCCACTGCTGGTGCTTCCTCCGCAGTAGGCAGTGGCAGGCGTGATAGCCCATCAGCGTTTCCATGCTGTTTCGTGCCCTTATACTCTATTTCATATTGGTTCGCCCCTAGAAAAAGGGACCATCTTTGTAGCCGTTGTGCAATCATCACCGGAACGCCCTTCTTTGGATTAAAGATGGAGACAAGTGGTTGGTGGTCAGTCAGCAAGGTGAACTTCTGCCCATGCAGATAGTGGTTGAATTTTTTTACTCCCCATACTAGGCTGAGGGCCTCCCTGTCAATCTGGGCATAGTTGCGCTCGGCTGAGGTTAGTGACCGAGACGCAAAGGCTACTGGCCTCTCCAACCCGTCTGGGAATTTGTGCGATAGCACCGCTCCAATACCATAGGGTGATGCATCACACGCCAACCGAATTGGTAATGCTGGGTTGAAATGGGCCAACACCTCTTTTGATGTGATCAATTCTTTGCACTTCTGGAAAGCTCGTTTACATTCGTCATTCCACTTCCATGGTACCCCCGTTTGCAGTAGGGTGTTCAGTGGGTGTAATACTGTGGACAAATTTGTTAAGAACTTATGGTAGTAGTTCACCAGCCCGAGGAACGACCTCAGTTGTGACACATTTTCCGGTGCTGGAGCCTTGACTACTGCCTCAATCTTTTCAGGGGACTTATGTAACCCCTCTTCATCAATGACGTGGCCACAATACAAGATCTGCTTCTTTAAAACTTGCACTTGTGGCGATTATCTCGTAGCCCATATTCCTTTAATCTAGTGAGCACCTTCTCCAGGTTGGCGAGGTGATCACTGTCATTTTTGCCCGTGACCAGGATGTCGTCCAAATAACACTGGGTCCCTGGAATCCCTTGCAGGACTTGATCCATTGCCCTTTGCCAAATAGCCGGAGCCGATGCTACCCCGAACACCAGCCGGTTGTATTGGTAGAGACCTTTATGAGTGTTGATCGTGAGGTACTGTTTCGAGGCTTCTTCTACCTCCATTTGCAGGTACGCCTGGGCCAGATCAATCTTAGTGAAGCGTTTACCTCCAGATAGTGAGGCGAAAATATCCTCAATTCGTGGAAGCGGATATTGTACCGTGTGAAGGACTGGGTTCACTGTCACCTTAAAATCCCCACAGATGCGGACCTTCTTTGGTTCCCCAGGCGTATTACTCAACGACCTCTTCATTACAGGAACGATGGGTGTAGCCCACTCGCTCCAGTCCACTTTGGACAGTACTCCTGAACGCTCCAGACCTTCCAGCTCTGCTTCGACGGCTGGTTGGATCGCATAAGGCACCGGTCTGGCCTTAAAAAACTTTGGGCTTGCATTTTCCTCTCTTTTAATCGTCGCTGTTATGCCTTTTAGTGTTCCGAGTCCCTCCTGGAACACTTCTTGTGCGTCAGTTAGCATTTTTGACAGTCGTCCCGGTGTGACGTCGTCATACTTTTTGGCCTCAAATTTCAGTGCCTGTATGGAATGCCAATCTAATTGTATCTTCCGGATCCATTCACGTCCTAGTAGTGGTGGTCCTCCATCTGGCAATACATATAGGTCCATTTTGGGTATTTCCTGGCCTTTGTATATCACGTCCACCCTTATTTTTCCTTTGGGGTAGACTTTTTGTCCCGTGTACGTCTTCAAGACAATCTCTGTAGCTCTCAAGGGTATATGTGAAAATAGCCACTTGTAGTCCCTTCGGTTTATGACTGTTAGGGCTGATCCTGTGTCCAATTCCATTTTCACTTGGACTCCGTCTATCTTGAGCATGACCCAGATAGTCTGGTGATCCTCCATTTTGATTACCTTATGTAGTTTCAGACAACCCAGCTCCTTGCTTCCGGAGTCTGTATCACTTTTCTGTTCGTCTGAACTACTGTCCATCACCTTATGTACCTTTTTGTACTTCTCCTGTGAAGATTTCTTGCTGCTGGTTTTCTTCCCTGACCTGCAGACTCTTGCTATGTGTCCTGCTTTTCCACACTGTCTGCACACTTGGTCCTTGAACCAACAATCCTTCTGGTCGTGTGTTGTTCTGCCGCAGCGATAACACTTCCCTGCTCCATATGACATTTCATTGGTGCCATATTCTTGCGGTCTCCGTTGTATCTCTGCAGCGCCCCGTGCGGCTGTTTCGTGTGATACTGCCATGCTGAAAGCCTTGTCCAGCGTAAGATCCTTTTCTGATAGAAGCCGTTTCTGGGTTCCTTCACTTTGAAGCCCACACACAAACTTGTCCCTTAATGTATCTGCTAGTCCCAATCCAAACTGGCAGTGTTTCGATAGCTTGCGCAGTTCCGTTAAGTACTCAGCATTACTTTCGTCTTTATGCTGGTTCCTTTTGTGGAACTTAAATCTTTCTGCTATCAGCAGCGGTGTGGGGTTTAAGTGGTCCTGTAGGATTTCCACTATGCTTTCGAAATCCTTATCCACTGGCTTCTCTGGGGTTATTAGGTTTCGCAGTAAGCCATAAGTTTTTGCACCCATGGAATTCAACAAAACCAGTGCTTTCCTAGCATCTGGCACTTCATTCGCCTTGCAGTACACCTCAATGCGTTCCACATATGTCGCCCAAAATTCGACTTCATTGTCGAACGCAGTGACACTGCCACTCTTCGGCATCCCTGGGTGTGGTTAAACTGTCTAAAATGGCATCTCCCGTGCTCTCCCTTCTTCTCCGCTGGCTCAAAATGGCGTCTCCCGCGCTTTCCTTTCTTTCCGCGCTCGCCCTTCTTCTCCGCTGCGGCTTCTAAAATGGCGTCTCCCGCGCTCTCCCTTCTTCTCCGCGGCTCAATGGCGTCTCCCGCACTTCCCTTCTTTCCCCGCGGACGCCGCTCAGCCCTGGCTGCGCTCTGCGTGTTCTCCTGTGCGCCTCTCTCGTTGCCGCCGCTCGGTCCTGAACCCCGGCTGTGCTTTACCCTCTCTCTCTTTTTTGTTTTCCGTCGACGCCGCTAGGTCTTCAACCCCCAGCTGCGCCCTGTGCGCTTCACCCTCTCTCTTACCCCGTCGATGCTGCTCAGCCTTTTCTGTGCCGTCGGTCGGCTCCAGCCGCCGCTGTCCTGGAAGGGTCTGCGCTGTACCTGTTGCCAGTCTGTTGCTGGATCGTCGTGGCTGGAGAACCAAGCCCAGCTCTCAACAGCCTCCCCTGCGATTTTTCACTCTCTGCTGGATGACTAGGCGGTTGCTCGTGGTCGACGCCCGTGCTTCTGGCCTCGACTTTCTTCCACCGTCCTCCCGGAGCGAATCCTTGAAAGGAAATGCAGAGTTGCAGGTAGATTCGAATCGACCTCGTCGCCACTGTTGAATCCATGATTCTTAAGGTATGATGTTTTCCAATAACTAGACGGAGGCTGTAAGTTAACAATCAACAGGTGTTTACTGGAGGAGGGTAGTCTAAAGACTAACAGTACAGAGGCATGCTCAAGGCTTATATACAGGTGTGGTCACTGCCAGTACTACAGTATACAGGAGCTGTAAAAGTAGTTCTCTCTTAAAGGTACATACACTACAGCCAGGCATACTTAAAGCCTGTAAAACATAGGTGGCAAATTGTGAGCCATGCTATTCGACTAATAAGTCATCACTAAATTAAGCCACAACCATTGGCTCCTATGAAAGCTGATGAGCAAATGGGAAAATTCTTTATTGACTTTATTTGACCACTTCCCCCATTTTTGGGATATAGACATGTTCTTGTTTGTGGATGGATGCACTTCCTTCTGCTGGCTGGTCCCCACAAACTGTTTCAGAAAATGCACTCGCCAGGGCTATTTCTGATATAATTACTGTAGCTGGTGCACCCAAAATCTTACACTCCGATTTAAGGCGGAGTCTTTGTCTCTAAGGTCTTCAAAGACTATTGTAAACAAAGGGGGATTGGGTTAGAGCACAGCACGCCACGTCATCCGCAATCAGCGGGGCTGGTGGAATGTAAAAAAATCGGGAAGTAATAAAGTTATTGGTCAAACTGTTGAGAATCAGGGAAATAAGTGGACCACCAGCATTCCGGAAGTACAGCTATCACTCAATAATGTGCCCACATCTGCATCAGGGACAGTGTCCCCATAGAAACTCCATATTATCAGATGTATGGGGTTGAGATGCATACACTGCTTACCCATAGTTCTTTTATTGCCTCTACACACTGAGTCCTTGACCCAACAGCGACAGTTAGATTTTTTTTTTAATTAACAGAGGAGATTCATCGAATTGATCAGAGGATAAGGGAAGCAAATAGGCAGAAAAATTGACAAATAAAGTATGGCAACCCATAGTAGGAGAATGGGTACAGGAAAAAAAGTTCGAGCAGAAACCTGGTTTAAGACTGAAGTGGAAAAATCCTGTTCAAATACAGTCTGTTAGTAACGAAAGAACAGTTCAAATACATATTAACCAGCCGAATGGCAAGCATCTTTTAAAAACTGTCTCCATAGATAATATCAAAAGATGTCCTGAAGGATACCGAAAAGGAGGAACAATATCAGGTGCAGTCGTACACTTGTCTTTAAAGACCCAGCTTCGAGTATGACACAGGAAATGGATGCGATCGAATTACTGACGACGGGAAGTCAGAAGGTGCCACCGACACTTCTACATGTTGCTTGGCAACGCATCAGGAATTGGATTTGCGAAAAGCAACAACCGAAACAAGGAAAGATCAACGAGTTACTTCAGCGAAGGAGGAAGACACCGCGGATAAAAGAAGGAATCAACTAAGTGCCTGGTAAGGCCTTACCACAACACGCATCGGTACACACGCCGGATCGAAGGAATAGCGTGTCAAACTTCAACGAGTTTCAACTGATGTTTTCTTGACTCGTATGAATAACTCACCTCTATGGAACGTACATCTGCCAATTGGACATTCTAAGGACAATGTTGTTTCGCTAATAGCATGACTATGTACTTATCATCCTTTTAAATTGTGTACAATTTAAAATAAGACAAAACATTGTCCTAGGATGACTTCAAAGGAATTTTCATGTAGCATATGATCGTGCATCTCGTGAACTTAATATGCTATTGTAACCTCATGAGTATCATTGACCAAACTCTGCCCTGATGTTATGAGCTCATCTTTTGGTCAAGAAGGGGGTGTGAGGGAATACGCCATATTTCAAAAAGATACACCATAATATGAACAGAATACTGATATTATTAATACATGATATACTGGGTTTAAAAGTCTGGAAAGCCTCGGAGACACAGGCTGTAAACAGAGAACAGGCTTCTGAGATAAAGATCAGTTGTTAAACAAAGTTGTAAAAAACCTAACAAGCTTTGAAATGGGAATTAGTTAAATATACTAAAACAATTACCCCATTGAAATGGCAGTTTGGCGCTTCCGAAAGATCTACGGTTTCCAACCAACACAATGAGAAGGCCCAGTTTAAAGTGTTAAGAGCTGACACGTAAAACAGAAACACAAACATTAAAAGAGGCATGTGCCTTTGAAAAGATGACATCAAGTAAAAGAAACACCTGCTGGTCAAATAGTTTTTATGTTAAACTTGGAAGACAGGAAACACGATTAAATATGCAACCAATTGAGATAGCTAGAAATGCATGAAACACTCTGGTCAAAGTGTCTTTAATTTAGACATAGTAAATATGATACCAACAAGAACACTTTGAAGATATGACTTCAATAGATAAACCAAGCAATTACATTGTGTTTGTATTGAACTTGGAGCAGCACGGAGTCACAATGTCTGCCAAAAACCAGTAAAGCCAATATTAAGAATTGAATGAAAGCATTTTGTAAGAATGACAACAAATAAAGACTACTGTTATATTGTTTTTATGATGGTTTTTGAAACACCTAAAGATAGAGACATAATTATGCATGCAATATTTGAATTGACAGTAAGATAGAAAGCATTCGAAAGAGGTATCAATAAAGACAATTAGCTGACATCAGCAGTGAACTTCAAAGAAGAAACCACTGCCAAAAGGGTATAAAAATAAGAGCTTTTCAAACAGAAAGTCAGAACTCGCTGAACGGGCAAAGCGTTTCTCAACTCTTCAGAGGCAGCTCTGTAAGTCTTTAACTATGAGTCTCGGGAAATCAAAGTAATTGATTTTGGTGGATGTTCTGGATTTAGAAATAAGTAAGAAATGTAGAAATGTAATGAAGTAAAGATTTGAGAATAAGGATCTCCGAGAAATAAGAAATGTAAGCTATCTGTATTTTGAATTGTTAATGTTGCGACTGATTCAACAGCTGTTAACTGAATGTCGGCTCTTAAATAAAACTTTATATTTTTAGAATTGTCTCAAAGAGTAATTCTGTATAAACTTGCGAACCCAATTTCTGTACACACTTTTGTAAGGAGTTGCAAAATTCTGAGGGGTATTCCGGACCCTCATAATATTTGGAAGGTTACAGTCTAGTTCAACTTATTAAAAGTACTATCTGGAGGGCGGTAACATCTTCAGTCATTCCTTTCCTTTAGGGAGAGATAGCCTAAACCTTTAGACCCATTTAAGCGTCTTATGGAATTCGGCTATCTCTAACTTAAGTTGAAGGTGAACGTCTGGGGCATACGCCTGATCTGGGGTAGCCCAAAAGGGCTAGGACTTGTAATTATCCCTTCATGAGAAGGCTCATGTTGAGCATAAAGACTAGCAGAGAACTGTTGGGTCGAATGGCCTCTTTCTGTGTTGTAAAATTCTACATAATAATTCTATGTAATCTCAGCTTCTCCAGTCTCTTCACATAACTGAAGTCCCTCATCCCTGGTACCATCCAGTAAATCTCCACTGCACCATCTCCAAGGCCTTGGCAGCGCAAAGCCATGGTTAGAAGTCCCACCCTGTCACACCTCCGCAGATTTCGGACCTATAACTTTTACAATGCAAATATTTATTTGCATGTATTAAAGACACCAATAAGAAGCGAATAATTGTTTGGGAAAATGTTTTTCTTCCCTTTGAAATGGTCAGATTTATCCATTTCAGCACCATTAACTTTTTAAAAAAAAGGAAGTCTTGCATTTATATAGCACCTCTCATGACCTCAGGACATCTCAAAATGCTTTACGGCCAATGAAGTACTTTTGAAGTGTAGTTACTGTTGTAATGTAGGAAATGCGGCAGCCAATTTGTGCACAGCAAGCTCCCACAAACAGCAATATTATAATGACCAGATAATCTGTTTTAGTGATGTTGGTTGAGGGATAAATATTGGCCAGGACTCCCTGCTCAGCTTCGAAATAGTGCCACGGGATCTTTTATGTCCACCTGGGAGGTTAGCCAGGGTCTCGGTTTAACATCCCATCCGAAAGATGGCCCCATCGACATTGCAGCACTCCCCCAGTACTGCACTGGGAGTGTCAGCCTAGGTTTTGCGCTCAATTCGCTGGAGTGGGGCTTGAAGCTACAACCTTCTGACCAACTGTGCCATGGGTGACACCATACTACTAACAGCAAAAAATATTTTATGTCGACAAGTTGTTTCAATTTCTGGTTAGGGAGGGAGTGGGAACGGGAGTGTACGAGTTTAGATTGGTGCACAAATCTGTGTGTTCATGTCACACTGAAACAGGCTAAATTAGCTAAGGAAACGTTTTTCTCAATCCTAGGTGCCCTTCTTGTTCATTTTTGGACAAATACATCTCCTCACACTTCTCCTGAAAGTACCAACTTCCACTGGGTGTGGTTCCACGGGAGTGATTGCCCTCCTTTTGAAAGGCCGGTATCCAACCCAGTGCATCACCAAGTACCAATTTTCTCTCTACCCAACGCCTCCCCATGGATATCGACAGTCTTTTTACTCACCACTTCAGGAGAGTCGAGGATGTACTTGGGAACGAAGTGCTCGTGCCCCGGCTGGAACGTGTTCCCTTGCACGCTTACTGTGAGGAACCATGGTGGACAGAACATGTTGTCGTCCACCAAACGGTGATCACGGATGACCTGCAAACGAACCCAACAATTCAAAGATTTAAAAACTCAATCTGTTCAGCACATGGCCAGTCATTTGATTAGCTGTTTTTGGGACTCTGCACTTGACAACATAACAACAAATAATGCACTTCCAAAAAAAATGCAATACACTGGATGTGAAGTACTTTGGGACATCTTGAGGATGACTGTTGTTAAGTTCTTCGGTTTTACACTCGATACTCTTCCCGAGTTCAGCGTCATGGCTATTACCATAAGCAGACCTCAGGACGTCCCAAAGCGCTTTACAGCCAATGAAGTACTTTTTGAAGTGTAGTCACTTTTGTAATGTAGGAAAGGCGGCAGCCAATTTGCGCACAGCAAGCTCTCACAAACAGCAATGAGATAATGACCAGATAAGCTGTTTTAGTGATGTTGATCAAGGGATAAATACTGGCCAGGACACCGGGGAGAACTCCCCAGCTCTTCTTCAAAATAGAGCCATGGGATCTTTTACGTCCACCTGAGAGGGCAGTCGGGAGGTCACATCCGAAAGACGGATAAATATTGCCCAGGACTTCCCTGCTCTACTTCGAAATACTGCCGTGGGATCTTTCACTTCCACCAGAAAGGGCAGACGGGGCCTTGATTTAACATCTCATCCAAAAGGCAGCACCTCCAACAGTGTCAGCCTAAAGTTTTGTGCTCAAGTCTTGGAGTGGGACTATGAACCCATAATCCTCTGACCCTGGGGCGAGGGAGCTACCCACTGAGCCACCGCTGACACCTTACACCACAAGGGATGATTCCTGCACCTACTGACCTTATAATAAGCAAAGCATTCCAGTTCAGCCGCGTACAGCATGTTGGGCTTATCAGGCGCAAAGTGGATGCGGAAAGCCATATTCTTCAAGGGGGGGATGTCGATGGTCTGAGGCATCACGGTGAAGATGCTGCCTGGCTGGGTCACCCAGAGGACCGTGACCTTTCCTTTTGTGTGGTTCGTCATGGAGAGGGGCAGAGGCGCGACGTGGTCGAGCTCCAGGCACTTCCCGAAATTGAGCTCCCTCTCGCTGACTGAGACGTGAGGTGGAAACATGGTGACGTCGCTTTGGATGCCATCGTCAAAATACTCGACAATCGAAGGGATATTGGGGAACGATACTGGCACATGCAGACAGCCCTGGGAAGGAAGCATGAGGTTAAAACACAGAATAAAAGTGAAATTACCAGCTCGTCCACTTTGGACCTAAAAAAGATAGATCAGGGTGACGTAAGAAAACTACTAGGCACTTGGTCTGAGTATTAAACAAGGCTTTAATCAACTGTTTTTTCAACATGGAGATCTAGTTGTGTCCTTCACTAGTTCCTGTTAAAGAATGTCCTGAGCAAGCTGGGCCCATGCCCGAGTATTTATACTCTCCCTGGACAGCGCCACCAGCAGGCCGCCATGTATTACTTCATAAGTCATTTCCACATGAATGACAAGATTCATGTCACAGGGTATTTTCTAAATGGCGAGAAGTTAGGGACTGTGGAGGAGCAGAGAGAGTTAGGCATTCCATGTACAGAAATCACTAGACTGTAGTGGACAGGTACAAAAAATTAATGAAATAGGCTAATGTTGGCCTTTATCTCAAGGGGACTGGAATACAAAGGGGTGGAAGTTACACTACAGCTGTATAAAGCTCTGGTCAGACCCCATCGGGAGTAACTGTGTTCAGTTCTGGGCACCGCACCTCAGGAAGGATATATTGGCCTTGGAGGGGGCGCAGCGCAGATTGACCAGAATGATACCGGGGCTAAAAGGGTTAAGATATGAGGACAGGTTGCATAAACTAGGCTTGTATTCCCTCGTGTATAGAAGATTAAGGGGTGAGCTAATCGAGGTGTTCAAGACGATTAAAGGATTTGATAGGGTAGAGAGAGAGAAACTCTTTGCTCTGGTGGGGTGTGGGGGCTGGGGGTGGGGTGTGGCTGGTGGGAGGGGCAGAGTCCAGAAAAAGGGAGTTATGACCTTAAAATTAGAGCCAGGCCGTTCAAGGGTGATGTCGGGAAGCACTTCTTCACACGAAGGATAGTGGAAATCTGGAACTCTGTCCCCCAAAAACTCGTTGAGGCTGGGGGGGATGGGGGATCAAAACGGAGATTGAAAGATTTTTGTTAGGCAAGGGTATTAAGGGTTACAGAACCAAGGCGGGTAGTTGGAGTTAAGCTAGAGATCAGCCATGATCTAGTTAAATGCAGAACAGGCTCAAAGGGCTGAACGGCCTCCTCCTGGTTCCTATGTACGCTCCCACCATTTTGTTTTAGCCCTTCATTTTAATCATTTGCAACCAAACCTTTCCCTTGCAATAAGGTTGACAACCCTCCAGGATTGCCCTGGGGTCCCCAGGAATAAAGGATTAATCTCCAGGACAGTGCGGTGAGGAAAATCCCGGGAGAAAAATCATAGGGCCATTAAAAAAATTGTGTGTTTTTAAAGTTTTCTTTGGATACTTTCATTCATTAGTGATAAAAACATTGGAAAATGGGAAGAAAAGGCTGTTTGACCAGCAGGGCGGTTACACAAGAATTAGGAGCAGGAGTAGGCCATACAGCCCCTTGAGACTGCTCCGCCATTCAAGAAGATCATGGCTGATCTTCGACCTCAACTCCACTTTCCTGCCCAATCCTCATATCCCTTGATTCCCTTCGTGCCGGAAAATCTATCGATCTCAGCCGTGAATATACTCTACGACTGAGCCTCCACAGCCCGCTGGGGCAGAGAATTCCAAAGATTCACAACCTTCGGAGTGAAAAAAATTCTCCGCATCTCAGTCCTAAATGGCCAACCCCTTATCCTGAGATTGTAGCCCCTGGCTCTAGATTCTCCCCAGCCAGGGGAAGGGGGGGCAGTTACCTCATTGTAGTCTTGCTCTGCGGCTTTGCAACATTTCTCAGCAGTCAGCATCAGGGCGCCATCAGCGTCGAGCTGCAGCTTACCCTCCTGCAGCATCATGGCCAGTATGTCCGGCGGGTAGAAGGTCAATCCGCGCGCCATGTTGGTATGGTACAGCTCGATGTGTTTGGGCTTCAGAATCGCCGGCATCACCTGGTCTGAGTGGCAAGTGCCTATTAAATCCAAGAACAAAGGATCCTGTAGCAAAGGTAGGAGAGTTTTGATGGTTAAAATCTTCAACAGTTGCCCACTTCTCACAGTAGTTTATAACCTCCAAAACCAGGGGCCATCAAAATAAGATAGTCACCAATAAATCCAATAAGGAATTCAAGAGCAACCTCTTTGGGCCGAGTGGCCTATTTCTGTGCTGTAAATTCTACGTAGTAATCCACTGGCAATACTGTTCTAATTCCCCAGTATCGCACCCTCTTGGCCATTCTTCATGTGCTTTGGGACATCCTGAGATGGTAAAAGGTGCTACATAAATCCAAGTTTGTTCGTTCGTTCTTTCTTTCCTTCTAAGCTTATTTGTTGCATGCAACTTATTTGGCAATAAACACTAAATAAAAACACTTATAACTGCAAATCTCAAAAACGGTCAACTCATCTTAAAATGTTTCTGCCCCAGGTTCGTGACTTTTTTTTAAATTTATTCGTTCACGGGATGTGGGCGTCGCTGGCAAGGCCAGCATTTATTGCCCATCCCTAGTTGCCCTTGAGAAGGTGGGTGGTGAGCCGCCTTCTTGAACCGCTGCAGTCCATGTGGTGAAGGTACAGTGACTTTGTCGTAGCGGTTTGGTACAAGTGAGTGGCTTGCTTGGCCATTTCAGAGGCAGTTAAGAGTCAACCACATTGCCAACAATGGGAGAAAATATTGGTTCTATCAGCCTTCCAACTGATGGGATTATTTCCTCTATTGTCCCTTCCAGTGATCCGCTTGGGGAAGTGCTGACAAACTGATACACAAGTTGAAAAGCTCATGGTTAGCACATATGTAACTACACTAGCAAACTGTGGAGAGTTGATCCGAGTTCCAATAAGTGGCTCTGACTTGGAATAGGTGTCATCGTTGACGTAAGAAAACTACTAGGCACTTGGTCTAAGCGTTAAACAAAGCTTTAATCAACTGCTTTACAACATGGAGGTCTAGTTGTGTCCTTCACTAGTTCCTGTTAAGAATGTCCTGCGCAAGCTGGGCCCGTGCCCGAGTATTTATACTCTCCCTGGACAGCGTCACCCGCAGGCCGCTCAGTTGATTCGTGTCAATCGTTGTGTACATCATTATAGGGAAACCAAGGTGAAGGTCCAAGGCCCATATTGCAAGACACATCCAAGGTTGAAAGAGTATAAGAGAAGTGATAATGATTAATGTAGAAGATCATGAATATGAAGACAGACTACTTGAGAGCTCCTGAGTTGATAGAAAAAGAGTCAGAGGATGAGCCATTAATTACACCTCAAATAAATGATGCCCACAGCCAGCAATGCCTACACTTCAAAAGTACTTCATTGGCTGCAATGCGCTTTGGGTTGTCCTGAGGTCGTGAAAGGCACTGTATAACTGCAAGTCTCATTGTTCTACTGCTCCAGAGGGTGATATTACGAGCTTTGACCGGTCAACTAGGTTTTCTCAATTGAAATGACTTTTACAAATTACTTTCCATGTTACGTTTTACCTTGGCTTGCACCGTACCTGATGATGGATGAGGCAAGCTACCCTTCTGTAGTAGTTTATGGGATGGGAGGGTCGGAATGTCACCTTCAGCGTCTCCGTGGACTCCTCACCCAGGAGGCCGCATGGCCGGTCGATGACAAACACGCTTTGGCTGCAGTCAATTTCAAATTGGTAAAATGTCGGTACGTCCGATGTGTTACTGATTTCCGTAGTGTACGTCACTGTCTCGCTGAGGAACGCGCAACCGAAATTCAGCTTCAGGTGTGCGAGTGACACCACTGGGCCTGGAACAAGAGAGCAAGAACAGCATCTGGGTTTTCTTTTAATAATTTTTTTTTCTCTCCTAACTTTCTGAAGGTGCTGACCCTTGGCATCAGGAACCTTACAATTCGGCCAGGGTTCCCACTCCTTATTATATTCCAGTGATCCCAACCGGAAGGGCACATGTAGATACTGGGTAAGAATAGGGTGGGCTTGGCCATCTTAAAAGTGTCAGCCGCGGCTCGGCGAGTAGCACTCTCGCCTCTGAGTCATGAAGGTTGTGGGCTCAACTATGGGCCTCTCATGAAAATCACATGCACAATCACCACTTTACACACTGTAAGGGCTATTCGACCATGGGAGGCAGTGCAGCCAAGATCAGGGCTTGACACTGTAAGGGCTATTCGACCATGGGAGGCAGTGCAGCCAAGATCAGGGCTTGACACTGTAAGGGCTATTTGACCATGGGAGGCAGTGCAGCCAAGATCAGGGCTTGACACTGTAAGGGCTATTTGACCATGGGAGGCAGTGCAGCCAAGATCAGGGCTTGACACTGTAAGGGCTATTTGACCATGGGAGGCAGTGCAGCCAAGATCAGGGCTTCACACTGTACTCAGAGCCCGTCCTTTCTCTTGCAGGGCAAGCTGGCCCACAATAGGAGGCAGCAGCAACGGACCGGGGGAAGCCGCCCTGAACTTAAAAGTCCTCAGCGATCTGGAGCAACGAGTGGAACGGATTATGGCAGGCCGACTGATTGGCCCCGTCGCCACTGGAGATGCCGACCCCGTTCTGGACAGCAATGGTAAGGTGATCACCTTTTGGACCTCTCTCTTTCCACTTGTGCCTCACACCAGCATCCTTTGCCACTATCGAACCAATGCAGTGCATTGCAGCACTCATGCCTCCCTCGCTGCCGCCCTGTCCTCACTCTAAAGCAACTCTTGTACCTCCCTGCTTTCAGATGCTGATTCGCCAGGTGAGGAGGCGGACCCTCAAGCTGCCACTGTGAGTGAATCGGAAGGCGAGGAGGAGGAAGAGGAAGCCGGAATATCAGTGCCACCCTCAGCCGAGGCAGCCCATGGCCATAATGGGGGCACGTCTTCCCTGGAGGGGAGCAGGGGGGAAGGGTCTGAGCAGGGGGAAGCTCCGGGGCCCAGCGGGCTGCAGCAACACGGGGGGGTAGGGAAGCTCGGCGGCCTTCTCCCCGGAGGGAGAGTGTGGCCTCCAGTCCTGCTACAGTGAGCGCAGAGGAGGTGCGGCTCCTTGCTGAAATGGGCGCCCAGGCGGAGCGCAGGCACACTGAGCTCAGTGGCAAGGATGCCTGACTCCATAGAGTCACTGGCAAGGAGTGTACAGGAATTCGGGGCAGCACAGGTGGCTTCCAGCCAAGTGCTTAGTCGTGCCATGCAGTCACTGGCTGGTCTGATGCAGACACAGATCAGGGCCACACGAGCACTAACTGCTGCCACCCTTGCTGGATCGGGCAGGATTTGCCGGGGCCCTTGCCACGCCGCAGCAGGCCAGCAGTCTGTGCTTCAGCAGATTGCTGCGCATGGTTCAGTGCTGCCCCGTGCGAGTGCCAGTGTCTCATCCGACCAGGGAGAGCCTGTGCTCTGTCAGGTTGGCAGCATTCCTGCTGCCAACACTGTCACTCCTCCACTGCAGCTGCCACCACCCGTAGGGCAGACTGCTGCCACCCAAGCAGAGTTGGAGCAGTCAGCAGCCAGGCCCTCCAGGCCCAGAGCTGGTCCAGGCCGTCCCCCAAGGGCATCTGCCGACTCACTAGCCTTCCCCCAGCCTTGCTGCAGCCACTGGGGTCCCATTGCGGAGGAGCTGCAGGGTGGGAAGGGGCCAATCTCGGAAGTGAGGCAGATCACCCTCACAGGCCAAAAAGTAGGAGGTGTGGCAAAATGCTGTGTTTTTTTTTGTGATGGCCGAGGATCATGGTCATTTTTGTTTAACTCTTTTGTTCATTGTTTCCAGGTTGTGAGAGCCAGTTATGTGTCTGACTGTTTTTTGGGGGGTTTCTCTGTATTTGTTTGTCATGCGGGAAGGGCACAGAGTTTGTTAAATAAATAATTGTCTTTATTCAGATTGTGCATGTTTGCACTTTGAACTATTTGTTGCCTTGACAGGCTCAGGGTTTGCGGAGCGGCTCCATTCATGTTCTTTCAATGGCACAAGCCATTCCCTGAGAGGGGGCCTAGAACCGACTTGCAATAAGCCACTGACGGACGGCCCTTGCACTTTGTGCCTCCCTCCCGTCTTGGTGCTCCTCCTCCTCCTCTGGTGGTCCTCCAATGTCTGCTGGCAGTGGCTGATTCCTGAGGATAGCCAGGTTGTGCAGCATGCAGCACACTGCAACGAAATGGGAGACTCGCTCAGGCGAGTACTGAAGGGCTCCCCTGGAATGGTCCAGACAGCGGAACCGTTGCTTTAGCACGCCGATTGTGTGCTCAATGATGTTCCTGATCGCTTGATGGCTGTCATTGTATCGCTTTTCAGCAGGGGTGCTGGGCGCACGGAGCGGGGTCATCAGCCAGGTGCACAAAGGATAGCCCTTGTCCCCGAGAAGCCAGCCTCCTGGGTGAGCTGGGGCTTCAAAAAGGTCTGCCAAAGAAGTCTGGCGCAGGATGAAGGCGTCGTGGCTTCTGCCTGGAAAGTGGGCATTGACAGCTAGTATCAGCTGCCTGTGGTCACACACCAACTGCACGTTCAATGAATGGAACCCCTTCCGGTTGCGGTAATCTTCGGCATTCTCTAGAGGCGCCCGCAAAGCCACATGCGTGCAGTCAATGGCGCCCTGGACCATGGGGAAGCCCGCTATTCTTGCAAATCCCATTGCACGCTCCTGCTGCTTGTCCAGGATCATGGGGAAGGAAATGTACTGACGTCTCCTTTTGAAGAGTGCATTCGTGACTTGGCGGCTGCAGCAATGCACCGCGAACTGGGAGATATTGGCAATGTCCCCAGTAGCGGATTGGAAGGAGCCGGTGGCATAGAAGTTCAGAGCCACTGTCACCTTCACTGCCACCGACAGAGATGTCCTGCTCCTCAGCTGAGGCTGCAGGTCTCTCTGAAGCAGGTGGCAGATCTCAGTGACCACCTCCCTTCTGAATCGAAGCCTCCGAATACACTGCTCCTCAGACATGTTGAGGTATGAGAACTGCTGGCGGTATACCCTGGGAGGGTAAGGCCTCCTGTGCCGACGCCTGTTGGCCCTCCTCCGTCTGGCCATGATTGGCACTCTCTCTCGGCGTCTCTGAGCCCTCTCAATGCAATGGAGAAACCCAACGTTTCCACCCATTGCAGCCCTCATTATATGTGGCCACTCAAGGCTATGGCACTGAAAAATCAATCCAACTGCAAAGCTCTGGGCTGAAGCCAGAAGTACCTGTGCGAGCGCTGAGTCAATGCAGAAAGCTCTCTCCCTTTGTCTCTCTGCAAATCTCTCTCTCTCTCACACAGGAGTGGTCCAAAATGGCTACCACAAAGAAGGCAGGAAGAGCCCCCTTTAAATAGCGCCCCCCCAGCCCCACAGCAACTGGGAACCGTTCCACTCAACCAGTCGCTGGGAGCGCCAGGCGGAAAGGGGGGCGCCACTGAAGTTCCGGTTCGGGGCGCACCAAGGGCGTTGCACCATGAAATGACGTCAGGATCTGCGCGCGCAGCTGAGCGGGCGTTGCGGTTTTGCGCCGCCGCTAAATGTCCACTCAAGTTCGCGAGAGGCGCAGATCGCGCCGCGCCCGGGTGCTAGCCGCTTCACGCCTCACTTATTGCCCTCTTAAGGCGCTAGCGGCTGGCGCTACCAACTGAATTTCTAGGCCTTAATTTATTACTTCACTCAGAGGGTTGTAATTCATTGGAATTCTCTACTCCAGAGGGCTGTGGATGCTCAGTCGCTCGAGTATATTCAAGACAGAGATCGAGAGATCTTTGGACTTTAGGGGCATCAAGGGCTATGGGGATTGGGAGGGAAAGTGGAGTTGAAGTCGAAGATCAGCCATGATCTTATTGAATGGTGGAGCAGGCTCGAGGGGCCGTATGGCCGACTCCTGCTTCTTATACAACTGTAATGTAACTTACGCCCCTTTGTATTCCAGCCCCCTTAAGTTAAAGCCCAACATTCCTTAAGCCTTTAAAAAAAAATTTTTTTGTAGATGATTTCTGCATTGCCTCAGCTTGGCTTTTTCATGTTGGCAACAATTTGTACCTTTGCACAATCCGATCACCTTCAGCACGGACTTGGAGCCGTTCCCGGGCATTGTCACGTGGTAGTAATCCACGCTATGGGCGCCGACAGTCTGTGGCGTGAACCTGATGGGGATCTGGAACCTGCTGCTGGCCAGGGCAGTGCCCTCCCTGACATCGCACGTGAATTCGGACTGAAGCGGTGCAGGGTGCTGGTAATGCACGATTCTAAACGAAGTGTTGACCTGCCAAGCACAAGGTAAAAAAAAAAACAATTAAAAAAATTTGACATCATAGATTACATTCAAACTTACTCTATTTGATAACATAGGAAATAGGAGCAGGGGTAGGCCTGCTCCACCGTTCAATCAGATCATGGCTGATCTGCACCTCAGCTCCATTTACCGGGCCTCTGCGCCATATCCCTTGATACCCTTACCTAACAAAAATCTGTCGATCTCAGTCTTGAATGCTCCAGTTGACCCCCAGCATCTACAGCCTATTGGGGGAGGGTGTTCCAGATTTTCACGACCCCTTGTGTGAAAAAGTGCTGACGAAGGGTCCCTGACTTGAAATGTTGGCTCTGCTTCTCTCTCCTCGATGCTGCCTGACCTGCTGAGTGTTTCCAGGATTTTCTGTTGTTATTTTTATTATATATGAAAAAGTGCTTCCTGATTTCACCCCTGAACGGCCTAGCTCTAACTTTAAGATTATATTCCCTTGTGCTGGACTCCCCCCACCAGAGGAAATGGTTTCTCCATATCTACCCTATCAAACATTTTAAACACCTCGAACAGTTCACCCCTCAATCTCCCATACTCAAGGGAATACAAGCCATCTTGGTGCAACATGTGCTCATAATTTAACCCTCTCGCAATGCAAATGATAAGCATATAACAGCAACTTTCTACAGCACTCTTAAAGGAAATAGTTTCTCCGCATCTACGCTATCAGAGACCACTGAATGACTGGCATTCGAAAGGCATAGAAACATAGAAGATAGGAGCAGGAGTAGGCCATTCGGCCCCTCGAGCCTGCTCCGCCATTCAATGCGATCATGGCTGATCATCCAAATTCAGTACCCGGTCCCTGCTTTCTCCCCATATCCCTTGATCCCTTTAGCCTTCAGAAATATATCCAACTCCTTCTTGAATATAATGGCCCAGAAATTCGGGTCCCCACGGGTGAGTACGCACGGGGTACTCACGCGTAGGCACAACGAAAGTGCCGGTTTCAGGCATGCACTGCGCATGCGCGGGAAACCGGCACTTCCGTTCCCCTGAAAGAAGGGGTTGACAGGTGGAACGCATGCGCAGGAGAGGCAGCGCGTGCACATCGAACTTACATTTTTTTCCCAGGTTTCTCCGGGAGGGTAAGTCTCCAGCAGTTACACTTTTAAAAAGCAGGCGCAAGGCCCTGCTTTTAACAAGGTAAGTGGTGAATTAATTAAAATTAAAGCATTTTTTCCACAGGTTTATTATTTTTAAACACTTTAAAGAAAGGTAAGTTTATTTTTAGCCCCGTTAGAAAATGTAATTAATTTTTTCAAAAATTTAAATTATTGTTTAAAATAGTTATTTCATGTAATTTATAGTTATTTTAAAAATGTGATGGTTTTTTAAAAATTTATTTGAAGTTTTAGTGATGTTTTGGGGCTTATAATATTTATAGTTTTGACAGCTCTTCCTGTCAAACTTATGAATGAAGTATTCCCTGCTACCATTGGCTCTCCATGGCCCACGTGATCCCAGGGGACGCATCGAACTAACTGCGCCCCTGGGATACGCAAACACTGCGCGCCGGCAGTTGGAGCAGGCCCAGGATCGGAATCCCACGCGGGCCCACAGCTCAACGGCTGGCGCGCTAGGTAAGTGCAGGTCGGGGGCTTGCACCCGCGGGAAGCCCCCGACCCGAATTTCTGGGCCATTACTGTGTAATAAGTACATGCTCTGTCACTGCATCCTCATCCAGCAATAAGAAACAAAGAAAGAACTTGCATTTATGTAGCGTTGTTCATAACCTCAGGACGTCCCAAATCACTTTACAACCAAAGAAGTCATACTATAGCACAGAAGGAGGCCATTCGGCCCATCGTGTCTGTACCGGCTCTTTCGGAGAGCAATCCAGTTAGTCCCACTCCCCCACTCTTTCCCCATAGCCCTGCAATTTTTTCACCTTCAACCATTTATCCAATTCTCTTTTGAACACTACTATTGAATCTGTATCCACCCTATCAGGCAGTGCAGTCCAAATCCTAGCCGCTCGTTGCATAAAAAGGTTTTTCCTCCTGTCGCCTCTGGTTCTTTTGCCAATCACCTTAAATCTGTGCCCTCTGGTTATCGACCCTTCACCTATTGGAAACAGTTTCTCTTTATTTACTCTATCTAAACCCTTCATGATTTTGAACACCTCTATCAAATCTGCTCTTAGCCTGTGAAGGAATAAGCCATATAACCTATTCAGAAAAATGAAAGCATTGTGGCCTTATTTTAATAATGACAAACTAGGTTTGGAAATTTAGAAACCTAACTATGAAATAGCTGTGAAAGCATTAAGATCATAAGAAATAGGAGCAGGAGTAGGCCATTCGGCCCTTCGAGCCTGCTCCGTCATTCAATGAGATCATGGCTGATCTTCTGCCTCAACTCCATTCACCGGCCCTATCTCCATATCCCTTGATGCCCTTACTAGTCAGAAATCTATCGACTTCTGTTTTGAATATACCCAATGACTGAGCCTCCACAGTCCTCTGGGGTAGAGAATTCCAAAGATTCAACACCCTGTGTGTGAAGACATTTCTTCTCACTGGAAGCCTGTGGCCAGTGGGGTACCACAGGGATCGGTGCTGGGTCCCTTGCTGTTTGTGGTCTACATTAATGACTTGGATATGAATGTAAAAGGTATGATCAGTAAGTTCGCGGATGATACAAAAATTGGTAGGGTGGTAAATAGCGAGGAGGGTAGCCTCAGTCTGCAGGACGATATAGATGGGTTGGTCAGATGGGCGGAACAGTGGCAAATGGAATTTAACCCGGAAAAGTGCGAGGTGATGCACTTTGGGGGGACTAACAAGGCACGGGAATACACAATGAATGGAAAGACCCTAGGCAAGACGGAGGGTCAGAGGGATCTGGGTGTGCAAGTACACAGATCCCTGAAGGCGGCGGAACAGGTGGATAAGGTGGTAAAAAAGGCATATGGGATACTTGCCTTCATTAGCCGAGGCATTGAATATAAGAGCAAGGAGGTTATGATGGAGCTGTATAAAACACTGGTTAGGCCACAGCTGGAATACTGTGTGCAGTTCTGGTCGCCACACTACAGGAAGGATGTGATCGCGTTGGAGAGGGTGCAGAGGAGGTTCACCAGGATGTTACCAGGGCTGGAGCGCTTCAGCTATGAAGAGAGACTGGGCAGATTGGGTTTGTTTTCCTTGGAGCAGAGGAGGCTGAGGGGGGACATGATTGAGGTGTACAAAATTATGACGGGCATAGATAGGATGGATGCTGAGGAGCTTTTTCCCTTAGTAGAAGGGTCACTAACTAGGGGGCATAGATTCAAGGTAAAGGGCGGGAGGTTTAGGGGGGATTTGAGAAAGAACTTTTTCACCCAGAGGGTGGTTGGAGTCTGGAACTCACTGCCTGAAAGGGTTGTGGAGGCAGAAACCCTCACATTTAAGAAGCATTTGGATGAGCACTTGAAATGCCATAGCATACAAGGCTACGGGCCAAATGCTGGAATATGGGATTAGATTAGACAGGGCTTGATGGCCGGCGCGGACACGATGGGCCGAAGGGCCTCTATCCGTGCTGTATTACTCTATGACTCTATGACTCATCTCAGTGTTGAATGGCCTACCCTTTATCTTGAGGCTGTGGCCCCTGGTTCTAGACTCCCCAGCCAAGGGAAACATTCTCCCAGCATCCATCCTATCAAGCCCTGTAATAATTTTGTATGCTTCAATGAGATCCCCTCTCATTCTTCTGAATTCAAGAGAATACAGGCCTAGTTTACTCAATCTCTTCTCGTACGACAGTCCCGCCATCCCAGGAATCAATCTTGTGAACCTTCGTTGCACTCCCTCTATGGCAAGTATATCCTTCCTTAGGTAAGGAGACCAAAACTGTACACAGTACTCCAGATCTGGTCTCACCAAGGCCCTATATAATTAGAGTAAGACTTCTTTACTCCTGTACTCAAATCCCCTTGTAATGAAGGCCAGCATACCATTTGCCTTCCTAATGGCTTGCTGCACCCACACATTCACTTTCAGTGACTCATGTACAAGGACACCCAGGTCCTTTTGAGCATCTGCATTCCCCAATCTTTCACCATTTAGGAAATACTCTGCCTTTCTGTTTTTTCTACCAAAGTGGATAACTTCACATTTATCCACATTGGCCCGTATTTTCCGATCGCAGGCCTCCCGCGGGCGATCAGGTCAGCCATGATCTTATTGAATGGCGGAGCAGGCTTGAAGGGCCGAGAGGCCTACTCTTGCTCCTAATTCGTATGTCTGAACCTTTAGACCCAATTAAGAGTCTTTAGGATTCGGCTACCTCAAACTTTAGTTGAAAGTGAACATCTTGAGAAATACACCTGATCCGGGGTAGCCCTAAAGGGGCTAGGACTAGTAAATATCACTTCAAGCCTTCTCTGCTTCAAGGAGAAAAACCTCTGCTTCTCCAGTTTTAGCAGCAGATGCTCAAGTTAGTCTTGGTTATGTAGGTTCTTATTAGCTGCTGTAGCACTGAACACTCCCCAACAGTCAGAAAAATATTTAATTTTTAACAGGTGTTGAAGAACTTTTGGGTGCTCCGGTTTCCTCCCACAGTCCAAAGATGTGCAGGTTAGGTTGATTTGGCTATGATAAAATTGACCCTTAGTGTTAGGGGATTAAATACGTGGGGTTACGGGGATAGGGTGGGATATGTGTCGGTGCAGGCTCGATGGGCCGAAATGGCCTCTATCTGCACTGTAGATTCTAAAAAAAAAAGTGTAGTCACTGTTGTAATGTAGGAAATAAGGCAGCCAATTTGCACACAGCAAGTTCCCACAAACAGCAATGTGATAATGACCAGCTAATCTGTTTATTAGTGATGTTGGTTGAGGGATAAATATTGGCCTAGGGCACCGGGGAGAACTCTCCTGCTCTTCTTCGATATAGTGGCCGTGGGTCTGTGGGTCACGTACAAAGCTGTGTCATCGCACCAACACTCTTCTCGATCTTCCTTGCTGCAATGCTCCATCTCACCCTCAGTAATCTCCCCGCTGGAGTGGAGCTAATCTACAGAACAAACGGGAAACTGTTCAACCTCTGTCGCCTCCAGTCTAGATCCAAGGTCGTCCCATCCTCTGCCATCGAATTACAGTATGCAGACGACGCTTGCATCTGTGCACACTCGGGGGTCGAACTCCAAAGCATCGTCAACACCTTCACCGAAGCGTACCAGAGCATGGGCCTTACACTAAACATCCGTAAGACAAAGGTCCTCTACCAACCTGCCCCCGCCACACAGTACTGCCCCCCGATTATCAAAATCCACGACGAGGCCTTGGACAACGTGGACCACTTTCCATACCTCGGGAGCCTGTCAACAAGGGCAGACGTTGATGACAAAGTCCAATACCGCCTTCAGTGCGCCAGTGCAGCCTTCGGTCGCCTGAGGAAGAGAATGTTTGAAGACCAGGACCTCAAACCCGGCACCAAGCTCATGGTCTACAGAGCAGTAGTGATTCCCGCCCTCCTTTATGCTTCAGAGACATGGACCATGTACAGCAGTCACCTCAAAGCACTAGAGAGGTACCACCAATGCTGCCTCCGCAAGATCCTGCAAATCCATTGGCAGGATAGCCGCACCAACGTCAGTGACATAACAAAGACTCACTACGCACTTGGTTGTACGTAAAACAAGGCTTTAATCGACTTGTAATAAAACATGGAGGTCTAGTTAGTAGCCACTAGCGTCCTGTTTCCAGACTGTCTCTGGCCAAGTTGGGCCCACGCCTGAGTATTTATACTGCTCGGGCGCCGCCCTCAGCTGGCCGTTCAGTAGTACTTCCTGAGTTACTTCTTGAAGAAGTTGCGATTTATGACAGTCAGTGTACTCGCTCAGGCCAACCTCCCCAGCATCGAAGCTTTGACCACTCGATCAGCTCCGATGGACGGGTCACATCGTCCGCATGCCCGATACGAGACTCCCAAAACAAGCGCTCTACTCGGAGCTCCGGCACGGCAAGAGAGCCCCAGGTGGGCAGAGGAAATGCTTCAAGGACACCCTCAAAGCCTCCTTGAAAAAGTGCAACATCCCACCGACATCTGGGAATCCCTGGCCCAAAACTGCACAAAGTGGAGGAGAAGCATCTGGGAAGGTGCCGAACACCTCGAGTCTCTTCGCCGGGAGCAAGCGGAAGCCAAGTGCAGGCAGCGCAAGGAGCGCACGTCAACCCAAGCACCCCACCCACCCGCCCCTTCAACCGCCGTCTGCCCCACCTGTGACAGAGACTGTAGGTCCCGCATTGGACTCATCAGTCACCTGAGAACTCATTTTTAGTGTGGAAGCAAGTCATCCTCGGTTCCGAGGGACTGCCTAAGAGAGAGAGACAGAGAAGAGAAAGAGAGTGGCCGTGGGATCTTTTGCATCCACCTAAGAGGGCAGACTGGGCCTAAGTTTAACGTCTGATCCGAAAGACGGCACCTCCGACAGTGCAGCGCTCCCACAGTACTGCGCTGGGGTGTCAGATAATAATAGAGCGGCACACAAGATGGTAAATCAACGTTAACTATCTGTAAGGCTTTAGTCAGTGAGAGAGCACAGCAGGGTTTCAATATATTACATATTACATTGAATTACATAGCATTAATAGAATACAGGTACGTTATTAACATTGTAGGCTACTTAACTTTTGTGGCAAATTTATTGCTTTTGCAATAAGAAATTTCATCGAGATTAATTACATTTCGCAAAAGAATTTCAACATGCAGTTTTACCAAAAAAATCGCAGTAACTCAGACATGCCAGTTGGTGGCACTGCTTGACTGCTGAGAGCCACTCAGGCTCCAATTATATTAATGCTGCAATAACAAAATTAGCTCTTGGTCCAGTGACTTGGAAAGTGAACAGCCTGGGGGGGGGGGACGTTCGAGGTGGGGGAGATGGTAATTTCACCTTAAAAAGGGAGTCTCGCCATTAAAAGCGTGTCAGCTTGTTTGTTGCCATTCTGGTTTCTGGGTCGGAGGCTGTGTAAACTAGGCTCGCACTGCCGCCATACACCACAGGGAGCAGCAACACACAGGCGGAGGCGCCCTCCTTCAAATGAGACACGGGGTGGGGGAGAAAGGAATAGGAGTTTTATGCTGATAGGGTTAGATGAGGAGGGGTGCGAGGCAATGTTCCTACTGATTTTTTCGGGCCGCGCGGCCCCTTTAACAGGCTGCGCAGCCATTCAAAATTCGTGCGTGTGCGGTTTTCCATTTAAAAGCCGGTGAGCCGGTTTGCGCGGGTCATCCAGAGCGCTGTGCGCGCTGCTTAAAGGTAACATTGGTGAGAGGCGGCTCACGTGGAGCATAAACACCGGCGTGGACCTGTTGGGCCGAATGGCCTGTTTCTGTGCTGTAAACTCCATGTAATTCTTAAGGGTTTTCAGTGAAATGAGCCTAGGCAATCTTAATCCACTTCACAGAGGAAGTATTTTAATAAAACAGGCCATATCGATAATCTGACTGACAAAGGATTTAACTTGTGTTACATCTGACCTGGAACGGCTTGATGTGGTTTGTGTCGAGGGAACTCCGTCACTGTCCCAGCCAAAGTTCCTCCCTTAACCAATACTGGCAAAAATGGATTAATCGATCATTCATCTCTGTTGTTTGCGAGAGCTTTCCATTGGCAAATTGGCTGGCATGTTTGCTCACATAACAGTTACTGCACCTCAAAGTAATTTATTCAATGTGAAGTGCTTTGACATGCTATATAAATAGCAGTCTTTCTGTTTTTTACCATAACCTGTGCTATTACTGGCTGTAAAACACAGTGGGGGCGTACTGAGGGTGTGAAAGGTGTTACATAAATGCAAGTCTTTCTTTTTTTAATCTAACCCATGCTGCATCTGACCTGGGAGTTTTTGATGGGACAGTGTAGAGGCAACCTGAACCTACAATTAACCCAGTCTCTGCCGGCTTGGCAGTGCCTAATGGATGAAAATTAAAGAATCATACAGCACAGAAGGAGGCCATTTGACACATGGTGCCTGTACCAGCTCTTTCAAAGAGCTCTCCAATTAGTCCCACTCCCCCGCTCATTCCCCATAGCCCTGCAAATTTTCACTCTTCAAGTGTTTATCCAATTCCCTTTTGAAAGTTGCTATTGAATCTGCTTCCACCGCCCTTTCAGGCAGCGTATTCCAGATCATAACAACTCGCTGCGTAAAAAGCTTTACTAAAGCTTTACTTTGCACCTATACCTGACTCGGCAGTGCTTGATGGGACAGTGTCAAGAGGGAGCTTTCATAGAATCATAGAATGGTTACAGCACAGTAAGAGGCCATTCAGCCCGTCGAGCCAGTGCCGGCTCTCTGCAAGACCACTTCAGCTAGTCTCACTCCCCCGCCCTTTCCCGTAGCCCTGCAAAAAAATTTCTTTCGGGTACTTATCCAGCTCCTTTTGGAAGCTGTGATTGAGTCTCCCGTTACCACCCTTTCAGGCAGTACATTCCAGATCCTAACCACTAGCTGCGTAAAAAAGTTTTTCCTCATGTCGCCTTTGGTTCTTTTGCCAATCACCTTAAATCTGTGTCCTCTGGTTCTCAACCCTTTCGCCAATGGGAACAGTTTCTCTCTATTTACTCTGTCCAGATCCCTCATGATTTTGAACACCTCTATCAAATCTCCTCTTAACCTTCTCTGCTCCAGGGAGAACAACCCCAGCTTCTCCAGTCTATCCACGTAACTGAAGTCCCTCATTCCTGGAACCATTCTCGTAAATCTTTTCTGCACCCTCTCTAAGGCCTTCACATCCTTCCTAAAGTGCGGTGCCCAGAATTGGACACAATACTCCAGTTGAGGCCTAACCAGTGTTTTATAAAGGTTCATCATAATTTCCACACTTTTGTACTTTATACCTCTATTGATGAAGCCCAGGATCCCTCTCCCCTCTCCTCTCCCACTCCCCTCTCCCTTCCCCCTCCCTCTCCCCTCCACCTCTCCTCCCTCCCTCTCCCCTCTCCCCCTCTCTCCCACTACCCCTCCCCTCCCCTCTCCTCTCCCCTCTCCTCTCCCCTCTCCCCCTATCTTTCCCCCTACCCCACTCCCCTCCCCCCTCCCTCTCCCCCTCCCCCTCCCCCCTCCTCTCCCCTACCCCCTCCCTCTCTCCCCTCCTCGCTCTCCCCCCTCCCCTCTCCCCCCTCCCCCTCCGCTCCCCTCCACCCTCCCTCCCCCACTCCCCTCCCCCCTCCCCTCTCCTCTCCCCGCTCCCTTCTCCCCCTCCTCTCTCACCCTCCCCTCCCCCCTCCCCTCTCTCCCCTTCCCCGTCTCCCCCCCTCTCTCCCCTTCCCCGTCTCCCCCCTCTCCCCTACCCCCTCCCTCTCCCCTCTCCCTCCCCCATTCCCCCCTCCCACCCCTCTCCCCTCCCTCTCGCCTCCTCCCCCTCTCCCCCCTTCCCCCCCATCTCTTCCTCTCCCCCCGCCCCCTCCCTCTCCCCCTATCTCTCCCCCTACCCCACTCCCCTCCCCTCCCCTCTTCCCCCCTCCCCTCTCCCCCTCCCTCTCCCCCTCCCCCTCTCCCTCCCTCTCCCCTACCCCCTCCCCCTACCTCTCCCCTACCCCCTCCTCTCCCCCTACCTCTCCCCCCTCCCTCCCTCCCCTCTCCCCCTCCCCTCCCTCTCACCCCCTCCCCCCCTCCTCTCCCCTCTCGCCCCCCTCTTCCCTCTCCCCCCCCGCCCCCTCCCCTCTCCCCCCGCCCCCTATCTCTCCCCCTACCCCACTCCCCTCCCCTCTCCCCTCCTCCCTCCCCTCCCCTACCCCCTCCCTCTCCCCTACCCTCCTCCCTCTCCCTCTCCCCACTCCCCCTCTCCCCCATCCTCCCCCTCCCCCCTATCCTCCCCCTCCTCTCCCTCCCATCCCCCTCCCCTCCTCTCCCCCTCCCCCACACCCACCCCCTCCTCTCCCCCTTCTCTTCCCCCTCCCCACCCCCTCCTCTCCCCCCTTCTCTTCCCCCTCCCCACTCCCTCCTCTCCCCCTTCTCTTCCCCCTCCCCACCCCCTCCTCTCCCCCCCTCTTCCCCCTCCCCCTTTCTCTTCCCCCCTTCATTCCCCCCCCCCCGACACCTGCATCCCCCCCTCCCCGACTCGCCTCGCGACCACTGCATGGGCTCTAGGACACCCCCCGCCCCCCGCATGCAGCCCAGGCAATGTGCAATGCGCATTTGCCTTCATTGCTAATGCCTGAATCGAACTGGCTCACTACAGATTATACATATAACATAGAATGACATAGGGTATACAGCACAGAAACAGGCCATTCGGCCCAACCAGTCCCGTGCCGGCATTTACGCTCCGCCCGAGCCTCCTCCCATCCTTCCTCATTTAACTATCAGCATAATCCTCTATTCTCTTCTTCGTGGTATGCGTTTTCCAGATTCCCCTTAATTGCATCTATACTATTCGATGACATTTCTTGTTCCAGAACAGGGGTCACAATCTAAAGATAAGGGGTAGGCCATTTAGGACAGAGATGAGGAGG
The DNA here is from genome assembly GCF_052327205.1 of Somniosus microcephalus. Lineage (NCBI taxonomy): Eukaryota > Metazoa > Chordata > Chondrichthyes > Squaliformes > Somniosidae > Somniosus > Somniosus microcephalus. The sequence continues at coordinate 317,206,301 of NC_140990.1, read as the reverse complement.
AATTTTTTCACCCAGAGAGTGGTGAACCTGTGGAATTCTCTACCACAGAAGGCAGTTGAGGCCAATTCATTAAATATATTCAAGAAGGAGTTGGATATATTTCTTAAGGCTAAGGGAATCAAGGGATATGGGGAGAAAGCAGGGACAGGGTACTGAATTTGGATGATCAGCCATGATCACTTTAAATGGCGGAGCAGGCTCGAGGGGCCGAATGGCCTACTCCTGCTCCTATCTTCTATGTTTCTATCCCGTAAGCTTTGTTAACCGCTTTCTCAACCTGCCCTGCCACCTTCAACGATTTTGTGCACATATACCCCCAGGCCTCTCTGTTCATGCACCCCACTTTAGGATTGTACCCTTTAGTTTATATTGTCTATCCTCATTCTTTCTACCAAAATGTATCACTTCACACTTTTCTGCCACGTGTCCGCCATTACACCAGCCTGTCTATGTCCTCTTGAAGTCTGTCACACTCCTCCTCACTGTTCACTATACTTCCAAGTTTTGTGCCATCTGCAAATTTTGAAATTGTGCCCTGTCTCCCACATCTAAGTCATTAATATATATCAAGAAAAGCAGTGGTCCTAGAACCGACCCTGGGAATACCACTGTATACCTTCCTCCAGTCCGAAAAACAACCGTTCACACTACTCTCTGTTTCCTGTCACTTAGCCAATTCTGTATCCATGCTGCACTGTCCCTTTTATTCCATGGGCTTCAACTTTGCTGGCACGCCTATTATGTGGCACTTTAGCAAATGCCTTTGGAAATCCATGTACACTACGTCAACCGCACTGCCCTCATCAACCCTCTCTGTTACCTCATCAAAAAACTCAATCAAGTTGGTTAAACATGATTTGCCTTTAACAAATCCGTGCCTGCTTTCCTTAATTAATCCACACTTGTCCAAGTGACTGTTAATTTGTCACTGATTATCGTTTCTAAAAGCCTCCCCACTACCGAGGTTAAACTGACTGGCCTGTCATTGCTGGGTTTATTCTTGCACCCTTTTTTGAACAATGGTGTAACATTTGCAATTCTCCAGTCCTCTGGCACCACCCCCATATCTAAGGAGGATTGGAAGATTATGGCCAGTACCTCCGGGATTTCTTCCTTCACTTCCCTCAGCATCCTAGGATGCATCCCATCCGGTCCTGGTGACTTATCTACTTTAAGTACAGCCAGCCTGTCTAGTACCTTGTTTTTATCAATTTTTATCCCATCCAGTATCTCCTCTACTCCTCCTCTCACTATGTTTATGGCAGCATCTTCTTCCTTGGTGAAGACAGATGCAAAGTATTCATTTAATACTCTCTGCCTCCATGTGTAGGTCTCCTTTTTGGCCCCTAATCGGCCCCACCCCTCCTCTTACTGCCCATTTACTATTTAAATGCCCATAGAAGACTTTTGGATTCGCTTTTATGTTAGCTGCCATTCTATTCTCATACCCTCTCTTTGCCCCTCTTATTTTCTTTTTCACTTCTCCTCTGAACTTTCTATATATAGCCTGGTTCTCAGATGTATTCTCGACCTGATATCTGTCATACGCGCTCCTTTTCTGCTTCATCTTACTCTCTATCTCTTTCATCATCCAAGGAGCTCTGAGTTTAGTTGCCCTGCCTTTCCCCCTAGTGGGAATGTACCTTGACTGTACCCGAACTATTTCCTCTTTAAAGGCAGCCCATTCTTCCACTAGTTTTGCCTGCCAATCTTTGATTCCAATTTACCCGGGCCAGATCCGTTTCATCCCACTGAAATTGGCCTTCCTCCAATTAAGTATTTTTACTCTAGATTGCTCCCTGTCCTTTTCCATAGCTAATCTAAACCTTATGATACTATGATCACTGTTCCCTAAATGTTCACCTACTGCTTGCTCCACTCGGCCTCCCTCATTCCCCAGCACCAGATCCAGCAATGCCTCCTTCCCTCGTTGACCAGAAACGTACTGATCAAGAAAGTTCTCCTGAACACACTTCAGAAATTCTTCCCCCTCCCTTTACACTATTACTATCCCAGTCTATATTAGGATAGTTGAAGTCCCTCATTATCACTACTCTATAGTTGTGCATCTCTCTGTAATTTCTCTGTAAATTTGCTCCTCCATATTTTTCCCACCAGTTGGTGGTCTAATAGAATACACCAAGTAGTGTAATGGCACCCCTATTATTTCTTAACTCTAACCATATAGATTCCCTTCTTGATCCCCTCCAGGATATCCCCTCTCTCTCCAGCATTCTGTAACATTCTCCTTACCAATACTGCCACACCACCTCCTATCTTTTCTTCCCTATCTTCCTTGAACGCCTTATATCCAGGAATATTTAATACCCAATCCTGCCCTTTTTTGAGCCAGGTCTCCATCATTGCCATGACATCATATTCCCATGTGGTTATTTGCACCTGCAGCTCACCAGCCTTGTTTACTATGCTTTGTGCGTTCACGTACATACACTGTAAACCTATCTTAGACCATCCTGTGTTCTCTCTTAGTCTGATCCCACATAATTACTCTAGTGCTATCCGTCTCTCCCAATTCTTTGTGCCTTTTGTTTCTCCTTTCTAATGTTACATCCTGGTACCCATCCCCCTGCCAACTTAGTTTAAAACCCTCCCCGCAAGGTTATTGGTTCCGGCCCTGTTGAGATACAACCTCATCCGGCCTGTACAGGTCCCCACTCCCCCCCCCAGAACAGGTCCCAACATCCCAGAAATCTGAAGCCTTCCCTCCTGCACCATCTCTCCAGCCATACATTCATCTGCTCTATCCTCCTATTTCTATACTCAATCGTGCGTGGCACCCGGGGAGTAATCCAGAGATTACTACCTTTGAGGACCTGCTTTTTAATCTCTTTCCTAGCTCCCTGAAATCTGCCTGGAGGACCTCATCCCTCTTTCTACCTGTCGTCGGTACCAATATGGACCACGACCTCTGGCTGTTCACCCTCCCACCATCAGAATGTCCTGCAGCCGCTCAGTGACATCCTTAACCCTGGCACCAGGGAGGCAACATACAATCCTTTACTCTGTGTTTACTCACTAGCTTGATCCCTGGGATGAGAGGGTTGTCCTATGAGGAGAGATTGAGTAGGTTGGGCCTATACGCTCTGAAGTTTAGAAAAATGAGAGGTGATCTTATTGAAACATATAAGATTCTGAGAGGGCTTGACAGGGTAGATGCAGAGAGGCTGTTTCCCCTGGATGGAGTGTCTAGAACTAGGGATAAGTGGTCTCAGGATAAGTGGTCGGCCATTTAAGACTGAGATGAGGAGAAATTTCTTCACTCAGAGGGTGGTGAATCTTTGTAATTCTCTACCTCAGGGAGCTGTGGATGCTCAGTCGTTGAATATACTCAAGGCTGTGATCGATAGAGTTTTGGACTCAAGGGGAATCAAGGCATATGGAGATCGGGCGGAAAAGTGGATTTGAGGTAGAAGGTCAGCCATGATCTTATTGAATGGAGCAGGCTCGAGGGGCCGAATGGCCGACTCCTGCTCCTAATTCTTATCTTCTTATGTGTCTATCACATACCCTACCTGGCCGGGGGGTATTTGAGATTGGCACTGGGTGCACAAAGTGGGAGCGCATTCCATTCTCCAGCGCTGGCATCCCTCATCTTCATTAGCATGGAAATTACCAGATATTTAGGATGTCTCTTGCACATCCCCGATTTACATCGCTCCACCGCTGACGGATGTGCCTTCAGCTGCCTGGGCTCTAAGCTCTGGAATTCCCTCCCTAAACCTCTCCGCCTCTCTACTGCTCTCTCCTCCTTTAAGATGCTCCTTAAAACCTACCTCTTTGACCAAGCTTTTGGTCATCTGTCCTAATATCTCCTTACGTTGCTCGGTGGCAAATTTTGTTTGATAATCGCTCCTGTGAAGCGCCTTGGGACACTTTACTACGTTAAAGACGCTTTATTAATACAAGTTGTTCTTAGAAACATAGAAGATAGGAGCAGGAGTAGGCCATTCGGCCCGAGTCTGCTCCGCCATTCAATGCGATCATGGCTGATCATCCAAATTCAGTACCCGGTCCTGCTTTCTCCCCATATCCCTTGATCCCTTTAGCCTTAAGAAATATATCCAACTCCTTCTTGAATATATTTAATGTATTGGCCTCTACTGCCTTCTGTGGTAGAGAATTCCACAGGTTCACCACTCTCTGGGTGAAGCAATTCCTCCTCATCTCAGTCCTAAATGGCCTACCCCTTATCCTTAGACTGTGACCCCTGGTTCTGGACTCCCCGACCATCGGGAACATCCTTCCTGCATCTAGTATAGAAACATAGAAGATAGGAGCAGGAGTAGGCCATTCTTGTTGAAGAAACAAAAATGCTGCAACTGCAGCAAGAATGGTGGCACAGAACAGAGCAAAGTCCTGACCATCTCCTACCAATGATTCCCCGGGTCTTGTCCAGAAATACTTACTATCGAGTGGTTGGAAATCTCCATATACTTCTCAACCGTGCTGCCAATAGCAACGTGCCCAAAGTTTAGGATGCTCTGCCCGGATGTCTGGGACAGTTCACCTGCCGCACTCACCAGGAGATGAGGGAACTTGGCTGTGGAATGGAAGAATGTGATTAGAACACCAAAATGAACAAATTTCGTTTCTGGCTCAGCCATGGCTCAGTGGACAGCACTTTCGCCTTGGAGTCAGAAGGTGAAGGGTTCTAGTCCCATCCCAAAGCGCACAATCCAGGCTGATACTCCCAGTACAGTGCTCAGGGAGCGCTGCACTGTCAGAGATGCCGTCTTTCGGATGAGACGTTAAACCGAGGCCCCGTCTGCTCTCTCAGGTGGATGTAAAATATTCCATAGCACTATTTTGAAGAAAAGCAGGGCAGTTATCCCCGGTGTCCTGGGCCAATATTTATCCCTCAACCAACATTGCTAAAAAGAGATGATCTGGTCGTTATCACATTGCTGTTTGTGGGAGCTTACTGTGTGCAAATTGGCTGCCACATTTCCTACATTACAACAGTGACTACACTTCAAAAAGTACTTCATTGGCTGTAAAGCACTTTGGGATGTCCTAAGGTTGTGAAAGGCACTATATAAATGCAAGTCTTCCTTTGTTTTTCTCTTTAATATTTATTCTCTCCTAACTTTCGTCCCTCCTCTTCTGAAGGTGCTGATCCTCGGCATCAGGAACCCTAAAATTCGGCCAGGGTTCCCACTCCTTATAGTTATCCACTGATCCCTACTGGAAGTGTGCATGTAGATACTGGGTAAGAATAGGTTGGGCTGACTGTGTTTCCCCCCACAGTCGAACAGCCTGACAACACTCACTATTTAGAATAGAGTGTCATCTAATGGCTCATGGGGTTGGGGGTAATATAGTAGTATGGATAGAGGGTTGGTTAACAGACAGAAAACAGAGAGTAGGGACAAACGGACCTTTTTCAGGTTGGCAGGCTGTAACTAGTGGGGTGCCGCAAGGATCAGTGTTGGGGCCTCAGCTATTTACAATCTATATTAATGACCTAGATGAAGGGACCGAGTGTAATGTATCCAGGTTTGCTGATGATACAAAGCTAGGTGGGACAATAAGCTGTCAGGAGAACACAAAGACTCTGCAAAGGGATATAGATAGACTAAGTGAGTGGGCAGTAAGGTGGCAGACGGAGTATAATGTGGGGAAATGTGAGGTTATTCACTTTGGTAGGAAGAATAGAAAAACTGAATATTTTTTAAATGGTGAGAAACTTTCAAATGTTAGTGTTCAGAGAGATTTGGGTGTCCTCGTGCAAGAAACACAGAAAGCTAGCATGCAGGTACAGCAAACAATAAGGAAGGCCTTTATTGCAAGGGGGTTGGAGTATAAGAGTAAGGGGGGGGGGGGGGGAGGAATTCGGTATCGCCCCGTTTGAGCTGCAATTATCGGCCGGGCGCAAAGTTTAGTGCCTGGCGCTAATTATCGCCTCCGTCTGCAAACTTGGCTTCTATCGCCCCTGGAGGTGATTGGAGTGTTAATCAGGCGCTACACACCTCTCTTAAGGCGCTAACGCCGAGGAGCAAGGCGCTACCTCAGAGCACTGGCAAAGCTCATGTGATGTCAGTCAGCAATGGAACACAGACACACTGGCGCCAGCAGTTCTTAAAGGGGAGGGTCGCTCTTGCTCTCCAGCCACACCCTGCTCATTGCAGCCTTGAATCTCGGCCTGGAGAGACCTGTACATCAAATCTGCTGGAAAGAACAATGGAGAGGCCCAGGAAAAGAGCTGAGAGTGCAGCCCCCACAGTCTCTTCTAAATCGATACAAGGAAGATCAAATCAAAATAAACCTGCAAAGTGCTGCTCAGTACCCAAAACTCCTTCACACAGCATTGAATCTCTCCAGAAGTCTCTCTCTCTCTCTCTCTCTCTCAGAATGCGTGGTGCAAAAATGTCGCCGACAAAAAAAGGCAGGAAGCGGTCGCCTTTAAATAGCGCTCCCCCAGTCCCTTCCCGACTGCAAAACGTTCCCCTCAACCTTGTTGCTAGCGGCAGGCGGAAAGGCAAGGGGTGCGACTCAATATCCGGTCCGGACTGACGTCACGATCTGCAGGCGCAGGAGATCGTGGCGGTAGTGTTTAGCACCGCCGCAAAATGTCTGGTCAATTTCGCGAGCAGCGCAAACATCGCCGCGCCTGGGCGCTAGTTGCTTTGCGCCCCATTAGCGCCCTCTTAGGGCGTTAAAGGGAGGCGCAAAGCAACCGAATTTTTCCCCCAGGAAGTCTTGCTACAATTGTACAGGGTCTTGGTGAGACCACACCTGGAGTACTGTGCACAGTTTTGGCCTCCTTATCTAAGGAAGGATATACTTGCCTTGGAGGCGGTGCAACGAAGGTTCACTAGATTGATTCCTGGGATGAGAGGGCTGTCCTATAATGAGAGATTGTGTAGAATGGGCCTATACTCTCTGGAGTTTAGAAGAATGAGAGGTGATCTCATTGAAACGTACAAGATTCTGAAGGGTAGATGCTGAGAGGTTGTTTCCCCTGGCGGGAGTGTCTAGAACTAGGGGTCACAGTCTCAGAATAAGGGGTAGGCCATTTAAGACTGAGATGAGGAGGAATTTCTTCATTCAGAGGGTGGTGAATCTTTGGAGTTCTCTGCCCCAGAGGGCTGTGGAGGCTGAGTCTTTGAGTATATTCAAGGCTGAGATAGATAGGTTTTTGGACTCTAGGGGAATCAAGTGATATGGAGATCGAGCGGGAAAGTGGAATTGAGGTAGAAGATCAGCCATGATCTTACTGAATGGCGGAGCAGGCTCAAGGGGCCGTATGGCCTACTCCTGCTCTTATTTCTTATGTTCTTAAGTTTTCGAAAGTGAATTGGACAGACCTGGAAGGCCCCAGCTTCGAACCCATGTCTATATTCAGGGATGAGGGGCGTCCTGAGTTCACGAAAGGCGCAATATAAATGCAAGTCCTTTCTTTATCTTATCTTTATTGCAAAGCATGAATATTACAGAGATAGAGTTAGCTCTCACCTAGCGCTTCCAACCTCATGTACTTCACATATCCATCATCTCCAAACTTGCAGGTGGCAATCATGTCAAACACTTTGGGGACCTGTGGCTGGAATACGATCCTGATCTTGTAGTCACCCCACGGTGGCAGTGTGCCACTAGATGGTATTAAAAAGAACGGACTCTGCACTTTCAAACAAAAGGACGTCGGAAGCTGGCTGTAGGGACAGTTAACAATGTCAGCATCAACAACAGCATGCATTTATATAGCGCCTTTAACGTAGTAAAACATCCCAAGGCACTTCACAGGTATGATTATCGAATAAAATTTGACACTGAGTGTAGTGTCCGTGTGTAGATAAAGACACTGAAGACAGGAGTTGGTTCATAGGTATTTACTAAGCAAGTCTGGGGGGGGTTTCTAAAGGATATACACAATACACAGGCTTATATAGCCCAAGTGGCAATTACCGGCATTACGCACACCTGGGGCTCTTAAAGGCACATACACCATAATTGCTCTTAAAGGCACATACACCACACTGAGCCACATAAGGCGATGTAAGGACAGGCCAATGGAAAAGCTTGGCCAAAAGTGGTAGGTTTTAAGGAGCATCTTAAAGAAGGAAAGAGAGGTAGAGAGGCGGAGAGGTTTAGGGAGGGAATTCCAGAGCTATGAACATAAGAACATAAGAAATAGGAGCAGGAGTCGGCCATTCGGCCCCTCGAGCCTGCTCCGCCATTCAATAAGATCATGGCTGATCTTCTACCTCATCTCCACTTTCCTGCACTATCCCCATATCCCTTGATTCCCTTAATATTCAAAAATCTATCGATCTCTGTCTTGAATATACTCAACGACTGAGCCTCCACAGCCCTCTGGGGTAGAGAATTCCAAAGATTCACCACCCTCTGAGTGAAGAAATTTCTCCTCATCTCAGTCCTAAATGGCCGACTCCTTATTCTGAGACTGTGACCCCTGGTTCTAGACTCTCCAGCCAGGGGAAACATCCTCTCTGCATCTACCCTGTCAAGCCCTGTAAGAATTTTGTATGTTTCAATGAGATCACCTCTCATTCTTCTAAACTCTAGCGAATATAGGCCTAGTCTACTCAATCTGTCCTCATAGGACAATCCCCCCATCCCAGGAACCAGTCTGGTGAACCTTCATTGCACTCCCTCTATGGCAAGTATATCCTTCCTTAGGTAAGGAGACCAAAACTGTACACAGTACTCCAGGTGTGGTCTCACCAGGGCCCTATATAATATAAGACATCTTTACTCTTATACTCAAATCCTCTTGTAATAAAGGCCAACATGCCATTTGCTTTCCTAATTGCTTGCTGTACCTGCATGTTAACTTTCAGTGATTCGTATACAAGGACACCCAGGTCCCTCTGAACGCCAACATTTCCCAATCGCTCACCATTTAAAAATACTCCGCTTTTCTATTTTTCCTACCAAAGTGGATAGCTTCACATTTCTCCACATTATATTCCATTTGCCATGTTCTTGCCCACTCACTTAGCCTGTCTATATCCCCTTGAAGCCTCCTTGCATCCTCCTCACAACTTACATTCCCACCCAGCTTTGTATCATCAGCAAACTTGGATATATTACACTTGGTCCCCTCATCCAAATCATTGATATAGATTTGAGTTGTAGACAGCTGAAAGCATGGCTGTCAACGCTGGGGATGCTCAGATTTGGAGGAGCGCAGGGTATTTGGGGGTTTGAAGGGCTGGAGGAGGTTACAGAGATAGGGTGAGGCGAGCCCATGGAGGGATTTGAACACGAGGATGAGAATTTTAAAATCGAGGCGTATAACCACACCCTGCGATGCACTTAGAACTCAACCACTGGGGATGCTCAAGTGTTCATTCCGGACTGCAGCTTTTTAATTCATTTCAAATGGATCATCTTTGCACCTGATGCAATAACAAAAATTAGGGGCAAACATTTGAGAATGGCAATATGCGACATTTTAAGCAAGCGGGTCACAGCAGCAAAGGTTAAATACCCTAAAGTATCTTGGCTGTAAAACCAAAGGCATAGGAATACATTGCGATCTTCACCAGAACGTGACCAGGGCTCCAAGGGTTAGATTATGAGGAGAGATTACATAAACTTCCCTTGTATTCCCTGGAATATAGAAGGTTAAGGGGGGGATTTGATTAAGGATTTTTGGATCTTGAAAGGAAACAATAGGGTCGGTAGAGAGAAACTTTTTCCGCCGGTGGAGGACAAGGGGACATAACCTTAAAATCCGAGCCAGGCCATTCAGGAGAGGTTAGGAAACGCTTCTTCACGCAAAGGGTGGTAGACGTGTGGAACTCTCTCCCACACAAAGCAGTAGATGCTAGCTCAATTAATCATTTTAAATCTGAGATCGATAGATTTTTGCTAGCCAAGGGTATTAAGGGATATGGAGCCAAGACAGGTGGATGGGGTTAAGATACAGATCAGCCATGATCTCATTGAATGGCGGAACAAGCTCGACGGGCTGAATGGCCTCCTCCTGTTGAGACGTTCCTATGGTCCTCCGGCCTTACCTATTGTTGTGCAAGTAAAACGTGGTCTCTGAGCTTTCGAAGATGGCACAGACTGGCATGCACACCAACTCGGGTATTTGCAGGTCGTGGAAGGGCAGGGAAGCACGCAGGAGAATAGAAAACGTCCCAGTTTTCGTCTCAAATGCAATCTGATCCTCATAGTCTTTCTGCAAGGAGACAAAAATCAAGGCAAAAGTATCTCACTTGGGTGGTATGATCACACAGGAGGGTAGGAATGTGAAATGGACATTCAGCCCATCCCGCTCACTCCGTCATCATCCAGGTACTGTATCAGAACCAAATCCCACCACTGCTCATCATCTTTCCCTCGCTTCAACCCACATCCCTCCACTTCCCACTGAATCAGAACTCAATTCAATTCCCTTCATGTGTCAGCCATGGCTCAGTGGGCAGCACTCTCGCCTCTGAGTCAGAAGGTCGTGGGTTCAAGTCGCACTCCAGAAACTTGAGCACAGGAGTCTAGGCTGACACTCCAGTGCAGTGCTGAGGGAGCGCTGCACTGTCGGAGGTGCTGTCTTTCGGATGAGACGTTAAACCGAGTCTGCTCTCTCAGGTGGACATAAAAGATCCCATGGCACTATTTCGAAGAAGAGCAGGGGAGTTATCCCCGATGTCCTGGCTAATATTTATCCTGCAATCAACATCACTAAAAGGAAACAAATTATCTAGTCGTTATCACAGTGCTGTTTGTGGGAGCTTGCTGTGCGCAAATTGGCTGCCGTGTTTCATAGAATCATAGGAATTTACAGCACAGAAGGAAGCTATTCGACCCCTCATGTCTGTGCTGGCTGAAAAAGAACTATCCAACCTAATCCAACTTTCCAGCTCTTGGTCCTAACCTTGTAGGTTATGGCACTTCAAGTGCGTATCCAAGTACTTTTTAAATGCGATGAGCATTTCTGCCTCTACCAACCTTTCAGGCAGTGAGTTCTAGACCCCCATCATGGGTGAAAAATGTTCTCCTCAACTTCCCTCTAATCCTTCTACCCATTACTTTAAATCTATGCCCCCCTGGCTATTGACCTCTCTGCTAGGGGAAATAGGTCCTTCCTATCCACTCCTATATTCCTATCTAGGCCCCTCATAATTTTATACACCTCAATCAAGTCTCCCCTCAGCCTCCTCTGTTCCAAAGAAAACAACCCCAGCCTATCCAATCTTTCCTCATAGCTAAACCCCAGCGGGCTCAGCAGGCCAATTAAGGGCCACCCGGCAACAGGTAACGTCACAGATTGACATTTCATCTGTCAAGAGCTTTTGACAGATGAAATATCAGCGTTTGGCAGCTCTTTGAAGCTGTCAAACACTGACAATCTGTACTCCAAGTTAATTCCTTCCTCTCAGGCTGATTTAGAGATCTCTCCAGAACAGAAAGCTGAATGCTGCAACTTTTGACAGCTCGCAGCCATTCTGCTTTCTGTGCCGGTGAGATGAGGGACTCCCGAGACCTGAAGGAAGGAAGACTGTAAAGGTAAGTAAAACTTCTTTAAACACTTTACACACACCAAACACACTTACCTTTGCACTCATGCACCCATCACTCACCTGAACACCGGACATCCCAAACCCTCCAAGCCCTTCAGCCCGACGGCCTGCCTCGCTAACTTGGCGTGGTTTGGAGCCATCGGGCAGCCCACACTTCAGCAATAAAAATAGGGATTAGGCTAAAAACTGCCTGTTAACTACCAGTTGGCACTAATCCCCTTCCTGCCTCAGGGAGGCGAGTCCCAGCACAGGTCGGGTATCCGTTTCTTTGAAACTGGCATGGAGGCGGGTTGGGGACGGGATGGGGTTGAGCCCCCCGATTTCGAGATTTTAACCCCCCACACGCCTCCAACCCCGCCTCCACGGCCCAATGAAAATCCTGCCCCAAAATTGTTTTTTTTTACCTTCTCAAGAGCACAGAAGGTGATTGGCAGAGAATACGAGGTCCCTGCACTCAAGACCAATGGCTGTGGGAACAGCGTAGTGAAGAATTTTGTGGACGGAGGTCTGTGAAACAAAAGAGGCAGATTTATAAACAACAACTTGCATTTCTATAGCGCCTTTAACGTAGTAAAACGCCCTAAGGTACTTCACAGGAGCGATTATCAAACAAAATGTTGACACCGATGCATGTAAGGACCGGTGACCAAAAGCTTGGTCAAAGAGGTAGGTTTTAAGGAGTGTCTTTAAGGTGCAGAGAGAGGCGGAGAGGTTTAGGGAGGGAATTCCAGAGCTTAGGGCCCAGGCAGGTGAAGGCACGGCCGCCAATGGTGAAGCGTTTAAAATTGGGGACGCCCAAGAGGCCAGAATTGAAGGAGTGCAGAGATCTCGGAGGGTTGTGGGGCTGGAGGATGTTACAGAGATAGGGAGTGGGCAAGGCAATGGAGGGATTTTAACACAGGCAGGAGAATTTTGAAACATATTTTAAAAGGAACTGGGATCTAATTAAAACACTGAAATTATTGGAGCACCGTGTTCAATTTTGGGCACCACACTTTAGGAAGGATGTCAATGGTACCAGGGATGAGGGACTTCAGTTACGTGGACAGACTAGAAAAGCTGGGATTTTTCTCCTTAGAACAGTGAAGGGTAAGGGGAGATTTAATAGAGGTGTTCAAAATTATGAAGAGTAAATAAGGAACAACTGTTTCCACTGGCAAGAGAGTCGGTAACCAGAGGAGGCAGATTTAAGGTCATTGGTAAAAGAGATGAGGAGAATTGTTTTTATGCAGCGAGTTGTTATGATCTGGAATGCACTGCCTGAAAGGGTGGTGGAAGCAGATTCAATAGTAACTTTCAAAAGGGAATTGGGTAAATACTTGAAAAGAAAAATTTGCAGGGCTAAGGGGAAATAGCAGGGGGTGTGGGACTAATTGGAGAGCTCTTTTAGCCGGCACAGGCCCGATGGTCTGAATGGCCTTCTGTCAGTGACTACACTTCAAAAGTACTTAAGGCGGGCAATAAATGATGGCTTTGCCAGTGATGCCCACACCCCTTGAATGAATTTAGAAAAGTTTAAAAATTGTCTGTGAGGCATTTTGGGACATCTTGGGGTCGTGAAAGGCGTTATATAGAATCATAGAGTGGTTACAGCACAGTAGGAGGCTATTCAGCCCATCGAGCCCGTGCCAGCTCTCTGCAAGAGCACTTTAACTAGTCCCACTCCCCCGCCCTTTCCCCATAGCCCTGCAATTTTTTCCCTTCAGGTACTTATCCAATTCCCTTTTGAAAGCCACTATTGAATCTGCCTCCACCACCCTATATGAATGCAAGCCTGTCTTTTCCTTTTATTAAACGGTTTGGGTAGACTCCACGATAGGGTACATGGTTTCTGGAAGGAGTGGGCTAGGTCAGGTGTGTCCAACAATGCAGTCTGACATAAGAAAACTACTAGGCACTTGGTCTAAGCGTTAAACAAAGCTTTAATCAACTGTTTTACAACATGGAGGTCTAGTTGTGTCCTTCACTAGTTCCTGTTAAGAATGTCCTGCGCAAGCTGGGCCCGTGCCCGAGTATTTATACTCTCCCTGGATAGCGCCACCTGTAGGCTGCTCAGTATTATTTCATAAGTCTTTCTTTCATGAATGACTGATTCATGTCACAGTCCATGGGACACATGCAGTCCCTAAGCCACGGCAATCTGGCCCTCAAAAGGCAGTCCTATTTTTTGTCCTTTCTTATTCGCTGGTTTATCCCAGAGACTAGTGGACCTCTGGAACAGGCTGCCGTCTGGTGCGGTGGAGGCCGACTCGCTGAATTCCTTCGAGCGAGAGCTGGACCTGTTTCTGGCTGGGGCAGAGATCACCTCTTACAGAAGGTAAGTACTGTAGGAAATTCAGGGCCAGAGTGATCTCCTGGACTAGTTTCGCTCGCCTAGATGGGGCAGAGAGGAATTTCCTAGATTTTTTCCCCCCAAAATTGTCCTGGATTTTTTATCTGCTTTTTTGCCTCTCCCAGGAGATCACATGGTTCCGGGTGGGGTGGAGAGTATATACAGTATTGTGATATACAAGGTATCGCAATTGTGTGGGTCAGGCTCGATGGACCAGAGGGTCTTTAGCTATCCGTCGTTGTGTGTGTGAACTTCATTGGGCTGGCGACTTGGAAAGGGCTGATCTTAGCCCCGTTGCCTCATTGGTGGGCAAATCACAAATCACAACGGCAGGATCTGTTATGTCAGCAACTGGAGATATATGGAAATGAATGGAAATATGGATTTAGACTTCCTATGTGACCCTCGTGGCTCAATGGTAGGAGCCTATGCGACCCACAAAGGACAAAAGGCTTGGACACTCTGGGGCTAGATGGACTAAACATCTTACGAGGTAACATAAGAGAGGGTACAGAGGAGATTTACAAGGATGTTGCCAGGACTGGAGAATTTTAGCTATGAGGAAAGATTGTTTTCTTTGGAGCAAATTATGAGGAGCCTAGATAGAGTGGATAGGAAGCACTTATTTTCCCTTAGCAGAGAGGTCAATAACCAGGGGGCAGAGATTTAAAGTAATTGGTGGAAGGATTAGAGGGGAGTTGAGAACTTTTTTCACCCACAGGGTGGTGGGGGTCTGGAACTCACTGCCTGAAAGGGTGGTAGAGGCAGAAACGCTCATCGCGTTTAAAAAGTACTTGGATACGCATTCGAAGTGCCGTAACCTACAAAGCTATGGAACAAGAGCTGGAAAGTGGGATCAGGCTGGATAGCTCTTTGTCGGCCGGCACAGACACAATGGGGCGAATGGCCTCTTTCTGCGCTGTAAATTTCTATGATTCTATGTAAAAGTGGTTTTCGTCAGTGCTTTAAAGCTCCTGCAAAGCTGTTCCCAAAAACTCACCTGTACTTGAGTTTTTGAGTTTTGAACTGGACGTTCTTTAATATTAGATGTTTGGTGGATTCTACCCCCAGCTCCCAGTCCAGCCACTCCAGATGCTCCATGACCTCAATGCCATAAAAGTTTGATTTGATTCCCTTGCACCTCTTCCGCCCTGAGATTTCGGTGCTGGCCAGGCTGTGAACATTCCACTGCAGAAAAGTCAGAGGCAAAGCGTTAGCAGCCTACAAGATACAGAAACAGTTTCACCACAATGGCATAAGCTTAGCGTCGTCAGGGCAATCAAAACAAAAAATCAGATGTCCTACGTCCAGTTTAACATGACGAGTTCAGGCAGCAAAGCCTCCAGAATACAGCATTAAGTCGGCAATCTGTCAATGATTGCCTTCAGCTGCCTGGGCCCTAAGCTCTGGAATTCCCTCCCTAAACCTCTCCACCTCGCTCTCCTCCTTTAAGACGCTCCTTAAAACCTACCTCTTTGACCAAGCTTTTGGTCACCTGTCCTAATATCTCCTTATGTGGCTCGGTGTCAAATTTGTTTGATAATCGTTCCTGTGAAGCGCCTTGGGATGTTTTACTACGTTAAAGGCACTATATAAATGGCATGTAGTTGTTGCTCATGTGGTAATAATGTGCGGCAAATGGAAATTGGCGCATCTGAAAACTAAAGGCCTCAGAACAAAGAAGGGGTCACGTCACATTTCCACCGCCTTTGACCCTGAATGTCTGGCCCCACTGTCTCTTTTCACCAAATGCCCCTTCCCCACCTTCCCTTCTTTCCCCTGCCCCCGCCCCGAATTCCTGCTTGCTTCCCTTCATACATCAACCCAAAGTCTGAATTCCATTATGACCCCTCACTACTCCAATCCCCTTAAACAGCCTGACGTAAGAAAACTACTAGGCACTTGGTCTAAGCTTCAAATAAAGCTTTAATCAACTGTTTTACAACATGGAGATCTAGTTGTGTCCTTCACTAGTTCCTGTTAAGAATGTCCTGCGCAAGCTGGGCCCGTGCCTGAGTAGTTATACTCTCCCTGGACAGCGCCACCCGCAGGCCGCTCAGTTGATTCATGTCACAGCCTAAGTAATAACCTTTAACTTCCTCTACCCTCAATTACTCATTATTCATCTCCCATCACTATTATCCTCAATTGCCACCTACCCTCAGAGAGACTCAATACCTTCCTCATCAATACTCATGGCCCTTAGAGCTCACTTGCTTAACTTAGGGGGAGTGCAACGAAGGTTCACCAGATTAATTCGTGGGATGGGGGGATTGTCCTGTGAGAAGACGAGGACTATATTCCCTAGAATATAATTTAAATAATTCCTCAGCAACTTAAAGTCTCTCGTTTGTACTTCAGTTGTACAGGAAAAACACATATTCTGTCTCATCAGTGTCCTCTTTAGTATGCGTTTTAAGATGTCTCTTGTGCATATATTCTTGTTTGTAATGGCAATTCACTGATGCACATAAGTAATCTATGGTCTCTAATTTGGACCGGCTAACACACATACCTGTCTGAAAGTGGAGAGACAGAGGAAAGGGAAACAAGGATAAAAGCAAAAGACAGGAAGGAGAAAACAAAAGTGGCAGGCAGAGAAATCAAGGGTTTAAATCAGACATGGCCACAGTAAATAATAATTCTAAAAGATCTAAGAGTGTTAATAAAACAAGCCTGAAGGCTTTGTGTCTTAATGCAAGGAGCATTCGTAATAAGGTGGGTGAATTAGCTGCGCAAATAGAGGTAAACGAATATGATATGATTGGGATTACGGAAACATGGCTCCAGGGTGGCCAAGGCTGGGAACTCAATATCCCGGGATATTCAATATTCAGGAAAGATAGGCAAAAAGGAAAAGGAGGTGGGGTAGCATTGCTGGTTAAAGAGAGGATTAATACAATTGTAAGGAAGGATATTAGCTCTGATGATGTGGAATCTGTATGGGTAGAACTGAAAAATACCAAGGGGCAGAAAACGTTAGTGGGAGTGGTATAAAGACCTCCAAACAGTAATGCGGAGGTCGGGGATGGCATCAAATGGGAAATTAGAGAAGCGTGCAACAAGGGCACAGCAGTTATCATGGGTGACTTTAATCTACATATAGATTGGGCTAACCAAATTAGTAACAATACTGTGGAGGAGGAATTCCTGGAGTGTATACGGGATGGTTTCCTGGACCAATATGTCGAGGAACCAACTAGAGATCAGGCCATCTTAGACTGGGTATTATGTAATGAGAAAGGATTAATTAACAATCTTGTTGTGCGAGGCCCCTTGGGTCAGAGCGATCATAATATGATAGAATTCTTCATTAAGATGGAGAGTGAAATAGTTGACTCGGAGACTAGGGTCCTGAATTTAAATAAAGGAGACTACGATGGTATGAGGTGCGAGTTGGGTAGGGTTAATTCGGGAATGACACTCAAAGGGTTGACGGTGGATAGGCAATAGCAAACATTCAAAGATCGCATGGATGAACTACAAAATTTGTTCATCCCAATTTGGCATAAATATAAAACAAAAAAGGTGGCTCAACCGTGGCTAACAAGGGAAATTAGGGATAGCATAAGATCCAAGGAGAGGACATATAAATTGGCCAGAAAAAGCAGTAAACCTGAGGATTGGGAGCAGTTTAGGATTCAACAAAGGAGGACAAAGGGATTAATTAAGAGGGGGAAAATAGAGTATGAGAGTAAGCTTTCAGGGAACATAAAAACTGACTGTAAAAGCTTTTATAGATATGTGAAGAGAAAAAGATTGGTGAAGTCAAGCGTAGGTCCCTTGCAGTCAGAATCAGGGGAATTTATAATGGGGAACAAAGAAATGGCGGACCAATTAAATACATACTTTGGTTCTGTCTTCACAAAGGAGGACACAAATAACCTCCCAAAAATGTGAGGGAACATAGGGTCTAATGACAGGGAGGAACTGATAGAAATCAGTATTTGTAGGGAAATGGTGTTAGGGAAATTGATGGGATTGAGGGCTGATAAATCCCCAGGACCTGATAATCTACATCCTAGGGTACTTAAGGAAGTGGCCCTAGAAATAGATGAAGCATTGCGGGTCATCTTCCAAAATTCGATAGACTCTGGAATAGTACCCATGGATTGGAGGGTAGCTAATGTTACCCCACTGTTCAAAAAGGGTGGTAGAGAGAAAACGGGGAATTACAGACCGGTAAGCCCGACATCGGTAGTGGGGAAAATGCTAGAGGCCATTATAAAGGATGTAATAGCAGAACACTTGGAAAAAAGTGACCGGATCGGACAAAGTCAACATGGATTTACAAAAGATAAATCGTGCTTGACTAATCGACTGGAATTTTTTGAGGATGTAACTGGTAAAATAGATAAGGGAGAACCAGTGGATGTGGTGTATTTGGATTTTCAAATGGCTTTCGATAAGGTCCCGCATAAGAGATTAGCGTGTAAAATTAAGGCACATGGGATTGGGTGCAAGGTATTGACTTGGATAGAGAACTGGTTGGCAGACAGAAAGCAAAGAGTTGGAATAAACGGCTCTTTTTCCGAGTGGCAGGCAGTGACTAGTGGGGTACCGCAGGGATCGGTCCTTGGACCCCAGCTATTCACAATATATATTAATGATCTGGATGAGGGAACTAGATGTAATATCTCCAAGTTTGCAGACGACACAAAGCTGGGTGGGCGTGTGTGCTGTAAGGAGGATACCGAGAAACTCCAGTATGATTTGGACAGGTTGGGTGATTGGGCAGAAGCATGGCAGATGCAATATAACGTGGATAAATGCGAGGTTATCCACTTTGGTGTCAAAAACAGGAAGGCAGATTATTATCTGAATGGCAATAGATTGGGAGAAGGGGAAGTGCAACGAGACCTGGGTGTCCTTGTGCACCAGTCGCTGAAAGTAAGCATGCAGGTGCAGCAGGCGGTTAAGAAGGCAAATGGTATGTTGGCCTTCGTAGCGAGAGGGTTTGAGTACAGGAACAAGGATGTCTTGCTGCAGTTGTACAGGGCCTTGGTGAGACCACATCTTGAGTATTGTGTGCAGTTTTGGTCGCCATATCTGAGAAAGGATGTTCTTGCCATGAAGGGAGTGCAGCGAAGATTCACCAGGCTGATACCTGTGATGGCAGGAATGAACAATTAACTCGTTCACCGGGGTCCCAATATGCTGACTGTCAGTGTCAAAGCGTGGATGGTTTGGTGTGTGTATGTTCCCAAAGGCCACGTCATCACACCAGATCCACTTCCTGCTAATGCCACAAGTGATCGACTGGTATCAATACACGATATACAATAGTACATAGGAACAGGAGTCGGCCATTAAGCCCCTCAAACCTGCTCTGTCATTCAATGAGATCATGGCTGATCTGTGACCTAACTCCATATACCTGCCTTTGCCCCATATCCCTTAATACCTCTGGTAAACAAAAATCTATCACTCTCAGATTACAAATTAACAATTGACCCAGCATCAACTGCGGGAGTGTTCCGTTACATCACTCCTGAAAGGTCTGGCACTAATTTTTATGCTTTGTCCCCTAGACTCCCCAACCAGGGGAAATAGTTAACTCTCTATCTTCCCTATCGTCTTAATATCTTGAAAACTTTGATCAAATCACCTTCTAAATTCCAGTACGCCCCTATTTTATGTAATCTCTCCTTGTAATTTAACCCTTGGAGTCCAGGTATCATTCTGGTAAATCTATGCTGCACTCTCTCCAAGGCCAATATATCTTTCCTAAGTGTAGTTTATATATACAGGTAGACTATCCTTTATCTGCACTTCCGAAAACCGAAAACCTCTAAAAACCAAAAGTTTTTTCGTGGAGCGTAAGTTGTGCGCACGACATGACCCGAGTGGCGCCAAACATGACAGGAGTGGTCCGGGAGCTCTGCCTTTCCCTGTGAGCAGGGCAGAGGGTCACAGAGTTCCCTCCTGGGTAGGAGATTGCAGGCCGAGCCGGGCAGTGTGAAGGAGGTACCGGGAGAGTGAACCCAACAATACAGCGGCCCGTCCGATAGCTGCAGCGGCCCGTCCGATAGTCTTTTCTTCCCCCCCTCCCCCCGACCTGATTTGCGGGCCAGCTTAGTGTAGGAGTCAGCCGATATCCGGCTTTCCCACAACTGGCGGCGGCAGTTGAGCCCCAGACCCCCGCTAAGTCAAGGAATTCAGATACGGAGCAGGGGGAGCTGGAAACCTCGATCTAACGGCAGAAATCAGCAGCCGTTTTATTAGTTTTTTTTTCTTCCCCTAGCATTTTTTTTCTTCCCCTAGCATTTTTTTAAACAGTCAGGCTGTGGAAAGAGTCTCTGTAGCTTAGCAACAGCTTCAGAGACGCTTCCAAGGCAGGGCCCGAGCGTTTACAAGCTGTTGCTAAGCAACAGTGTTTGTTGTCAGATACGGAGATGAAAACCTTCTGAAATCCGAAAAATTCCAAAAACCGAAACACAGCTGGTCCCAAGGTTTTCGGATAAAGGATAGTCTACCTGTATATATTACATCGAATTTACAGCACAGAAACAGGCCATTCGGCCCAACTGGTCTGTGCCAGTGTTTATGCTCCACACGAGCCTCATCCCACCTCTACATCATCTCACCCGATCAACATAACCTTCGATTCCTTTCTCCCTCACGTGCTCATCTAGCTTCCCCTTAAATGCATCTATGCTATTTGCTTCAACCACTCCATGTAGTAGCGAGTTCCACATTCTCACTACTCTCTGGGTAAAGAAGTTGCTTCTGAATTCCCTATTGGATTTATTGGTAACTATCTTATATTTAAGACCCTATCCCTTCTTCCAATCTCATCCCCTGCCGTGATTTCACTGCCCCTCTGACCTTCCCCTCTCTGACCCTGAACAATCAGTCCTCAGCAAAGGCCTGAGCTTCATCCCCTTATGCCCCCATCTCAATGAATTTCGAGCTCGGCACGATGCTGATCTCTTTTTCCGTCGCCTTCGTCTCCGTGCCCACGTCTTTGGCCAGGAGTCTTCCCCTCGCACAGCTGCCCCTTTCTCCTGTTTTCAGAATTCTCGGTTTATCTGGACCCCTCCCTCTGGCCTCTTACCCTCTCTAGATCTTTACATTGCAAACTGCCGGCGTAACATCAGCCGTCTCAATTTCTCTGCTCCCCTCACTCACTCCAACCTACCTCCCTCTGAATTTGCAGCATTCCCTTCTCTCAGATACAACCCCAACATTGTCAATAAACCTGCTGACAAGGGTGGCGCTGTTGTTGTTTAGCGAACTGACCTCTATCTTGCAGAGGCTGAACGGCAACTCTCTGACACCTTCTCCTACCTCCCCCTGGACCATGACCCCACTACTGAACATCATTTCCAAGATTGTCACTGACCTCATCTCCTCTGGATTTCTTCCCACCACAGCTGCCAACCTCATAGTTCCCCAACCCCGCACAGCCCACTTCTGCCTCCTTCCCAAAATCCACAAACAGGACTGCCCTGGTAGACCCATTGTTTCAGCCTGTTCTTGCCCCACGGAACTGATTTCTTCCTATCTCGACTCTATTTTTTCTCCCCTTGTCCAGTCTCTTCCCACCTACATCTGTAACTCTTCCGACGCCCTTCGTCACTTTAACAGTTTCTAGTTTCCTGGCCCGAACCATCTCCTTCGGTGGCCTGTCACTTTAATTCACCGCTCCACTCCCACTCTGATCTCTCTGTCCTCAGCCTCTTACACTGTTCCAACGAAGCTCAACGTAAGCTCGAGGAACAGCGCCTCATCTTTCGATTAGGCACTTTACAGCTTTCTGGACTCAACATCGAGTTCAACAATTTCAGACCATAACCCCTGCCCCTATTTTATCACTGTGGTGATTATTCTTTATGTTAGTAAGAAGTATTGTGATTGGTTGTTTGTTTCCTGCCTTGGGATATATGCTGTAATCTCATTGGTAGTTGATGTCATGTGATTTGTGGTGGCCATCTTAAATTCAGTTCTTTCCAGCCTTTAGTTGGGACTGGGTGTTGAAGATGTGCTACAGGATTTTTAAGTTAATAAAGCCTAGATTAGAAAGGCAAATCTATTCTTTATTTCAATTTATTAACTTTATGTCAGAATGGAGCGATATCTTCAACCAGAACGATTCAATGCTGACCCTAATTCTGCAGGAGTGGATGATAAATGGAAACATTGGTATTGTACATTTAAAAACTTTTTGGGCGTGTTGGATCAAGAGTCTCTAAATAAGCTGAATATGCTGATCAACTACATTGCTCCGGATGTGTATAAGTATATTTTGGACTGTAAAACTTACGAAGTGGCTATTTCTACATTGGAAAAGATTTTTGTTAAACCAAAGAATGAGGTATTTGCACGTCACCTTCTATCTGCCCGTAGGCAGCAGGTGGGAGAATCTTTGGATACTTATTTACAAGCACTTCGGTGCCTTAGTGTTAACTGTAATTATAAGGCCGTGACGGCTGAAGAATATAAGGAAGAAGCGGTACGGGATGCTTTTATTAATGGATTACTGTCTAGATCAATTCGTCAGCGGTTGTTAGAAAATAAGACTTTGGATCTTAAGAGTGCTTTTGAGCAAGCTTCTACATTGGATGTGGCTCAGAGAAGTTCGGATTCTTATGCTCTTTTTAATCGGCCTGTGACTGTGGTTTCGGCAGTTCCGGATGAAAAGGAATTATGTGGACTTAATAGGAGTAGTTTACTAGATTCTGAAACAGTTTCTACTTCAGCGGCTGTTGCCTCTAGGATTCAGAAGTGTTATTTTTGTGGGAACGTCCGGCACCCTCGTCTGAAGTGTCCTGCTCGGGAGGCTGTGTGTAGTAAATGCGGCGAGAGGTCATTACGCACGTGTGTGTAAATCATCAGGTTCAATTACCTCCTCTGTGACTATTCAGCCTTTAGATAGGGCGTTTATTGCATCAATTTCTGCTGCATTTGCTCATGGCCTAAACAAAGCTATAGTTACGGCCCAAGTTAATGGGTTGGAAGTGAAGGCCCTTATAGATACGGGCAGTACTGAGAGTTTTATAAGTCTTCAGTTTGCAAAGGAGAAGCATTTGAAAATTTCGCCTGTTTCCTATCAGGTGTGTATGGCTCAGACGACTCGCACTTCACAAGTAGCTGGTTGTTGCCTTGTGAAATTGATTCTTCTAGGTAATACGTATACTGATATACGCCTATCTGTTTTGCCTAATTTCTGTGCGGATATTTTGATTGGTCATGATGTGCTTCAGTTACACGAGTCTCTCAGTCTTTCATTTGGCGGGACTAAGCCACCTTTATCTATTTGTGGATTAACCTCTTTATCCATTTCTCCATTATCACTTTTTTCCAATTTGATGCCGGATTGTAAGCCAATTGCTACCAAGTCAAGAAGGTATAGCAGTCAGGATAGAGAATTTATTAATTCTGAAGTTCAACGTCTCTTATTGGAAGGAATCATTGAACCTAGTTGTTCGCCTTGGCGGGCACAGGTAGTTGTCACGACTAACGAGAGACATAAGAAACGAATGGTGATAGACTATTCCCAAACTATTAATAGGTATACTCAATTAGATGCGTACCCTTTGCCTAAGATTGATGAGCTTATCAATAAAGTATCTCAGTATAAGGTTTTTAGCACTATTGACCTAAAGAGTGCTTATCATCAGATTCCTATTGTTAAGAAGGATCAACCATATACGGCCTTTGAGGCTGGTGGAAAGCTGTATCAGTTTTGCCGAATACCATTTGGTGTTACTAATGGTGTTGCTTGTTTTCAACGGGCAATGGATGCTTTTATAAGTGATAACTCTCTCTCTGACACCTTTTCATACTTAGATGACATCACGGTGTGTGGCAAATCAAGGGTGGAGCATGATTCTAATTTAGAAAGATTCCTTCAAGCTACGGAAAAAGTTGGTTTAATTTTCAATAAAGAGAAGTGTACCTTTTCGACCACTGAGGTAAATCTACTGGGGTACATTATCTCGGGAAACAAGATTAAACCAGACCCAGAACGTCTGCGACCATTGATTGATTTACCTTGTCCTACTAATTCTAAGGCTTTGCAACGAGTTGTTGGACTGTTTTCTTACTATTCTAATTGGATTGCAAATTTTTCACAGAAGATCCGGCCTCTTATTCGGGTTACGACATATCCTCTATCATGGGAGGCCAGGACGTGTTTTGATAATTTTAAAAAGGATATCCTTGGAGCAGTTGTGCATTCTATTGATGAGCAGGTTCCTTTTGTGATTGAGACGGACGCTTCTGATTTTGCAATTGGGGCTACTCTGAACCAAAATGGAAGACCTGTGGCCTTTTTCTCACGTACCTTGAACAATAGTGAAAAAAGGCATTCTTCAATAGAGAAAGAGGCGTATGCAATAGTAGAAGCACTGCGTAAATGGAGACATTATTTATCGGGGCGACATTTTACGTTGGTAACTGATCAAAAGTCTGTGTCCTTTATGTTTGATGTCAAACATTTTGGAAAGATTAAGAATGATAAAATAATGAGGTGGAGGATTGAGTTGGCATGTTACCATTTTGATATAGTTTATCGTCCGGGGAAGGATAATGTTGCTGCTGATGCGCTGTCGAGGGCTTATTGTTCTGTGATTCACGGAGATACGCTTATTAATCTTCACAATGCCTTATGCCATCCTGGGGTTACGAGGATGATACACTTCGTACGCAGTAAGAATTTGCCCTTTTCAGTTGAAGACGTCAAGTGGATGACTTCATCATGTTCTATCTGTGCTCGGTGTAAACCGAATTTCTTTACGCCTCAACGAGCTCATCTTATAAAGGCTACTTCTCCTTTTGAACGTTTGCGCGTCGATTTCAAGGGGCCTCTTCCTTCAACTACTCAAAACCGATATATATTTACTGTTGTGGATGAGTTTTCAAGGTTCCCTTTTGCTTTTCCTTGCGCAGATGTATCAGCTGCTACAGTTATCAAATGTCTGACTCAACTTTTTGTCATCTTTGGGATGCCTGTGTATATGCATTCGGATCAGGGAAGTTCTTTTATGTCTTCCCAGTTGAAGGAATACCTTCAGAGTCGGGGAATTTCTACTAGCAGAACTACCCCGTATAATCCCCAGGGTAATGGACAGTGCGAACGATACAATGGGGTGATCTGGAAGGCAGTTATGTTGGCTTTGACATCCCGGAACCTTAAGAATACACAGTGGGAAATGGTACTGCCTGATGCCCTGCATTCCATTAGATCATTGCTTTCAACGGCTACTAATGTGACCCCCCATGAAAGGCTCTTTAACTATCCGCGGAGATCTACTACGGGATATTCGGTACCTTCATGGCTTACTATGCAGGGACCTGTGCTGCTTCGGCGCCATGTTAGATTGTCAAAATATGATCCTTTAGTGGAGGAGGTGGAGCTGTTGGAGGCAAATTCCCAATATGCTCATATTCGATTCCAAGATGGGAAAGAAAGTACCGTTTCAATTAAAGACTTGGCTCCTTGTGGTGGCCAGCCCTCTTCTGAGGATATTAACAATAGTCATGATTCAGATAATGTGGATGCTGTTACAGATACTATGAATATTTCCAATCCGACTGCAGATAATTATACTTCTATTA
This sequence comes from Somniosus microcephalus, assembly GCF_052327205.1. Lineage (NCBI taxonomy): Eukaryota > Metazoa > Chordata > Chondrichthyes > Squaliformes > Somniosidae > Somniosus > Somniosus microcephalus. The sequence continues at coordinate 317,180,894 of NC_140990.1, read as the reverse complement.
GTCAGCCCTCGATGGATGTTCATGACCGTCCCAGTTACCTCCTGATGGGATTTCTAATCCGGAAACCGTTGAAAATCGGGATATGGATAGCCTTCCTGCAGAAGATACTTCTGTGTCTCCTGGTGTGGGAGGGCAAGGAATTTCACCAAGGTTGAGAAGGTCAACACGAACAAGATATCCGGTCGACCGATTGAAAATGGACTTTTAAATTGATAGTAATGTTTTAAAATTGTTGAAATATTATATTATATTGTTTTAGTTGAGAGATACTTAATACTTATGTGCAATGTTACTATTTGTTGTTGCTCACTTAGTATTGTGTCATGTTGAATAGTTTTATTTTGTCTGTGCATAGTTTTAGTTGTAAATAATTAATTATAAATTGTAAAGGTTATTTAGGTTGGAGTATATTTTAAAAGGAGGGGTGAATGTGGTGATTATTCTTTGTTAGTAAGAAGTATTGTGATTGGTTGTTTGTTTCCTGCCTTGGGATATATGCTGTAATCTCATTGGTAGTTGATGTCATGTGATTTGTGGTGGCCATCTTAAATTCAGTTCTTTCCAGCCTTTAGTTGGGACTGAGTGTTGAAGATGTGCTACAGGATTTTTAAGTTAATAAAGCCTAGATTAGAAAGGCAAATCTATTCTTTATTTCAATCACCAAAGTGATTATTTGCACGGTGTTTTTTGACTCCCTCTGCGCATGCGCACTCGATCCAGTCGCGCATGCGCAGTACAATATATGAAGAAGCTGGAAATGGGGCTGAACCACGTTGCAGAGCCTGGAGCTGCTGCTTTTGCAGCTCGAGCCTGAGCCTGCTACTGGAGCGTTTGGGTTATCTTTTGAAAATCAATGACTATACTAAAGGAGCCTCCGAGACTTTTGCCCAGAATATCGCTGTTATTATCTACACAAACATTTTTGCGGCCTTCTGAGAGAGCAAGGAACTCGGAGGTGGGGGGGGAGCGAGAGAGTGGGTCAGAGAGAGCGAGGGGCACAGAGAGAGGGAGAGAGAGTGAGGGGGGAGAGAAAGAGAGAGTGGGGGGAGAGAAAGGGAGTGGGGCAGAGAGAGAGAGGGGGCAGAGACAGGGGGACACAGAGAGAGAGTGGGGGGAGAGAGAGTGAGGGGGGAGAGAAAGAGAGTGGGGAGAGAGAGTGGGGGGAGAGAAAGAGAGAGGGGCAGAGAGAGAGAGAGAGGGGGCAGAGAGAGGGAAGAGAGAGAGAGTGGGGCAGAGAGAGAGAGAGAGAGAGTGGGGCAGAGAGAGAGAGAGAGTGGGGTAGAGAGAGAGAGAGAGAGAGTGGGACAGAGAGAGAGAGAGACAGAGAGAGAGAGTGGGACAGAGAGAGAGAGTGGGGCAGAGAGAGAGAGAGAGAGAGAGAGTGGGGCAGAGAGAGAGAGAGAGAGTGGGGCAGAGAAAGAGAGAGAGAGAGAGAGAGTGGGACAGAGAGAGAGAGAGAGAGAGTGGGACAGAGAGAGAGAGCGAGAGAGTGGGGCAGAGAGAGAGAGAGAGTGGGGGCAGAGAGAGAGAGAGAGTGGGGCAGAGAGAGAGAGTGGGACAGAGAGAGAGAGAGAGTGGGACAGAGAGAGAGAGAGAGAAATCTAGCTCCCCAGACACCCTTCATTTTAAAGCCTTCCAGACCCAAGAGCTAAACCCAGAAAAGAGTCCCCTGAGTCAGCTGCTACTGAAACCACGTACTCCTACTCAGCCGGACCCTGACCAGTCCCAGACCAACACTGCCGTCCAAACACCAATCCGAGTGAACCAAATCATTAAACAATGCAAAGAAACCTACCTGGAACATTGGAACAATGTAACCAAAAACCAAAGCAGATTAGAATGTTACCGGGCCCTAAAAAGAGAATATAAACTGGCAGACTATCTCTCGACCATCAGAGACACAAAACAGAGACAGACCCTCACCAGGTACAGACTAAGCGACCACCAACTGGCAATTGAAAAAGGAAGATACAAGAAATCCTGGCAGCCTAGAGAGAATAGAATATGTGATCAATGTCTGGCCGGCGAGGTTGAGACAGATGCATTTCCTCCTAAAATGCGAAAAATTCAACACAACAAGAAACATATTATTTGACAAGCTCAGCCAAACAACCCCAGATTTCAAAGAATTGGATGACCTGTCAAAATTAAGATTAGTCCTGGGAGAAGGAGACAGACCATACCTTGGTGCCAAATATGTAACAACATGTCACAACCTGAGGACTGTTTAAAATTAATACTGAATGTACCCAACGATGTTCAACGACTTTAAATTAATATTGTTTAAACTAATATCGTATGTACCCAACGAAGGTCAAAATTGTTTGACACCTACAGAATGTTGGAAAACTGTACTTTTTGTTATGTAAGCTTTGGCAATATGGTTCCCTGTAAACTTTCATGCCAATAAAGCAATTGAATTGAATTGAATTGAGTGGGACAGAGAGAGAGAGAGTGGGGCAGAGAGAGAGAGAGAGGAACAGAGAGAGAGAGAGGCAGAGAGAGAGAGAGAGTGGGGCAGAGAGAGAGAGAGAGAGAGAGAGAGAGAGAGTGGGGGCAGAGAGAGAGAGAGAGAGAGTGGGACAGAGAGAGAGAGAGGGACAGAGAGAGAGAGAGAGAGCGAGAGAGTGGGGCAGAGAGAGGGACAGAGAGAGAGAGAGAGTGGGGCAGAGAGAGAGAGAGTGGGGCAGAGAGAGAGAGAGTGGGGCAGAGAGAGAGAGTGGGGCAGAGAGAGAGAGAGAGTGGGACAGAGAGAGTGGGGCAGAGAGAGAGAGAGAGAGAGTGGGGCAGAGAGGGAGAGAGAGAGAGAGTGGGGCAGAGAGAGAGAGAGAGTGGGGCAGAGAGAGAGAGAGAGTGGGACAGAGAGAGAGAGTGGGGGTGTGATGAAATATTCCATTCATCACTCATCAGTATTTCTCTGCCTGTGACTGTGGTTGGTTTCAGTTTCATTTCCATTGTATTGTACTGTGTGTAGGGCTCCGCCCATACCTGGCTCCTATGTAAGCTGGCCCAGCCTGCAGCACATCCAGTACGGCAGACCTCTGGATGGAAGATACATTCTCCTCTGTGTGTTACCTTCTAAGTCAATAAAAGCCTTGTTTTGTTTCGCTAACATCGAGTCTCGGAATTATTGAGGCACATCAATTTTATTGACTTAATTTTCAACACAGTGGATCAACTCTTGAAACCCGAACGTTTGGATTTGGACCAGCATGCTTCGGACGCATCGGCACGCTTCGGACACTGGTTTATGTGTATGGAATTCTTGCTGGACAATTCCGCAGCCGTCAAAGACGCTACGGACGCTGCGAGTATGAAACTCGGAATTCTGCGGAATTGGGTAAGCCACCGGGTTTACCCCCTCATCCAAGACGCCGACACGTACCCGGCCGCCTGCAACATCTTAAAGGCGCATTACCAGCAGCCTACGAATGAGGTGTATGCTAGGCATCTGCTCGCTACTCGCGCACAGCGACCTGGGGAATCGGTGGAGGAGTTCCTAGGCACCCTGAAAACGCTTGGCAAAGACTGCAAGTGCCAAGATGTAAAAGCCGCAGTGTACACTGACGAGCTTGTTCGCTATGCCTTTATCACAGACCTCAGCTCCACTTACATCCGGCAGAGACTGCTGGAAAAAACGGGATTGGACCTGAAACAGGCTGCGGACACAGCACGATCCCTGGATGTGGCCCAGAGAAACTCGGACGCCTACTCTTCAGCCCGCGCCGTCCACGCTGCCACGTGTGCACCAAGGGCGCCGCCATCTTGTAAGGCATCTTCCCCGCCCGGCAGCCTGACACCGTCGGGGCCCCGCTCTCCCCCCAGAAGCCCTACGACAGCCGCGACGCGTCGGGGACCCAACTGCTACTTCTGCGGGCAGCCGAAGCACACCAGAAACCTGTGCCCGGCGAAAGGCACCACCTGCTTTAAGTGCGGTAAGAAGGGGCACTTCGGGAAGGTGTGCCGAGGGAACCCCGCCGGAAAACCCGCCACCGCCGCGTGTGCGCCGTGGGAGCGGCATCTTGGACGCCATCTTGCCCGCCCTCGTGGGGTCCGCCATCTTGTGAGCAGACAGCGTGGACGCCATCTTGTCTCGATCAGGGCCCTACAGTGGCATCGGTCACAGTGGACCAGACCAGGCCGCACCCGCTATCCAAATCAACGGTGGACATCGAGGTAAACGGGTGCAGGGTTAAATGTTTAATTGACAGTGGAAGCACGGAGAGTTTTATCCACCCTGAACTGGTACAACAACTCTCCCTAAAGGTGGTCCCTACTCTGGGTACCATCTCTATGGCTGATAAAACCCAGACATCAACCATTATGGGTTACTGCACGGTACAATTGTCCGTTAACGGAACTGTATACGATAATTTTAAAGTATTAATCATGAAGAATCTATGTGCGAGCGTGATCTTGGGCCTGGATTTCCAGTGCTACCACCAAAGCATCACGCTCAATTACGGTGGGTCCCAGCCGCCCCTCACAGTGTGCGGTCTGGCTACCCTGAAGGTAAAGCTGCCTTCGCTATTCGCGAACCTTACCCCTAACTGCCGGCCAATAGCGACCAAAAGCAGGAGGTACAGCTGGGAGGACAGGCGGTTTATCGCGACCGAGGTAGACAGGCTCCTGAAAGAGCGCATTATTGAACGCAGCAATAGCCCGTGGCACGCCCAAGTGGTGGTGGTAAGGGGTAGCGAGAAGAAACGGATGGTGATCGACTATAGCCAAACGATCAACAGGTACACCCAACTAGACGCATACCCGCTACCCCGCATATCAGAAATGGTGAACCAAATCGCCCAATACCGGGTGTTCTCCACCATCGACCTCAAGTCAGCGTACCACCAGCTCCCTATCAGACCAGAGGACCGCCCGTACACCGCCTTCGAGGCGAACGGACGCCTCTACCAATTCCTCAGAGTCCCCTTTGGGGTGACGAATGGGGTCTCGGTCTTCCAGAGGGAGATGGACCGCATGGTCGATGACCACCACTTGCAGGCAACCTTCCCCTACCTCGACAACGTCACCATCTGCGGTCACAACCAGCAGGATCACGACTCGAACCTCGAGAGGTTCCTGAAAACCGCACAAAAACTCAACCTCACCAACAACGAGGACAAGTGCGTTTACAACACCACGCGCCTCTGCATACTAGGCAGCGTGGTGGAGAATGGGGAAATCGGACCAGACCCCGACCGATTGCGCCCCCTACGGGAGCTGCCCCTGCCCAACACTCCCAAAGCCCTGAAAAGGTGCCTGGGGTTATTTTCTTATTATTCCCAATGGGTCCCCAACTACTCCGACAAAGCCCGCCCCCTCTTGAAAGCATCCTCTTTTCCGCTCTCTGCTGAGGCCCATGCCGCCTTCAAAAGCATTAAGCAGGATATTGAGCGGGCCACGCTACAGGCAGTGGACGAGAACACCCCCTTTCAAGTGGAAAGTGATGCGTCTGACTTTGCCTTGGCGGCCACCCTCAACCAGGCGGGGCGGCCCGTAGCTTTCTTCTCGAGGACCCTCCAAGGGCCCGAGATCAGACACTCCTCCGTAGAAAAGGAGGCCCAAGCCATCGTGGAGGCAGTGCGCCACTACCTAGCCGGCAAACGCTTCACCCTACTTACCGACCAGCGGTCGGTAGCGTTTATGTTCAATAATAAACAGAGGGGGAAGATTAAAAATGATAAGATTCTTAGGTGGTGGATCGAGCTCTCCACCTTCGATTATGACATCATTTACCGGCCAGGGGCCCTTAACGAATCCCCCGACGCCCTCTCACGAGGGATGTGTGCCAGCGCCACCGGGGATTGGCTACAGACCCTCCACAATGACCTCTGCCACCCAGGGGTCACGCGGCTGTTCCACTTCATAAAGTCCCGCAACTTACCCTACTCGATTGAGGAAGTTCGGTCCCTGACCAGGAACTGTCGCACTTGCGCTGAGTGCAAGCCTCGGTTCTACCGCCCAGATAGAGCCCACTTAATCAAAGCTACACGGCCCTTTGAGCGGCTCAGCTTAGATTTCAAGGGCCCCCTCCCGTCCGTCGACCGCAATGTTTACTTCCTGAACATTGTGGACGAATACTCTCGTTTCCCATTCGCCTTCCCCTGCCCAGACATGACCAGCGCCACGGTCATTAAATGCCTCAACAGCCTGTTCTGCCTGTTCGGTATGCCGAGCTACATCCATACGGATAGGGGGGCGTCCTTCATGAGTGAAGAGCTACGCCAGTACATGCTGTCCAGGGGGATCGCCACGAGCCGTACCACCAGCTACAACCCCCGGGGTAACGGTCAAGTGGAGCGAGAGAACGGGACAGTATGGAAAGCAGTCACTCTAGCTCTAAGGACCAAAGGCCTCCCTATCTCCCGCTGGCAGGAAGTCCTCCCAGATGTGCTCCATTCGATACGGTCGCTATTGTGTACTGCTACCAATGCCACGCCTCACGAGCGAATGTTTGTCTTTCCCCGGAAATCCACCTCAGGCGTATCCATGCCGTCATGGCTCTCCACCCCAGGTCCGGTATTCGTGCGAAGGCATGTGAGGGGCCATAAGACGGACCCTCTCGTGGAGTCAGTGCACCTACTCCACGCCAACCCCCAATACGCGTATGTCCGGCACGCCGACAGAAGGGAGGACACCGTGTCCATAAAAGACGTCGCCCCAGCCGGTAACGACAACAACCACGACAACAGCAGCAACAACGACCACAGCAACTCTTACCCACCCACTACTCTTTCATCACCCCCGGAAGAACATCGACCAACGGTACCCCCACCAACTACCCCTTCAACAACCCTGGCGGCACCCCCGGCAGAGACCCAGGAGGCCACCGGGGACACCCAGCCGACACCCGCGGCACCACAACAGCCACGTCGGTCGCAGAGGACTATCAAACCCCCGAACAGACTAAATCTATAGAAGGGGTGAATGTGATGAAATATTCCATTCATCACTCATCAGTATTTCTCTGCCTGTGACTGTGGTTGGTTTCAGTTTCATTTCCATTGTATTGTACTGTGTGTAGGGCTCCGCCCATACCTGGCTCCTATGTAAGCTGGCCCAGCCTGCAGCACATCCAGTACGGCAGACCTCTGGATGGAAGATACATTCTCCTCTGTGTGTTACCTTCTAAGTCAATAAAATCCTTGTTTTGTTTCGCTAACATCGAGTCTCGGAATTATTGAGGCACATCAGGGGGCCGAGAGAGAGAGAGTGGGGCAGAGAGAGAGAGAGTAGGACAGAGAGAGAGAGAGTGGGGCAGAGAGAGAGAGAGTGGGGCAGAGAGAGAGAGAGTGGGACAGAGAGAGAGAGAGAGTGGGACAGAGAGAGAGAGAGAGAGTGGGGGGGAGAGAGAGCGAGAGAGAGAGTGGGGCAGAGAGAGAGAGAGTGGGACAGAGAGAGAGAGAGAGTGGGGGGGAGAGAGAGCGAGAGAGAGAGAGAGAGAGAGTGGGGCAGAGAGAGTGGGGGAGAGAGAGAGAGAGAGTGGGACAGAGAGAGAGTGGGGCAGAGAGAGAGAGAGAGAGAGAGAGAGTGGGGCAGAGAGAGAGAGAGAGAGAGAGGGGCAGAGAGAGAGGGAAAGAGAGTGGGGCAGAGAGAGAGAGAGAGAGTGGGGCAGAGAGAGAGAGAAAGAGAGTGGGGCAGAGAGAGAGAGAGAGTGGGGCAGAGAGAGAGAGAGAGAGTGGGGCAGAGAGAGAGAGCGGGGACGGGGGGAGAGGGAGGAGGGAAGGGGAGAAGAGGTCAGGAACTCAGGGAGAGAAGGTCAGGAACTCGGGGGGGGGGGCGGCGGGGGGGGGGGTAGGGGTAAACAGCACGGCGAGCACAGTGTGGATAGCGGATGAACGTGACCCAGGTCTAAAGGGGGGGTTGAGAGCGAGAACGTGATCCAGATGGTAAGACAGATCACGTTCTTCCAACCCCACCTCGTTTACACCCACACCACATTCTCCCTCTCCTCCCCCTACACCTGGTTGATTTCTCAGAAAGCTTGGTGCGTGTGCGGACTGGACGAAATCTGAAGTCACGACACTGTTACTATTCACTTCATACCCAATAAACCTGTTAATAATCCATGACCCACACACAATGCCCCATCTATGGCCCGGGGGGGGGGGGGTGGGGGCGGGCGGTCAAGGTGAGGAGCTTGTCGGGGGGAGGGGGGGAGAAGGTCATGAATCCGTGGGGGAGGAACTTGGGCAGGGGGAGAATGTCAGGAGCCCTGGGGGTTGGTGGGGGGGGGGGGGGGGCGGACGGAGAGCGGTGGGGAAGAAGGTCAGGAACTTGGGCCGGCTGGGGGCGGGGGTGGGGGAAGGTCAGGCAATTGGGCGGGGGGGAGAAAGTCAGAAACTTGGGGGAGGCCAGGAACTTGGACAGGGGGAGGTCAGGAAGTCAGGGTGGGAGGGAGTAGGTCAGGAACTTGGGCAGTTGGGGGGGGGGGGGGAGGGCGGGTGAGTGGAGCAGGTCAGGAACTTGGGCAGTTGGCGAAGAGGTCTGGAGCTTGGGCGATGGGGGCAGGAACTTGTTTGAGGGGTGGAAGAAGGTTTTAACCCGCGAGGGTGAGCCCTGTCTGTTCTATGTTAGCTCTGTTCTGTCTGAAGTAGACAGTCAGAATGGCTCGAATTACATAGAAACATAGAAGATAGGAGCAGGAGTAGGCCATTCGGCCCTTCAAGCCCGCTCCGCCATTCAATGAGATCATGGCTGATCATCCAAACTCAGTACCCTGTCCCTGCTTTCTCCCCATATCCCTTGATCCCCCTAGCCTTAAGAAATATATCTAACTCCTTCTTGAATATATTTAATGAATTGGCATCTACTGCCTTCTGTGGTAGAGAATTCCACAGGTTCACCACTCTCTGGGTGAAGAAATTCCTCCTCATCTCTGTCCTAAATGGCTTACCCCTTATCCTTAGACTGTGAACCCTGGTTCTGGACTCCCCGACCATCGGGAACATCCTTCCTGCATCTAGTCTGTCTAGTCCTGTTAGAATTTTATAAGTTTCGATGAGGTTCCCTCTCATTCTTCTAAACTCCAGCGAGTACAAGCCCAATCGACCCAATCTCTCCTCATACGTCATTCCTGCCATCCCAGGTATCAGCCTGGTGAATCTTCGCTGCACTCCCTCCATGGCAAGAACATCCTTCCTCAGATAAGGCGACCAAAACTGCACACAATACTCAAGGTGTGGTCTCACCAAGGCCTTGTACAACTGCAGCAAGACATCCTTGTTCCTGTACTCAAACCCTCTCGCTACAAAGGCCAACATACCATTTGCTTTCTTAACTGCCTGCTGCACCTGCATGCTTACCTTCAGCGACTGGTGCACAAGGACACCCAGGTCTCGTTGCACTTCCCCTTCTCCCAATCTATTGCCATTCAGATAATAATCTGCCTTCCTGTTTTTGACACCAAAGTGGATAACCTCGCATTTATCCACATTATATTGCATCTGCCATGCTTCTGCCCAATCACCCAACCTGTCCAAATCATACTGGAGTTTCTCGGCATCCTCCTCACAGCACACACGCCCACCCAGCTTTGTGTCGTCTGCAAACTTGGAGATATTACATCTAGTTCCCTCGTCTAGATCATTAATATATATTGTGAATAGCTGGGACCGATCCCTGCAGTACCCAACTAGTCACTGCCTGCCACTCGGAAAACGACCCGTTTATTCCAACTCTTTGCTTTCTGTCTGCCAACCAGTTCTCTATCCAAGTCAATACCTTGCCCCCAATCCCATGTGCTATAACTTTACATGCTAATCTCTTATGCGGGACCCTTTCGAAAGTCTTCTGAAAATCCAAATACACCACATCCACTGGTTCTCCCTTATCTATTTTACCAGTTACATCCTCAAAAAATTCCAGTAGATTAGTCAAGCAGATTTACCTTTTGTAAATCCATGTTGACTTTGTCCGATCCTGTCTCTGTTTTCCAAGTGCTCTGCTATTACATCATTTATAATGGACTCTAGCATTTCCCCCACTACCGATGTCAGGCTTACCGGTCTATAATTCCCCATTTTCTCTCTGCCACCTTTTTTGAATAGTGGGGTAACATTAGCTACCCTCCAATCCATGGGTACCGTTCCAGAGTCTATCGAATTTTGGAAGATGACCCGCAATGCATCTACTATTTCTAGGGCCACTTCCTTAAGTACCCTAGGATGTAGATTATCAGGCCCTGGGGATTTATCGGCCTTCAATCCCGTCAATTTCCCTAACACCATTTCCCTACAAATACTGATTTCTTTCAGTTCCTCCCTCTCATTAGACCCTATGTTCCCCGACATCTCTGGGAGGTTATTTCTGTCCTCCTTTGTGAAGACAGAACCAAAGTATGCATTTAATTGGTCTGCCATTTCTTTGTTCCCCATTATAAATTCCCCTGATTCTGACTGCAAGGGACCTACGCTTGACTTCACCAAACTTTTTCTCTTCACATATCTATAAAAGCTTTTACAGTCAGTTTTTATGTTCCCTGAAAGCTTACTCTCATACTCTAAATCCCTTTGTCCTCCTTTGTTGAATCCTAAACTGCTCCCAATCCTCAGGTTTACTGCTTTTTCTGGCCAATTTATGTGTCCTCTCCTTGGATCTTATGCTATCCCTAATTTCCCTTGTTAGCCACTGTTGAGTCACCATTTTTGTTTTATTTTTATGCCGAACTGGGATGAACAAATTCTGTAGTTCATCCATGCGATCTTTGAATGTTTGCCATTGCCTATCCACCGTCAACCCTTTGAGTGACATTCCCCAATCAATCCTATCCAACTCATGCCTCATACCATCGCAGTTTCCTTTATTTAAATTCAGGACCCTAGTCTCTGAGTCAACTACTTCACTCTCCATCTTAATGAAGAATTCTATCATATTATGATCGCTCCGACCCAAGGGGACTCGCACAACAAGATTGTTAATTAATCCTTTCTCATTACATAATACCCAGTCTAAGATGGCCTGCTCTCTAGTTGGTTCCTCGACATATTGGTACACTTTGCAAAGTAACAGGGAGGATCTAATTACACATTCCAGAGAAACTGCTGTGTATCTTGTCCTCTAAGGGGACCAATCAGCGCTTTAGGTGTTGCAAATAAACTCATCCTTTTTTCCACATGCAGCTGTTGATGATTCTGTCATTCCCTTTTACACCTCATCTAGATCCATCTGTTTCTTTACTTGTCCCATTACCATCTCCTTTTGCCTCGCACCAACATCCCTTTTGTCATTTAATCTCTCCTGCCTTCCACCCTATCACAGACCTTCCCTTTTGTTCTTTCCTCCCCCCCCTCTTGTTCTTTCCTCCCCTCCCCTCTTTTCCTGCCTCTGCACTTGCTTAAAATCTGTTACATCTCTAACTTTTTCTAGTTCTGACAAAAGGTCATCGACCTGAAACGTTAACTCTGTTTCTCGCTCCACAGATGCTGCCTGACCTGCTGAGTGTTTCCAGCATCTGCAGTATTTTGCTTTTGTTATATTTATGGCCCCTAATTTTTGACTCCCCATATCTTCTCTACGTCCACCCTATCAAACCCCTTCAGAATTTTAAAGACCTCTATCAGGTCACCCGTCAGTCTTCTCTTTTCTAGCGTAAAGAGCCCCAGCCTGTTCAATCTTTTCTGATAGTTACAACCTCTCGGTTCTGGTATCATCCTTATGAATCTTTTTTGCATCTTCTCATTAATATAAAAAACAAATGATCCATTAATTACACATTGTATAAAGCACCTACCTTATTACAGGTTTTCAGTGCCAGCTCTTGAAAAGGGACAGAATTCACAGGACATGAGGTCAACATGTTTAAACACTGTCAATGTAAAGAGAAAGGCCATCAAATTGTTGAACATATTCACAGTGAAGTATCAAATTAATGGGAATCCACGGCAGGAGTTGAACAATACCTCTTTATTTCAATCTTCCAAGCCACCCCACCCCCCTGCGATTTGAATGATTTCTTTGCTGTATTTGAACATCGTGAGGAAGGTGTTGGTTGGAGTCGGGTGCGGAGATAGTTATCAGAGTAGGTGGGGCTGGAGAGAGGCTGGTGGAAAGAAAAAGGAATCATTGTAAGTGAGATGGGAATGGGGGAGGGGGAGGGCACAGACTGCATTGGGAGTGGAATGGAGGAGCAGTAAATACAACTAGAGGGAATTTGAGATATTGCGACTTTGGGTGATAGGGTAAAACGGGCAATATCGATTCAGCCGTCCGTCATACAGCTCTGCTGGTTTTCATTGACCTCAATGCTTCCCTACAACAGTGACTGCACTTCAAAAGTACTTCTTTGGCCGTGAGTAGATTTGGGTCGTCCCGAGGTTGTGAACGGCGCTATATAAATAAATGCATGTTCTTTCTTCAATATGCTCACCATTCATCTCTGGATCTTCAAGAGGATTAGCTGGCAAACCTATTTTGACTTACTTGTTCATGGGCACAAGAGGCAGCATTTCAATCTTCAAATAGAAAGAACTTGCTTTCGAAGTGCAGTCCCTGTTGTTATGTAGTGAGACACGGAAGCCAATTTACACACAAGGCCCTATGTGCAGCAACGAGATAAATGACCAGATAATCTGTTTTGCATGATGTTGGTTGGGGGATAAATGTTGGCCAGGACACCGGGGAGAACTCCCCTGCTCTTCTTCCAACAGCACCATGGGATCTTTTACCTGGGAGGGTCTCGGTTTAACATCTCATCCAAAAAGATGGCATCTGTAACAGTGGAGCGCTCCCTCAGTACTGCACGGAGGTGGCAGCCTAGATTATGTGCTTGTGTCTGGAGTGGGGCTTGGCCCTACAACCCTCTAACTCAGGGTACCACCACTGACACAGCACCATTACAATACTGTATCACCTCTTTTTCTCTGTGAAGTCTATCACTTCTAACTCTGCAGCTTCATGCATAGACTGTACGTCATGTTGGAATCTTTCAGGGCAAGACACTAACTAACTGAGCTTTATAACAACAGAAAATGCTGAAAAAACTCAGCAGGCCAGGCAACATCCGTGGAGAGAGAAATAGAGTCAACGTTTCGGGTCGAAACCCTTCGTCAGGGCTCCACGGCTGGAGTTGAACAATACCTCTTTATTTCAATCTTCTAAGCCACCCCACCCCCCCGACCCCTGCCCCACCCCTGCGATTTGAATGATTTCTTTGCTGTATTTGAACATCCTGAGGAAGGTGTTGGTTGGAGTCGGGTGCAGAGATAGTTATCAGAGTAGGCGGGGCTGGAGAGAGGCTGGTGGAAAGAAAAAGGAATCATTGCGAGCGAGATGGTGAGATGGGAATGGGGGAGGGGGGGCACAGACTGCATTGGGAGTGGAATGGACAAAGGGTTTCGACCTGAAACGTTGACTCTATTTCTCTCTCCACGGATGTTGCCTGGCCTGTTGAGTTTTTCCAGCATTTTCTGTTGTTATTTCGGATTTCCAGCATCTGCAGTATTTTGCTATCGTACTAACTGAGCTTATTCAACATCTGTCAACTAAGTTAAAGTCAACAACCAATTTGAAATGTATATAGTGTCTTTAACGTAGAAAGTGGCCCAAGGCACTTTGAGGGGGAAAGAAGTGGAGAAAATAAATAAAAGGAATAAAAGTGTGAATGCTGAGCGCTGGTGTGAGAGTTAGGAGAGGTAAACTGAAAGTTTGATTGAAGCAACGAGTTTGGGGCAGTTCTTAAAAGGCGAAGAGACGAGTGGTGAGATGAAAAGGTTTTTGGAGGGAGCTGCAGAAATAAGGTTGAAGAGGATGAGGGTTCTGTCACCAATGGTTGGACAAAGGCTGGAAGCAACATTTTATTGGTGCATCTAAGTGAGATAGACAGTTGCAAATTCTAATCTAGTTCACCAGCTCTCTCTCTCTAGGTCTGACGTAAGGCGGCGAGAACAGGACACTTTCAACCAGTGATTCTTCTTCAAGGGTTGATCTTTTTTTCAGACCTTTTATTATTATTTCTTAGGATTTTAAGATAATTGTCAAAAAGAACCAGAGAGATGAGGAGGAATTTTTTTACCCAGTGAATTGTTATGATCTGGAATGCACTGCCTGAAGGGGCAGTGGAAGCAGAATCAATAGCAACTTACAAAAAGGAATTGGATATATCCTTGAAAAGGAAAAATTTACAGGGCTATAGGAAAACAGCAGAGGAGTGAAACTAGGGGGCATAGTCTAAAAATTAGAGCAAGGCCTTTCAGGAGTGAAGTTAGGAAACACTTCTACACGTACAGCGTAGTAGAAGTTTGGAACTCTCTTCCGCAAACGGCAACTATGCTGGGTCAATTGTTAATTTTAAATCTCAGATTGATAGATTTTGTTAACCAAATATATTAAGGGATATGGGGCAAAGGTTACAGATCAGCCATGATCTCATTGAATGGCGGAACAGGCTAGAGGGGCTAAATGGCCTCCTCCCGTTCCCATGTTAGGTAGGGAGTTCCAGGATATTGACCCGGCGATGACGAAGAAATGTCCGATATATGTCTAAATCATAGTTGATGGGGAACTTGGGAGGTGATGGTGTTCCCATGGCATTGCTGTTCTTGTCATTCTCGGTGGTAGAGGTCACAGTGGAGGGAGGTGCTGTCAAAGTAACCTTGGCTATTTGCTGCAGTTCATCCAGTAGATAGTACATACTGCAGTCACAGGGCGTCAGTGGTGGACATTGAGTTCAGTAGCAGCAGTACCGATGAAATGCTTTGTCCTTGATGGTGTTGAGCTTCTTAAGTATTGTTGTGGTTGCACCCATCCATCCAAGTGGTGAATACGCCATCACAGTCCTGACTTGAACCTTGTACAGGAAACTTTTTTTTATCCGGCACGGACGGGACCGACATGGTGCCGGTTCATCAAAAATTCCGGATAACCGAGAGCTATAGTAAAAGATACGGAGAGCTGACAGCTCCGTATAAAGCAACAAACCCTGTTGCTTAGCAACAAGTGTAGAACAATGGCCACAAGTTCCAAGCGTCTCTGTAGCTTAGCAACAGCTGCAGCTGCAGCCACACCCTTGCACAGCAACAAATGGAGGAAGGCAAGTACAATATGAAGTAAAACCTACTCCTGAATTTTGCCGGTTAACTGAGATTTCCGGTTATTTAGGTGTCGGTAAATCGAAAGTTTCCTGTAGGTGGTGGAGCAGCTTTGAGGGGTCAGGAGGTGAGCCACTCGTGTAACCCAGCCTTTGCCCTGCTCTTATGGCTATGGTATTGAGCTGGCTGGTCCAGTTAAGCTTCTGACCTAGCCCTCTGGAAAACACAATTACTACAAACATTCATATAGGAATTGCTAGATGAAAAAAGACCAAGGTCGATCTAGTTCGCCTTCTATCATCCTGTTAGTCGCATGATGCAATGATAATGGGAGTTGTTGACTAATCACAGCAATCAATCTCTAACAATTAGTCTACATCAGACTCAGACATGAGGCACAGGAACAATACTCCTTTTTTTCTTCTCTTCCCATTCTACTTTCATCTAACTCTCTGCTGTTAAGATGGTGAGCATGGCAGACTGCTATGCATCCTCACTTAGTGCCACACTTGGCCTCAAGGAGGATGGGGAAAGAGAAGACCTGAAGGATTAACTATCTGATTTTCCCTTCCTGGAGAAACTGGTTGCAATTCTAATGTCTTCTCCCCCACCCCCCCCCCAACCCCCTCACCCTGGAACCACAGCCGAGAACAGCAAAGTCAGTGCAGCAAAACCACAGGCAGATTCATGTGCTATCACCTTATTCCAAAGCTCTCCTGGCCGGCCTTCCTCCTCACACCCATCGTAAACTTGAACTCGTCCAAAACTCGAACCAAGTTAGCCTGTATCCTAACTTGCACCAAGCCCCGTTCACCCATCAACCCCCTGTGCTCGGTGACGTGCATTGGCTCCCGGTCCCTCAAATCCTCCATTTTAAAATGTTTATCCTTGTTTTCAAATCCCTCCATGACCTCGCCCCCCTCCCTACCTCAGTAACCTCCAGCCCTACAACCCTCCAAGATTTCTGCGCTCCTCCAATTTTGGCCTCTTGCACATCCCCAATTTCCACCATTGGCAGCCGTGCCTTGAATTATCTAGGCCCCAAGCTCTGGAATTCCTTCCCTAAACCTCTCCACTTCTCTTTCCTCCTTTAAGACGCCCCTTAAAACCTACCTCTTTGGCCACCTGTCCTAATGTCTCCTTATGAGGCTCGGTGTCACATTTTGTCTGATAACATCGCTGTGAAGCGCCTCGGGATGTTTTACTATGTTAAAGCGCTATATAAATGCAAGTTGTTGTCGTCAGGCACCACACTGTGTAACAACGCACACTGTGATGTTGGACATAGCCTTCCAGTGCGAACAAGTGGACAACCCCCACCCCCCCCTTTTTCTTATGAATTTGGCTGCTTGGAAAGGTCTTTTACCGTTATCTTCAGAGTTTATTGGGTCAAATTGCTGTCATGAGGTGCCATTTACTAGTCTCCAACCTTGATGGGACATAGGAACATGAGGAGGCCATTCAGCCCCTCGAGCCTGTTCCACCATTCAATTGATCATGACAGACATGTATCTTAACTCCATTTATCCGCCTTGGTTCCGTAACCTTTGATACGCTCACCCAACAACAATCTATCGACCTCCTTTTTTAAAATTTTCAATTGACCCCCAGCCTCAACAACTTTTTGGGGGAGAGAGTTCCAGATTTCCACTCCCCGTTGTTTTTTTTAAATTCATTGATGGGATGTGGGCGTCGCTGGCTAGGCCTGCATTTAGTGCCCATCCCTAATTGCCCTTGAGAAGTGCTTCCTCACATCACCCCTGAATGGTCTAGCTCTAATTTTAAGGTCATGTCCCCCTGTTCTGGACTCCCCCCACCAGAGAAAATAATTTCTCTCCATCTACTCTACCAACTCCTTTAATCTTAAACACCTCGATTAGATCAGCCCCCTAATCTTCCGTACTCAACTCCACTAACCCGCATTTGCTCCATGACCCCTTAATACTCTTAGTGGCTCAGCTGGTAGTACCCTTGCCTCTGAGTCAGAAGGCTGTGGGTTCAAGTCCCATTCCAGACACTTTGAGCACATAAAGGTAGGCTGACACTCCAGTGCAGTACCGAGGGAGTGCTGTACTGTTGGAGGTGTCATGAGACACTAAACCGAGGCTCTGTCTGCTCTCTCAGGTGGATGTAAAAGATGGCACTATTTCGAAGAAGAGCAGGGAAGTTATTCCTGGTGTCTTGGGGCCAATATTTATCCCTAAATCAACATCACAAAAACAGATGATCTGGTCATTATCACATTGCTGTTTGTGGGAGCTTGCTGTGTGCAAATTGGCTGCCGCATTACAACAGTGACTACACTTTTTTTTTAAAGCACTTAATTGGCTGTAAAGCACTTTGGGACGTCTGGTGGTGCTATATAAATGCAAGACTTTTTAAAAATCTATCAACCTGAGTTTTGATATTTTTAATTGGCCTCAATAGTTTTTTTTTTGAGGGGGGGGGGGGGGCGGGGGAAAAGAGTTCCAGTTTTCCCAGACACAGGCCTGAGAACAAAGAAAGAACAGCACCTGAAAACCTGACAATCAGAACAAACAAGCAAAAAAAAAATAACTATAATATTAAGTGACCTTTCAGTTAACTGCAATAATAATCGAGATGATGTTGTCCTTTAAATTGCTTGGCAAGTAAGGCACTCTCCTATTACCAGACTGATGGAATAATATAGTACTGAGCATCAGGCCCAGAATTTATTACAATCTCACAACTCTTATCCTATTCCCCATTTACTTAAGTGGAATTGCTACATATGGTAAATGCAAAACCAATAATTCTGATTAGGTTAAAACATTGCAATCTGCTGATATTATGCTAATGACTTTCTCCCATTGATTAAATAGCAGGTATAAATATTGCTGGGGAGTTAACTTGGCATTTAGAGTTCTGTTATAAACGAAAGGTTTATGACAACTTCACTGAGTATTTACTGGGATATTTGTGCACAAAATAATGACATCACAAGTGACCCTCTGCGAGAGTCCTCCGTATGGGGAATTCTGCAATCCTGTCGCTAAGGCACAATGGAAAGTGTGAAATTTTCCTACTTTTTAAGACTTAAGCTGCAAACCTAGCCACACAATTAGAGATTTTGCCCTTCCGATCTTAAGGTTGTGCCTGGAGAAAGTATTTGGAGTAAGGTGAAGCGCTGGCCCTTACAGGTCTGTCACTGGTGGTGATGGCGGGGGCAGCAATTTGATGGTGATGGATTAAGAGTATCGCATAAGCATTGCACAACACTGAGTTAAGCTCAGTTGGCTTACGTTCAATTTCTCCGACGGTGAATTGCTGTCAGCATGCTAAACAGTTTGACTGACAAGAGACTGTTAGGATCGGTAGTTTTGCTGGCTTGGACTATTAAGGCCTGTACCTCTCACGACTAACTATTTCACCTTGCCAAGGACAGCAGAACCAGAGGACACAGCCTGCGCTTGAAGTGGTGGGGGGGGGGCGGGTAAATTCAAAACTAAACTGCGAAAACGTCACGCTGGATCTTGCTGGAGAGACACCATTAGTTAGACTTTATCCTGCACCCTTCAGCTCGAATATAATTTGCACCGTAACTTGGTGAAAATGTGAGCTGATAACGGGGCGGCGAGGCATCTGGGACCTTATTTAATGGCGGGACCAACAGTCTGTCTCCTTAACCAATGAGATTTAAGGATTGAGAAAGAAACAGAGTAACAACAGAGAAGGAAAGAGGGTGAATTAGAGTCAGATCAGATACAGAAAGAGAAATAAAGAGAGGGAAAGAAAGATTGGTTTGAGGAGAGAAAAATGACAGAAAGGAAAAGTAACAAAAAATTTTAAAATTTTAAACTTGACATTTTTAAAATCTCTAACACCAATTGACTACATGCAAGAATGAGATTGAACACTTTAAATTGTTCCCATTCTTGGCTCAAAAAGTTGATTTGGTATTGCATTAACAATTATCATGTTGTTAAAAAGGTACTTATGCTATTAGTTATCAGACTTAATTTCCTGCGGTGAGTTTAATGGGCAATTAATGGGCACGTTCTTAAAAATAATTGTAAGGTTGGGGCAAGATGCTTTATTTGCAAAGAAAATGGCGGAGTGACGTAAATCGACCAACACGTTCTGGAGATTCACAACTCGCATATCCCTCAATCCCCTGAACTGGCTGGCCGATTTGCACATTAATAACGGCCCGTGTCGTTAACATGCTGTTATTTTTCCGGGAAGATCTGGCCCAATATTTCAGTGAGCGAGGGGTTAATTTATGGAACAGACTCCCTCGGGGGATGGTGGAAGCTGTTAGTATTGATTTATTCAAATGCAAATTAGATGGGTTTCGTTGAAAATAAAATTTGGGGTTTACAGTATATGAGTAATTTGAGACGTGGCGAGTGCAGCGTGCTCGGGAGGAAAGAGGTGACTCTGGACCTGTGGTTCCCAAAGCTCTCCACCACTGGGGGTTTTCCTCGCCTCATGTCTGGGTCTGTTGTAGACTCATTGGTGGTAATTGATTGCTGATATTAGTCAACAACTCCCATTATCGTTGTGTCATGCGTCTACCAGGATGGTAGAAGTCGAACGAGATGGACCTCAGTCTTTTTCCGTCTTGCCATTATTATGTACCATTACATTTGGGCTCAGTTGCTAGGATTCTCATTTCTGGGCCAGGAGCCCAAGTCTCAAGCCCCACATCACAGTCTGAGTTTCGAGTGCAGTGCAGTACTGAGGGAGCACTGTATTGTTGGGATGGGATTAGTAATGTCCCTCCCTCACAAGGCATTAGCTTGGCTTGGTAGCATTCTGCTTCCGGGGTTAGAAGGCTTTGGGTTCAAGCCGAGCATTTGAGTTTCTAATCTAAGCCGACACTCCATTGCACAACTGAGGCCGTGCTGGGCTGTCAGAGATTTTGCCGGTTCCAATGGTTCAGGTGGATGTTAAAGATTCCCTGTCACTGTTCAAAGTATAGCTGGTGGTCCCCCAATCACACCACAATAATAACAACACAGATCAGCTGGTCAACAACAAAAATTGCTGGGAAAATTCAGCAGGCCAGGGCAGCATCTGTGGAGAGAGAAACGGAGTTAACGTTTCAGGTCAAAGACCTTTCGCCGGAACTGGAAAAAAAGCAGGAAAAGGGATAGATTTTAAAGCAAGTGGGGGCTGGGGAAAGGGGGAGGGGATGAAAGAACAAAGGGGAAGGTCAGAGATAGGATAGAAAGCAGGAGAGGTGAAGAGACATTGAGAGATATTCAAGGAACAAAGGATGGCTCTAGATGAAGTGTGAATGGCCCTGGCAGAATGAAGGACAGCTGCCATGTGGGAGGGAAGAAAAAGCTCAGACAAAAGTGTGGATTAAAAAAAAAGAGAGGGAATATGATAGGGGCCGAGGTTATGATCTGAAATTGTTGAACTCTATGTTGAGCCCAGAAGGCTGTAAAGTGCCTAATCGAAAGATGAGGTGCTGTTCCTCGAGCTTACGCTGAGCTTCCGTGGAACAATGCAAGAGGCCGAGGACGGTGAGGTCTGAGTGGGAATGGGGCGGTGAATTAAAGTGACAGGCGACCGGAAGCTCGGGGTCCCCCTTACGGACTGAACGGAGGTGTTCCGCAAAGCGGTCACCCAATCTGTGTTTGGTCTCCCCAATGTAGAGGAGACCGCATCGTGAGCAGCAAATACAGTATACTAAATTGCAAGAAGTACAAGTAAATCGCTGTTTCACCCGGAAGGGGTGTTTGGGGCCCTGGACAGTGGAAGGGGGAGGTATAAGGGCAGGCGTTGCATCTCCTGCGCTTGCACGGGAAGGTGCCGTGGGAAGGGGAAGGGGAAGGGGTGCTGGGGATGGTAGAGGAGTGGACTAGGGTGTCGCGGAGGGAGCGGTCCCTACGGAATGCTGAAAGGGGAGGGGAGAACATTCACTTTAAGGACAGGCTGGTACGTGAAAATTGAACTTGCTGTTGCACAGTGCGGGAGGCAGCAGTGTGCATGTGTGTGAGTTTCTGATGCCAGGCGTGCCATTGGGGAGGCCAATACCTTCCCCAGAGAGATAGAGACAACAGGAGACCTGCAACGTGAATGGGTGACACAAGCCCTTTGTTTTTTTAATGGGTCTACATTGGAAGAACAAATATCCCAGGGGAGGAAGTGTGGCACGGAGATGTGGCACCCAGCAACCACAAATAAAACAACAGATGCAGAGACCTGGGACATGTTTAACACATCTACAAAACTTGCATTCATTTTCCAAGGTAAAAGACAAAATGCGGATGTAAACAGGATCCTAAACTCGTCTCGGGATTATAGTGTGCAAATGCTTGTGGTCACTAATGCCAAGTTGGCTCCCAACTTGAAAGCAAGACTTCTGCCAACAGAGCCAAGCTGACACACTGGGGAGGTGAAAGAAATGAGAAACCGACTGCACAGATGCTCAGCTTCCGTCAACCGAACTGAGTGGTTATACCTATTAGAAAGATTGAACAGGCTGGGGCTCTTTCCCTAGAAAAGAGAAAACTGAGGGTGGCCTTGTAGAGGTCTTTAAGATTATTAAAAGGGTAGACATAGAGAAGATGTTTCCACTTGCGGACGAGACCAGAACTAGGGGCCATAAATATAATAGTCACTAATAAATCCAATAGGGAATTCAAGGGAAACTTCTTTACCCAGAGAGTGGTTAGAATGTGGAACTCGCTACTACAGAGATTAGTTGAGGCAAATAGCGTTGATGCATTTAGAACATAAGAATATAACAAATAGGAATAGGAGTAGGCCATTTGGCCCCTCGAGCCGGCCCCACCATTCAATAAGATCATGGCTGATCTTCTACCTCAAATCCACTTTCCTGCACTATCCCCATATTGCTTGATTCCCTCAATATCCAAGATTCACCGCCCTCTGAGTGAAGAAATTTCTCCTCATAGAGTCATAGAGTTATACAGCAGAGAAAGAGGCCCTTCGGCCCATCGTGCCCGCGCCGGCCATCAAGGCCTGTCTATTCTAACCCCATTTTCCAGCACTTGGTCCGTAGCCTTGTATGCTATGGCGTTTCAAGAGCTCATCGAAATGCTTCTTGAATGTTGTGAGGGTTCCTGCCTCTACCGCCCTTTCAGGCAGTGAGTTCCAGATTCCAACCACCCTCTGGGTCAAAAAGTTTTTCCTCAAATCCCCTCTAAACCTCCTGCCCCTTACCTTGAAACTATGCCCCCTGGTTACTGACCCCTCTACTAAGGGGAAAAGTTCCTTTCTATCTACCCTATCTATGCCCCTCATTATTTTGTACACCTCAACCAGGTCCTCCCTCAGCCTTCTCTGCTCTAAGGAAAACAACCCCAGCTTGTCCAGTCTCTCTTCATAGCTGAAGCGCTCCAGCCCAGGTAACATCCTGGTGAATCTCCTCTGCACCCTCTCCAATGCAATCACATCCTTCCTATAGTGTGGCGACCAGAACTGCACACAGTATTCCAGCTGTGGCCTAACTAGTGTTTTATACAGCTCCATCATAACCTCCCTACTCTTATATTCTATGCCTCAGCTAATGAAGGCAAGTATCCCATAACCGCCTTTTTAACCACCTTATCTACCTGTCCTGTTGCCTTCGGGGATCTATGTACATGCACACCAAGGTCCGTCTGATCCTCTGTCCTTCCTAGGGTCCTACCATTCATTGTGTATTCGCTTGCCTTGTTAATCCTCCCAAAATGCATCACCTCACACTTTTCAGGGTTAAATTCCATTTGCCACTGTTCATTCCAACTAAGCAACCCGTCTATATCGTCCTGTAGCCTGAGGCTTCCCTCCTCGCTATTTACCACTCCACCAATTTTCGTGTCATCTGCGAACTTACTGATCATACCTCCTACATTCATATCTAAATCATTAATGTACACTACAAACAGCAAGGGACCCAGCACCGATCCCTGCGGTACACCACTGGACACAGGCTTCCAGTCACAAAAACAACCTTCGACCATCACCCTCTGCCTCCTGCCACTAAGCCAATTTTGGATCCAATGTGCCAAAGTGCCCTGGATCCCATGGGTTCTTACCTTCCTGACCAGTCTCCTGTGCGGGACTTTGTCAAAAGTCTTACTGAAGTCCATGTAGACTACATCAACTGCACTACCCTCATCCACACACCTGGTCACCCCCTCGAAAAATTCAATCAAATTGGTCAGACATGATCTCCCCCTGACAAAGCCATGCTGACTATCCTTGATTAATCCTTGCCTCTCCAAGTGGAGACTAATTCTGTCCCTCAGAATTTTTTCCAATAATTTCCCTACCACTGATGTTAGGCTCACTGGCCTGTAATTCCCTGGTTTATCCCTACCACCCTTCTTGAATAATGGTACTACGTTAGCTGTTCTCCAGTCCTCTGGCACCTCCCCTGTAGCCAGAGAGGTTCTGAAAATTTGTGTCAGAGTCCCTGCAATCTCCTCCCTTGCCTCACACAGCAGCCTGGGATACATCTCGTCAGGGCCTGGGGATTTAGCCACTTTTAAGCCCACTAAAACCGCTAGTACCTCCTCCCTCTCAATACTAATTTGTTCAAGTATATCACAATCCCCCTGCCTGATTTCTATGCCTACATCGTCCTTCTCCATAGTGAACACAGATGCAAAATATTCATTTAAAACCTCACCTACATCTTCCGGCTCTACACAGATTGCCACTTTGGTCCCTAATGGGCCCTACTCTTTCCCTGGTTATTCTCTTGCCCTTAATAAACTTATAAAACACCTTGGAATTTTCCTTTATTTTGCCCACCAGTGTTTTTTCATGCCCACTCTTCGCTCTCCTAATTTCTTTTTTAAGTACCCCCCTGCAGTCCTTAAGTACTCCTCTAGGGCGTCCACTGTTTTTAGTTCTTTGTATCTGCCAAAAGCCTCCCTTTTTTTCCTAATCCATTCTTATATATCCCTTGACATCCAGGGTTCCCTGGACTTGTTGGTCCCACCCTTGACCTTTACGGGAACATGTTGGCGTTGTACTCTCTCTATTTCCTTTCTGAAAGACTCCCACTGCTCTGATGTGGATTTTCCTACAGGTAGCTGCTCCCAGTCCACTTTGGCCAGATCCTGTCTTATCATGTTAAAATCAGCCTTCCCCCAATTTAGAACCTTTATTTCCGGTCCATCTTTGTCCTTTTCCATGACTACCTTAAATCTCACCGAATTATGGTCACTGTCACCAAAATGCTCTCCTACTGACACTTCTACCACTTGCCCGGCATCTTAGTCCTAAATGGTCGACCCCTTATTCTGAGACTGTGACCCCTGGTCCTAGACTGCCGAGCCAGGGGAAACATCCTCCCGGCATCTACCCTGTCAAGCCCTGTAAGAATTGTGTATTTTTCAATGAGATCACCTCTCATTCTTCTAAACTCCAGAGAATATAGGCCTCGTCTCCTCAATCTCTCCTCATAGCACAATCCCCCAACCCAGGAATCAGTCTGGTGAACCTTCGTTGCACTCCCTCTATGGCAAGTATATCCTTCCTTAAGTAAGGAGACCAAAACTGTACACAATACTCCAGGTGTGGTCTCACCAGGGCCCGATATAATTGCAGTAAGACGTCTTTACTCTTATACTCAAATCCTCTTGTAATAAAGGCCAACACACCATTTGCTTTCCTAATTGCTTGCTGTACCTGCATGTTAACTTTCAGTGATTCGTGTACAAGGACACCCAGGTCCCTCTGAACACCTTCATTTCCCAATCTCTCACCATTTAAAAAATACTCTGCTTTTCTATTTTTCCTACCAAAGTGGATAACTTCACATTTATCCACATTATATTCCATTTGCCATGTTCTTGCCCACTCACTTAGCCTGTCTATATCCCCTTGAAGCTAGATAAGCACATGAGGGAGAAAGGAATAGAAGGATATGTTGATAGGGTGAGATGAAGTGGGGTGGGAGGAGGCTCGTGTGGAGCATAAACACTGGCATGGACATGTTGGGCCGAATGGCCTGTTTCTGTGCTGTACATTCTATGTAACTTTGTAATCAGCAGGTATCAGCGACGACAGGTGTGGGGAAAGTCGCAGCTCAACCCCTCCCTCCAGCCAGCACAGATGGAATTAATGGGGTGAGGAATAGAAGACAGCTCGGGGAGGGGAGCAAAATGGGGCGCACAGGAATAGGAAGATATAAAACCGCATGAGCACATTAGTGCTTTATAATTAGGGCAAGTAAGTTATTATTGCTCAGTTGCACTTTGTTACCGGGCTCCAAGACTTTGTTTGAAATATTACACGACTTGGGTTGAAAATCGTGCTGCACAATGCAACAGCGGTACTTCGAGGGATGATGTGCTGTCCCAAAATACCTGCCTTGCTTATTCCACCTTGTGAACAGCAAAAGGACAATTCACTCGTGGACCACAGATGCCCGGCAGCGCTCGAACCCAAGAGCTGCCTATCACCTCACCCCTTCAAAGGTAAAAAATGTAGAGGGGGGAGAGGAGGAGCAACTGGTAGTGGGTGCTACAATTGGCCTCAGCACCCCTGGGCAATGGAGATGCATAAAATCACCAGAAAGTGCAGGTGTCAGGTGAGGGGAGGAGCGGGGATGATGGCCAATAGAGTCAAACATCCTGTCGGGCCTCATGCATGGAGGAGGGCCAATTGGGCGGAGTCTATACAACACTGTCAATCCCCCGATTACAACGCAACATTGGGAGTCCCCAATCTCCATCCAACACTGGGCCCCCAGATCTCAATGCAGCAGTGGGGGGGCCACCAGATCGCCAGGAAACACTGGGGGTCCCCAATCTGAATATAACACTGGGGGTCTCCAATCTCAATATAACACTGAGGGTCCCCAATCTCAATATAACACTGGGGGTCCCCAATCTCAATATAACACTGGGGGTCTCCAATCTGAATATAACACTGAGGGTCCCCAATCTGAATATAACACTGGCGTCTCCAATCTCAATATAACACTGGGGGTCCCAATCTCAATATAACACTGGGGGTCCCCAATCTCAATATAACACTGAGGGTCCCCAATCTGAATATAACACTGAGGGTCCCCAATCTGAATATAACACTGAGGGTCCCCAATTCAATATAACACTGAGGGTCCCCAATCTCAATATAACACTGGGGGTCCCCAATCTCAATATAACACTGGGGGGTCTCCAATCTCAATATAACACTGGGGGTCCCCAATCTCAATATAACACTGAGGGTCCCCAATCTCAATATAACACTGAGGGTCCCCAATCTCAATATAACACTGGGGGTCCCCAATCTCAATATAACACTGGGGGTCTCCAATCTGAATATAACACTGGGGGTCTCCAATCTCAATATAACACTGGGGGTCCCCAATCTCAATATAACACTGGGGGGTCTCCAATCTCAATATAACACTGGGGGGTCTCCAATCTCAATATAACACTGGGGGTCCCCAATCTCAATATAACACTGGGGGTCTCCAATCTGAATATAACACTGGGGGTCTCCAATCTCAATATAACACTGGGGGTCCCCAATCTCAATATAACACTGGGGGGTCTCCAATCTCAATATAACACTGGGGGGTCTCCAATCTCAATATAACACTGAGGGTCCCCAATCTCAATATAACACTGAGGGTCTCCAATCTCAATATAACACTGAGGGTCCCCAATCTCAATATAACACTGAGGGTCCCCAATCTCAATATAACACTGAGGGTCCCCAATCTCAATATAACACTGGGGGTCCCCAATCTCAATATAACACTGGGGGTCTCCAATCTCAATATAACACTGAGGGTCTCCAATCTCAATATAACACTGGGGGTCTCCAATCTCAATATAACACTGGGGGTCTCCAATCTCAATATAACACTGGTGGTCCCCAATCTCAATATAACACTGGGGGTCCCCAATCTCAATATAACATTGGGGGTCCCCAATCTCAATATAACACTGGGGGTCCCCAATCTCAATATAACACTGGGGGTCCCCAATCTCAATATAACACTGAGGGTCTCCAATCTCAATATAACACTGGAGGTCTCCAATCTCAATATAACACTGGGGGTCCCCAATCTCAATATAACACTGAGGGTCCCCAATCTCAATATAACACTGGGGGTCCCCAATCTCAATATAACACTGGGGGTCCCCAATCTCAATATAACACTGGGGGTCTCCAATCTCAATATAACACTGGGGGTCCCCAATCTCAATATAACACTGAGGGTCTCCAATCTCAATATAACACTGGGGGTCCCCAATCTGAATATAACACTGGGGGTCCCCAATCTCAATATAACACTGGGGGTCCCCAATCTGAATATAACACTGGGGGTCTCCAATCTCAATATAACACTGGGGGTCCCCAATCTGAATATAACACTGAGGGTCTCCAATCTCAATATAACACTGGGGGTCTCCAATCTCAATATAACACTGGGGGTCTCCAATCTCAATATAACACTGGGGTCTCCAATCTCAATATAACACTGGGGGTCCCCAATCTCAATATAACACTGAGGGTCCCCAATCTCAATATAACACTGAGGGTCCCCAATCTCAATATAACACTGAGGGTCCCCAATCTCAATATAACACTGAGGGTCCCCAATCTCAAAATAACACTGAGGGTCCCCAATCTCAATATAACACTGGGGGTCCCCAATCTCAATATAACACTGGGGGTCCCCAATCTCAATATAACACTGGGGGTCTCCAATCTCAATATAACACTGGGGGTCTCCAATCTCAATATAACACTGGGGGTCCCCAATCTCAATATAACACTGAGGGTCCCCAATCTCAATATAACACTGGGGGTCCCCAATCTCAATATAACACTGGGGGTCTCCAATCTCAATATAACACTGGGGGTCTCCAATCTCAATATAACACTGGAGGTCCCCAATCTCAATATAACACTGAGGGTCCCCAATCTCAATATAACACTGGGGGTCCCCAATCTGAATATAACACTGGGGGTCCCCAATCTCAATATAACACTGGGGGTCCCCAATCTCAATATAACACTGGGGGTCCCCAATCTCAATATAACACTGGGGGTCCCCAATCTCAATATAACACTGGGGGTCTCCAATCTCAATATAACACTGGGGGTCTCCAATCTCAATATAACACTGGGGGTCCCCAATCTGAATATAACACTGGGGGTCCCCAATCTCAATATAACACTGGGGGTCCCCAATCTCAATATAACACTGGGGGTCTCCAATCTCAATATAACACTGGGGGTCCCCAATCTCAATATAACACTGAGGGTCCCCAATCTCAATATAACACTGAGGGTCTCCAATCTCAATATAACACTGGGGGTCCCCAATCTGAATATAACACTGAGGGTCTCCAATCTCAATATAACACTGGGGGTCTCCAATCTCAATATAACACTGGGGGTCTCCAATCTCAATATAACACTGGGGTCTCCAATCTCAATATAACACTGGGGGTCCCCAATCTCAATATAACACTGAGGGTCCCCAATCTCAATATAACACTGAGGGTCCCCAATCTCAATATAACACTGAGGGTCTCCAATCTCAATATAACACTGAGGGTCTCCAATCTCAATATAACACTGGGGGTCTCCAATCTCAATATAACACTGGGGGTCTCCAATCTCAATATAACACTGGGGGTCCCCAATCTCAATATAACACTGAGGGTCCCCAATCTCAATATAACACTGAGGGTCCCCAATCTCAATATAACACTGGGGGTCTCCAATCTCAATATAACACTGGGGGTCTCCAATCTCAATATAACACTGGGGGTCCCCAATCTCAATATAACACTGAGGGTCCCCAATCTCAATATAACACTGGGGGTCCCCAATCTCAATATAACACTGGGGGTCCCCAATCTGAATATAACACTGGGGGTCCCCAATCTCAATATAACACTGGGGGTCCCCAATCTCAATATAACACTGGGGTCCCCAATCTCAATATAACACTGGGGGTCCCCAATCTCAATATAACACTGGGGGTCTCCAATCTCAATATAACACTGGGGGTCTCCAATCTCAATATAACACTGGGGGTCCTCAATCTGAATATAACACTGGGGGTCCCCAATCTCAATATAACACTGGGGGTCCCCAATCTCAATATAACACTGGGGGTCTCCAATCTCAATATAACACTGGGGGTCCCCAATCTCAATATAACACTGAGGGTCCCCAATCTCAATATAACACTGAGGGTCTCCAATCTCAATATAACACTGAGGGTCCCCAATCTCAATATAACACTGGGGGTCTCCAATCTCAATATAACACTGGGGGTCTCCAATCTCAATATAACACTGGGGGTCCCCAATCTGAATATAACACTGAGGGTCTCCAATCTCAATATAACACTGGGGGTCTCCAATCTCAATATAACACTGGGGGTCTCCAATCTCAATATAACACTGGGGTCTGCAATCTCAATATAACACTGGGGGTCCCCAATCTCAATATAACACTGAGGGTCCCCAATCTCAATATAACACTGAGGGTCCCCAATCTCAATATAACACTGAGGGTCTCCAATCTCAATATAACACTGAGGGTCCCCAATCTCAATATAACACTGGGGGTCTCCAATCTCAATATAACACTGGGGGTCTCCAATCTCAATATAACACTGGGGGTCTCCAATCTCAATATAACACTGGGGGTCCCCAATCTCAATATAACACTGGGGGTCCCCAATCTCAATATAACACTGAGGGTCCCCAATCTCAATATAACACTGGGGGTCCCCAATCTCAATATAACACTGGGGGTCCCCAATCTGAATATAACACTGGGGGTCCCCAATCTCAATATAACACTGGGGGTCCCCAATCTCAATATAACACTGAGGGTCTCCAATCTCAATATAACACTGGGGGTCCCCAATCTCAATATAACACTGGGGGTCTCCAATCTCAATATAACACTGGGGGTCTCCAATCTCAATATAACACTGGGGGTCTCCAATCTCAATATAACACTGGGGGTCTCCAATCTCAATATAACACTGGGGGTCTCCAATCTCAATATAACACTGGGGGTCGCCAATCTCAATATAACACTGAGGGTCCCCAATCTCAATATAACACTGGGGGTCCCCAATCTCAATATAACACTGAGGGTCTCCAATCTCAATATAACACTGGGGGTCTCCAATCTCAATATAACACTGAGGGTCTCCAATCTCAATATAACACTGAGGGTCCCCAATCTCAATATAACACTGGGGGTCCCCAATCTCAATATAACACTGAGGGTCCCCAATCTCAATATAACACTGGGGGTCCCCAATCTCAATATAACACTGGGGGTCTCCAATCTCAATATAACACTGGGGGTCCCCAATCTCAATATAACACTGAGGGTCCCCAATCTCAATATAACACTGGGGGTCCTCAATCTCAATATAACACTGGGGGTCTCCAATCTCAATATAACACTGGGGGTCCCCAATTCAATATAACACTGGGGGTCTCCAATCTCAATATAACACTGGGGGTCTCCAATCTCAATATAACACTGGGGGTCTCCAATCTCAATATAACACTGGGGGTCCCCAATCTCAATATAACACTGGGGGTCTCCAATCTCAATATAACACTGGGGGTCCCCAATCTCAATATAACACTGGGGGTCTCCAATCTCAATATAACACTGGGGGTCCCCAATCTCAATATAACACTGAGGGTCCCCAATCTCAATATAACACTGGGGGTCCCCAATCTCAATATAACACTGGGGGTCTCCAATCTCAATATAACACTGGGGGTCTCCAATCTCAATATAACACTGGGGGTTCCCAATCTCAATATAACACTGAGGGTGCCCAATCTCAATATAACACTGGGGGTCCCCAATCTCAATATAACACTGGGGGTCCCCAATCTCAATATAACACTGGGGGTCTCCAATCTCAATATAACACTGAGGGTCCCCAATCTCAATATAACACTGAGGGTCCCCAATCTCAATATAACACTGGGGGTCCCCAATCTCAATATAACACTGAGGGTCCCCAATCTCAATATAACACTGGGGGTCCCCAATCTCAATATAACACTGAGGGTCCCCAATCTCAATATAACACTGGGGGTCCCCAATCTCAATATAACACTGGGGGTCCCCAATCTCAATATAACACTGGGGGTCCCCAATCTCAATATAACACTGGGGGTCTCCAATCTCAATATAACACTGGGGGTGTCCAATCTGAATATAACACTGAGGGTCTCCAATCTCAATATAACACTGGGGGTCCCCAATCTCAATATAACACTGGGGGTCCCCAATCTCAATATAACACTGAGGGTTCCCAATCTCAATATAACACTGAGGGTCTCCAATCTCAATATAACACTGGGGGTCTCCAATCTCAATATAACACTCAGGGTCTCCAATCTCAATATAACACTGGGGGTCTCCAATCTCAATATAACACTGGGGGTCCCCAATCTCAATATAACACTGAGGGTCTCCAATCTCAATATAACACTGGGGGTCTCCAATCTCAATATAACACTGAGGGTCTCCAATCTCAATATAACACTGGGGGTCCCCAATCTCAATATAACACTGAGGGTCTCCAATCTCAATATAACACTGAGGGTCTCCAATCTCAATATAACACTGAGGGTCTCCAATCTCAATATAACACTGGGGGTCTCCAATTTCAATATAACACTGAGGGTCTCCAATCTCAATATAACACTGGGGGTCTCCAATCTCAATATAACACTGGGGGTCCCCAATCTCAATATAACACTGGGGGTCTCCAATCTCAATATAACACTGAGGGTCTCCAATCTCAATATAACACTGGGGGTCTCCAATCTCAATATAACACTGAGGGTCTCCAATCTCAATATAACACTGAGGGTCTCCAATCTCAATATAACACTGGGGGTCTCCAATCTCAATATAACACTGAGGGTCTCCAATCTCAATATAACACTGAGGGTCTCCAATCTCAATATAACACTGAGGGTCCCCTATCTCAATATAACACTGGGGGTCTCCAATCTCAATATAACACTGAGGGTCTCCAATCTCAATATAACACTGGGGGTCTCCAATCTCAATATAACACTGAGGGTCTCCAATCTCAATATAACACTGAGGGTCCCCAATCTGAATATAACACTGGGGGTCCCCAATCTCAATATAACACTGGGGGTCTCCAATCTCAATATAACACTGAGGGTCTCCAATCTCAATATAACACTGAGGGTCCCCAATCTCAATATAACACTGGGGGTCCCCAATCTCAATATAACACTGAGGGTTCCTATCTCAATATAACACTGGGGGTCCCAAATCTCAATATAACACTGGGGGTCTCCAATCTCAATATAACACTGGGGGTCCCCAATCTCAATATAACACTGAGGGTCCCCAATCTCAATATAACACTGGGGGTCCCCAATCTCAATATAACACTGGGGGTCTCCAATCTCAATATAACACTGGGGGTCCCCAATTCAATATAACACTGGGGGTCTCCAATCTCAATATAACACTGGGGGTCTCCAATCTCAATATAACACTGGGGGTCCCCAATCTCAATATAACACTGGGGGTCTCCAATCTCAATATAACACTGGGGGTCCCCAATCTCAATATAACACTGGGGGTCTCCAATCTCAATATAACACTGGGGGTCCCCAATCTCAATATAACACTGGGGGTCTCCAATCTCAATATAACACTGGGGGTCCCCAATCTCAATATAACACTGAGGGTCCCCAATCTCAATATAACACTGGGGGTCCCCAATCTCAATATAACACTGGGGGTCTCCAATCTCAATATAACACTGGGGGTCTCCAATCTCAATATAACACTGGGGGTCCCCAATCTCAATATAACACTGAGGGTGCCCAATCTCAATATAACACTGGGGGTCTCCAATCTCAATATAACACTGAGGGTCCCCAATCTCAATATAACACTGGGGGTCCCCAATCTCAATATAACACTGGGGGTCCCCAATCTCAATATAACACTGGGGGTCTCCAATCTCAATATAACACTGAGGGTCCCCAATCTCAATATAACACTGAGGGTCCCCAATCTCAATATAACACTGGGGGTCCCCAATCTCAATATAACACTGAGGGTCCCCAATCTCAATATAACACTGGGGGTCCCCAATCTCAATATAACACTGAGGGTCCCCAATCTCAATATAACACTGGGGGTCCCCAATCTCAATATAACACTGGGGGTCCCCAATCTCAATATAACACTGGGGGTCCCCAATCTCAATATAACACTGGGGGTCTCCAATCTCAATATAACACTGGGGGTGTCCAATCTGAATATAACACTGAGGGTCTCCAATCTCAATATAACACTGGGGGTCCCCAATCTCAATATAACACTGGGGGTCCCCAATCTCAATATAACACTGAGGGTTCCCAATCTCAATATAACACTGGGGGTCCCCAATCTCAATATAACACTGGGGGTCTCCAATCTCAATATAACACTGGGGGTGTCCAATCTGAATATAACACTGAGGGTCTCCAATCTCAATATAACACTGGGGGTCCCCAATCTCAATATAACACTGGGGGTCCCCAATCTCAATATAACACTGAGGGTTCCCAATCTCAATATAACACTGAGGGTCTCCAATCTCAATATAACACTGGGGGTCTCCAATCTCAATATAACACTGAGGGTCTCCAATCTCAATATAACACTGGGGGTCTCCAATCTCAATATAACACTGAGGGTCTCCAATCTCAATATAACACTGGGGGTCCCCAATCTCAATATAACACTGAGGGTCTCCAATCTCAATATAACACTGAGGGTCTCCAATCTCAATATAACACTGAGGGTCTCCAATCTCAATATAACACTGGGGGTCTCCAATTTCAATATAACACTGAGGGTCTCCAATCTCAATATAACACTGGGGGTCTCCAATCTCAATATAACACTGGGGGTCCCCAATCTCAATATAACACTGGGGGTCTCCAATCTCAATATAACACTGAGGGTCTCCAATCTCAATATAACACTGGGGGTCTCCAATCTCAATATAACACTGAGGGTCTCCAATCTCAATATAACACTGAGGGTCTCCAATCTCAATATAACACTGGGGGTCTCCAATCTCAATATAACACTGAGGGTCTCCAATCTCAATATAACACTGAGGGTCTCCAATCTCAATATAACACTGAGGGTCCCCTATCTCAATATAACACTGGGGGTCTCCAATCTCAATATAACACTGAGGGTCTCCAATCTCAATATAACACTGGGGGTCTCCAATCTCAATATAACACTGAGGGTCTCCAATCTCAATATAACACTGAGGGTCCCCAATCTGAATATAACACTGGGGGTCCCCAATCTCAATATAACACTGGGGGTCTCCAATCTCAATATAACACTGAGGGTCTCCAATCTCAATATAACACTGAGGGTCCCCAATCTCAATATAACACTGGGGGTCCCCAATCTCAATATAACACTGAGGGTTCCTATCTCAATATAACACTGGGGGTCCCAAATCTCAATATAACACTGGGGGTCTCCAATCTCAATATAACACTGGGGGTCCCCAATCTCAATATAACACTGAGGGTCCCCAATCTCAATATAACACTGGGGGTCCCCAATCTCAATATAACACTGGGGGTCTCCAATCTCAATATAACACTGGGGGTCCCCAATTCAATATAACACTGGGGGTCTCCAATCTCAATATAACACTGGGGGTCTCCAATCTCAATATAACACTGGGGGTCCCCAATCTCAATATAACACTGGGGGTCTCCAATCTCAATATAACACTGGGGGTCCCCAATCTCAATATAACACTGGGGGTCTCCAATCTCAATATAACACTGGGGGTCCCCAATCTCAATATAACACTGGGGGTCTCCAATCTCAATATAACACTGGGGGTCCCCAATCTCAATATAACACTGAGGGTCCCCAATCTCAATATAACACTGGGGGTCCCCAATCTCAATATAACACTGGGGGTCTCCAATCTCAATATAACACTGGGGGTCTCCAATCTCAATATAACACTGGGGGTCCCCAATCTCAATATAACACTGAGGGTGCCCAATCTCAATATAACACTGGGGGTCTCCAATCTCAATATAACACTGAGGGTCCCCAATCTCAATATAACACTGGGGGTCCCCAATCTCAATATAACACTGGGGGTCCCCAATCTCAATATAACACTGGGGGTCTCCAATCTCAATATAACACTGAGGGTCCCCAATCTCAATATAACACTGAGGGTCCCCAATCTCAATATAACACTGGGGGTCCCCAATCTCAATATAACACTGAGGGTCCCCAATCTCAATATAACACTGGGGGTCCCCAATCTCAATATAACACTGAGGGTCCCCAATCTCAATATAACACTGGGGGTCCCCAATCTCAATATAACACTGGGGGTCCCCAATCTCAATATAACACTGGGGGTCCCCAATCTCAATATAACACTGGGGGTCTCCAATCTCAATATAACACTGGGGGTGTCCAATCTGAATATAACACTGAGGGTCTCCAATCTCAATATAACACTGGGGGTCCCCAATCTCAATATAACACTGGGGGTCCCCAATCTCAATATAACACTGAGGGTTCCCAATCTCAATATAACACTGAGGGTCTCCAATCTCAATATAACACTGGGGGTCTCCAATCTCAATATAACACTCAGGGTCTCCAATCTCAATATAACACTGGGGGTCTCCAATCTCAATATAACACTGGGGGTCCCCAATCTCAATATAACACTGAGGGTCTCCAATCTCAATATAACACTGGGGGTCTCCAATTCAATATAACACTGAGGGTCTCCAATCTCAATATAACACTGGGGGTCCCCAATCTCAATATAACACTGAGGGTCTCCAATCTCAATATAACACTGAGGGTCTCCAATCTCAATATAACACTGAGGGTCTCCAATCTCAATATAACACTGGGGGTCTCCAATTTCAATATAACACTGAGGGTCTCCAATCTCAATATAACACTGGGGGTCTCCAATCTCAATATAACACTGGGGGTCCCCAATCTCAATATAACACTGGGGGTCTCCAATCTCAATATAACACTGAGGGTCTCCAATCTCAATATAACACTGGGGGTCTCCAATCTCAATATAACACTGAGGGTCTCCAATCTCAATATAACACTGAGGGTCTCCAATCTCAATATAACACTGGGGGTCTCCAATCTCAATATAACACTGAGGGTCTCCAATCTCAATATAACACTGAGGGTCTCCAATCTCAATATAACACTGAGGGTCCCCTATCTCAATATAACACTGGGGGTCTCCAATCTCAATATAACACTGAGGGTCTCCAATCTCAATATAACACTGGGGGTCTCCAATCTCAATATAACACTGAGGGTCTCCAATCTCAATATAACACTGAGGGTCCCCAATCTGAATATAACACTGGGGGTCCCCAATCTCAATATAACACTGAGGGTCCCCAATCTCAATATAACACTGAGGGTCTCCAATCTCAATATAACACTGAGGGTCTCCAATCTCAATATAACACTGGGGGTCTCCAATCTCAATATAACACTGGGGGTCTCCAATCTCAATATAACACTGGGGGTCCCCAATCTCAATATAACACTGGGGGTCTCCAATCTCAATATAACACTGGGGGTCCCCAATCTCAATATAACACTGGGGGTCTCCAATCTCAATATAACACTGGGGGTCCCCAATCTCAATATAACACTGGGGGTCTCCAATCTCAATATAACACTGGGGGTCCCCAATCTCAATATAACACTGAGGGTCCCCAATCTCAATATAACACTGGGGGTCCCCAATCTCAATATAACACTGGGGGTCTCCAATCTCAATATAACACTGGGGGTCCCCAATCTCAATATAACACTGGGGGTCCCCAATCTCAATATAACACTGAGGGTTCCCAATCTCAATATAACACTGAGGGTCTCCAATCTCAATATAACACTGGGGGTCTCCAATCTCAATATAACACTCAGGGTCTCCAATCTCAATATAACACTGGGGGTCTCCAATCTCAATATAACACTGGGGGTCCCCAATCTCAATATAACACTGAGGGTCTCCAATCTCAATATAACACTGGGGGTCTCCAATCTCAATATAACACTGAGGGTCTCCAATCTCAATATAACACTGGGGGTCCCCAATCTCAATATAACACTGAGGGTCTCCAATCTCAATATAACACTGAGGGTCTCCAATCTCAATATAACACTGAGGGTCTCCAATCTCAATATAACACTGGGGGTCTCCAATTTCAATATAACACTGAGGGTCTCCAATCTCAATATAACACTGGGGGTCTCCAATCTCAATATAACACTGGGGGTCCCCAATCTCAATATAACACTGGGGGTCTCCAATCTCAATATAACACTGAGGGTCTCCAATCTCAATATAACACTGGGGGTCTCCAATCTCAATATAACACTGAGGGTCTCCAATCTCAATATAACACTGAGGGTCTCCAATCTCAATATAACACTGGGGGTCTCCAATCTCAATATAACACTGAGGGTCTCCAATCTCAATATAACACTGAGGGTCTCCAATCTCAATATAACACTGAGGGTCCCCTATCTCAATATAACACTGGGGGTCTCCAATCTCAATATAACACTGAGGGTCTCCAATCTCAATATAACACTGGGGGTCTCCAATCTCAATATAACACTGAGGGTCTCCAATCTCAATATAACACTGAGGGTCCCCAATCTGAATATAACACTGGGGGTCCCCAATCTCAATATAACACTGAGGGTCCCCAATCTCAATATAACACTGAGGGTCTCCAATCTCAATATAACACTGAGGGTCTCCAATCTCAATATAACACTGGGGGTCTCCAATCTCAATATAACACTGGGGGTCTCCAATCTCAATATAACACTGGGGGTCCCCAATCTCAATATAACACTGGGGGTCTCCAATCTCAATATAACACTGGGGGTCCCCAATCTCAATATAACACTGGGGGTCTCCAATCTCAATATAACACTGGGGGTCCCCAATCTCAATATAACACTGGGGGTCTCCAATCTCAATATAACACTGGGGGTCCCCAATCTCAATATAACACTGAGGGTCCCCAATCTCAATATAACACTGGGGGTCCCCAATCTCAATATAACACTGGGGGTCTCCAATCTCAATATAACACTGGGGGTCTCCAATCTCAATATAACACTGGGGGTCCCCAATCTCAATATAACACTGAGGGTGCCCAATCTCAATATAACACTGGGGGTCTCCAATCTCAATATAACACTGAGGGTCCCCAATCTCAATATAACACTGGGGGTCCCCAATCTCAATATAACACTGGGGGTCCCCAATCTCAATATAACACTGGGGGTCTCCAATCTCAATATAACACTGAGGGTCCCCAATCTCAATATAACACTGAGGGTCCCCAATCTCAATATAACACTGGGGGTCCCCAATCTCAATATAACACTGAGGGTCCCCAATCTCAATATAACACTGGGGGTCCCCAATCTCAATATAACACTGGGGGTCCCCAATCTCAATATAACACTGGGGGTCCCCAATCTCAATATAACACTGGGGGTCCCCAATCTCAATATAACACTGGGGGTCTCCAATCTCAATATAACACTGGGGGTGTCCAATCTGAATATAACACTGAGGGTCTCCAATCTCAATATAACACTGGGGGTCCCCAATCTCAATATAACACTGGGGGTCCCCAATCTCAATATAACACTGAGGGTTCCCAATCTCAATATAACACTGAGGGTCTCCAATCTCAATATAACACTGGGGGTCTCCAATCTCAATATAACACTCAGGGTCTCCAATCTCAATATAACACTGGGGGTCTCCAATCTCAATATAACACTGGGGGTCCCCAATCTCAATATAACACTGAGGGTCTCCAATCTCAATATAACACTGGGGGTCTCCAATCTCAATATAACACTGAGGGTCTCCAATCTCAATATAACACTGGGGGTCCCCAATCTCAATATAACACTGAGGGTCTCCAATCTCAATATAACACTGAGGGTCTCCAATCTCAATATAACACTGAGGGTCTCCAATCTCAATATAACACTGGGGGTCTCCAATTTCAATATAACACTGAGGGTCTCCAATCTCAATATAACACTGGGGGTCTCCAATCTCAATATAACACTGGGGGTCCCCAATCTCAATATAACACTGGGGGTCTCCAATCTCAATATAACACTGAGGGTCTCCAATCTCAATATAACACTGGGGGTCTCCAATCTCAATATAACACTGAGGGTCTCCAATCTCAATATAACACTGAGGGTCTCCAATCTCAATATAACACTGGGGGTCTCCAATCTCAATATAACACTGAGGGTCTCCAATCTCAATATAACACTGAGGGTCTCCAATCTCAATATAACACTGAGGGTCCCCTATCTCAATATAACACTGAGGGTCTCCAATCTCAATATAACACTGAGGGTCTCCAATCTCAATATAACACTGAGGGTCTCCAATCTCAATATAACACTGGGGGTCCCCAATCTCAATATAACACTGAGTGTCTCCAATCTCAATATAACACTGGGAGTCCCCAATCTCAATATAACACTGGGGGTCTCCAATCTCAATATAACACTGGGGGTCCCCAATCTCAATATAACACTGAGGGTCTCCAATCTCAATATAACACTGGGGGTCTCCAATCTCAATATAACACTGAGGGTCTCCAATCTCAATGTAACACTGAGGGTCCCCAATCTCAATATAACACTGGGGGTCCCCAATCTCAATATAACACTGAGGGTCCCCAATCTCAATATAACACTGGGGGTCCCCAATCTCAATATAACACTGGGGGTCTCCAATCTCAATATAACACTGGGGGTCCCCAATCTCAATATAACACTGAGGGTCCCCAATCTCAATATAACACTGGGGGTCCCCAATCTCAATATAACACTGGGGGTCTCCAATCTCAATATAACACTAGGGGTCCCCAATTCAATATAACACTGGGGGTCTCCAATCTCAATATAACACTGGGGGTCTCCAATCTCAATATAACACTGAGGGCCTCCAATCTCAATATAACACTGAGGGTCCCCAATCTGAATATAACACTGGGGGTCCCCAATCTCAATATAACACTGAGGGTCCCCAATCTCAATATAACACTGGGGGTCCCCAATCTCAATATAACACTGGGGGTCCCCAATCTCAATATAACACTGGGGGTCCCCAATCTCAATATAACACTGGGGGTCTCCAATCTCAATATAACACTGGGGGTGTCCAATCTGAATATAACACTGAGGGTCTCCAATCTCAATATAACACTGGGGGTCCCCAATCTCAATATAACACTGGGGGTCCCCAATCTCAATATAACACTGAGGGTCCCCAATCTCAATATAACACTGAGGGTCTCCAATCTCAATATAACACTGGGGGTCTCCAATCTCAATATAACACTGAGGGTCTCCAATCTCAATATAACACTGGGGGTCTCCAATCTCAATATAACACTGGGGGTCCCCAATCTCAATATAACACAGGGTCTCCAATCTCAATATAACACTGGGGGTCTCCAATCTCAATATAACACTGAGGGTCTCCAATCTCAATATAACACTGGGGGTCCCCAATCTCAATATAACACTGAGGGTCTCCAATCTCAATATAACACTGAGGGTCTCCAATCTCAATATAACACTGAGGGTCTCCAATCTCAATATAACACTGGGGGTCTCCAATCTCAATATAACACTCAGGGTCTCCAATCTCAATATAACACTGGGAGTCCCCAATCTCAATATAACACTGGGGGTCTCCAATCTCAATATAACACTGGGGGTCCCCAATCTCAATATAACACTGAGGGTCTCCAATCTCAATATAACACTGGGGGTCTCCAATCTCAATATAACACTGAGGGTCTCCAATCTCAATGTAACACTGAGGGTCCCCAATCTCAATATAACACTGGGGGTCCCCAATCTCAATATAACACTGAGGGTCCCCAATCTCAATATAACACTGGGGGTCCCCAATCTCAATATAACACTGGGGGTCTCCAATCTCAATATAACACTGGGGGTCCCCAATCTCAATATAACACTGAGGG
Source organism: Somniosus microcephalus (assembly GCF_052327205.1). Lineage (NCBI taxonomy): Eukaryota > Metazoa > Chordata > Chondrichthyes > Squaliformes > Somniosidae > Somniosus > Somniosus microcephalus. The sequence goes on along the minus strand of NC_140990.1, from coordinate 317,139,751 downwards.
TCCCCAATCTCAATATAACACTGGGGGTCCCCAATCTCAATATAACACTGGGGGTCTCCAATCTCAATATAACACTAGGGGTCCCCAATTCAATATAACACTGGGGGTCTCCAATCTCAATATAACACTGGGGGTCTCCAATCTCAATATAACACTGAGGGCCTCCAATCTCAATATAACACTGAGGGTCCCCAATCTGAATATAACACTGGGGGTCCCCAATCTCAATATAACACTGAGGGTCCCCAATCTCAATATAACACTGGGGGTCCCCAATCTCAATATAACACTGGGGGTCCCCAATCTCAATATAACACTGGGGGTCCCCAATCTCAATATAACACTGGGGGTCTCCAATCTCAATATAACACTGGGGGTGTCCAATCTGAATATAACACTGAGGGTCTCCAATCTCAATATAACACTGGGGGTCCCCAATCTCAATATAACACTGGGGGTCCCCAATCTCAATATAACACTGAGGGTCCCCAATCTCAATATAACACTGAGGGTCTCCAATCTCAATATAACACTGGGGGTCTCCAATCTCAATATAACACTGAGGGTCTCCAATCTCAATATAACACTGGGGGTCTCCAATCTCAATATAACACTGGGGGTCCCCAATCTCAATATAACACAGGGTCTCCAATCTCAATATAACACTGGGGGTCTCCAATCTCAATATAACACTGAGGGTCTCCAATCTCAATATAACACTGGGGGTCCCCAATCTCAATATAACACTGAGGGTCTCCAATCTCAATATAACACTGAGGGTCTCCAATCTCAATATAACACTGAGGGTCTCCAATCTCAATATAACACTGGGGGTCTCCAATCTCAATATAACACTCAGGGTCTCCAATCTCAATATAACACTGGGGGTCTCCAATCTCAATATAACACTGGGGGTCCCCAATCTCAATATAACACTGGGGGTCTCCAATCTCAATATAACACTGAGGGTCTCCAATCTCAATATAACACTGGGGGTCTCCAATCTCAATATAACACTGAGGGTCTCCAATCTCAATATAACACTGGGGGTCTCCAATCTCAATATAACACTGGGGGTCCCCAATCTCAATATAACACAGGGTCTCCAATCTCAATATAACACTGGGGGTCCCCAATCTCAATATAACACTTGGGGTCCCCAATCTCAATATAACACTGGGGGTCCCCAATCTCAATATAACACTGGGGGTCCCCAATCTCAATATAACACTGGGGGTCTCCAATCTCAATATAACACTGGGGGTGTCCAATCTGAATATAACACTGAGGGTCTCCAATCTCAATATAACACTGGGGGTCCCCAATCTCAATATAACACTGGGGGTCCCCAGTCTCAATATAACACTGAGGGTCTCCAATCTCAATATAACACTGGGGGTCTCCAATCTCAATATAACACTGGGGGTCCCCAATCTCAATATAACACTGAGGGTCTCCAATCTCAATATAACACTGGGGGTCTCCAATCTCAATATAACACTGAGGGTCTCCAATCTCAATATAACACTGGGGGTCCCCAATCTCAATATAACACTGAGGGTCTCCAATCTCAATATAACACTGAGGGTCTCCAATCTCAATATAACACTGAGGGTCTCCAATCTCAATATAACACTGGGGGTCTCCAATTTCAATATAACACTGAGGGTCTCCAATCTCAATATAACACTGGGGGTCTCCAATCTCAATATAACACTGGGGGTCCCCAATCTCAATATAACACTGGGGGTCTCCAATCTCAATATAACACTGAGGGTCTCCAATCTCAATATAACACTGGGGGTCTCCAATCTCAATATAACACTGAGGGTCTCCAATCTCAATATAACACTGAGGGTCTCCAATCTCAATATAACACTGGGGGTCTCCAATCTCAATATAACACTGAGGGTCTCCAATCTCAATATAACACTGAGGGTCTCCAATCTCAATATAACACTGAGGGTCCCCTATCTCAATATAACACTGAGGGTCCCCAATCTGAATATAACACTGGGGGTCCCCAATCTCAATATAACACTGAGGGTCCCCAATCTCAATATAACACTGGGGGTCCCCAATCTCAATATAACACTGGGGGTCCCCAATCTCAATATAACACTGGGGGTCCCCAATCTCAATATAACACTGGGGGTCTCCAATCTCAATATAACACTGGGGGTGTCCAATCTGAATATAACACTGAGGGTCTCCAATCTCAATATAACACTGGGGGTCCCCAATCTCAATATAACACTGGGGGTCCCCAATCTCAATATAACACTGAGGGTCCCCAATCTCAATATAACACTGAGGGTCTCCAATCTCAATATAACACTGGGGGTCTCCAATCTCAATATAACACTGAGGGTCTCCAATCTCAATATAACACTGGGGGTCTCCAATCTCAATATAACACTGGGGGTCCCCAATCTCAATATAACACAGGGTCTCCAATCTCAATATAACACTGGGGGTCTCCAATCTCAATATAACACTGAGGGTCTCCAATCTCAATATAACACTGGGGGTCCCCAATCTCAATATAACACTGAGGGTCTCCAATCTCAATATAACACTGAGGGTCTCCAATCTCAATATAACACTGAGGGTCTCCAATCTCAATATAACACTGGGGGTCTCCAATCTCAATATAACACTGAGGGTCTCCAATCTCAATATAACACTGGGGGTCTCCAATCTCAATATAACACTGGGGGTCCCCAATCTCAATATAACACTGGGGGTCTCCAATCTCAATATAACACTGAGGGTCTCCAATCTCAATATAACACTGGGGGTCTCCAATCTCAATATAACACTGAGGGTCTCCAATCTCAATATAACAATACAATACAAATCGCTTTATTGGCATGATAAGGTACATCTTATGTTGCCAAAGCATCAAAATACATTTATGGTTGAACACATAAACGCGGTTCCATTCATACAGTGTATAAACAGGTATATCCCTGAGTTTATAAATATATTTTCGCCTTGTTTATATATACTCTTGTCTTAGTTTACTGGTTGTCCCTCTGTTCATGGCAAGCTGTAACATAGTGTGCCGCCAGTGTTACACAGCTTCTCTCCTACCCCAGTAGGAATGGGAGTTTTTGGTTGTCAGTCAGATTTCTGAATTCAGGGCATATTTGTGAGAATTTTTGATAGAAATTCTCTCTGATGCCCTGATATTTTCCACAGGCTGTGAGGAAGTGCATCTCTGTCTCAACTACTCCCTGACTGCAGTGAGAGCATATCCTGTCTTCTCTTGGCAGCCTGGTCTGCCTGTGTCTGCCTTTTTCGATCGCTAGGCTATGTTCGCTAAGTCTGTACCTTGTCAAGGTTCTTCTCAGTTTGTTATCCTTTACCATGGTCAGGTAATCAGCTATGTTGTATTGTCTGTTTCGGGCCAAGTAGCAATTGAGTTTGCTTTGGGTTTTTGTTGTTTCTGCCCAATATGACAGATATTTTTCCTTTTGCTTAGCGACGATTGTGTTGGGTCGAATTCTTTGTGTTACCCTGTCACTGTCCTGGGGCTGGTTATTGTTAGTATTGTTATTAGTTACTTTATTGAGTCCCAGGACTAGTTGACTGAGGGTATTCTTCTTTATGGTCAGCTCTTGGCATTTCAGGGCGTCGTAGTGATAGCATTGGGGGTTGCTCATTTGTAGGTGATTCCAAAATTTGGTGGCTCTTTTTTGGATAGTGATTATTAATGGGTATTGGCCTAGTTCCGCCCTGCATGCGTTGTTTACTGTTTTCCTTTGAGTCCGGAGGATACTTTTACAGAATTCCGCATGTAGGATCTCAATTGGGTGTTTGTCCCATTTTGCAAAATCTTGTTGTGTTAGTGGTCCCCAGACCTCACTGCCATAGAGTGCAATTGGTTCAATTACTGATTTGAAAATTTTGAGCCAAATGCTAATTGGGATTTCTATTTGGATTGATTTTTTGATGGCATAGAAAGCCCTTCTTGCTTTCTCTTTCAGTTCATTCACAGCCAGTTTGAAGTTTCCCGTAGAACTGATTTTTAAGCCCAAGTATGTGTAGTGAGTGGTTTGTTCAATTTTGGTTGTTCCTACTGTGAAATTTATTGTGGGTCCATGTTGTTTGGATCTTTGCTGGAACACAAGGACTTTGGTTTTTTGGGGATTTATTGTCAGGGCCCAAGTCTGGCAGTACGACTCCAGCAGGTCCAGGTTCTGCTGTAGACCCTCCTTAGTTGGTGACAGCAGAACCAGGTCGTCGGCATAGAGGAGGAATTTAACCTTGGATTCATATAGGGTGAGGCCGGGTGCTGTAGATTGTTCAAGTAGTTTTGCCAATCCATTAATGTAAATATTAAAGAGTGTCGGTGAGATTGGCGAGCCCTGCGTCACCCCCCGCCCCTGTGGGAAGTATTTTGTTTGTTTGTCTCCAATTTTAACTGCACATTTATTGTTTGTATACATTGATTTAATTACATCATATGTTTTACCTCCTACCCCGCTTTCGATAAGTTTCAGGAATAAACCGTCATGCCAGATGGAGTCGAAAGCCTTCTGGAAATCTACAAAGCATGCGTAGATTTTGCTTTTGTGATGGTCTCCAATCTCAATATAACACTGAGGGTCTCCAATCTCAATATAACACTGGGGGTCTCCAATCTCAATATAACACTGAGGGTCTCCAATCTCAATATAACACTGAGGGTCTCCAATCTCAATATAACACTGGGGGTCTCCAATCTCAATATAACACTGAGGGTCTCCAATCTCAATATAACACTGGGGGTCCCCAATCTCAATATAACACTGAGGGTCTCCAATCTCAATATAACACTGGGGGTCCCCAATCTCAATATAACACTGGGGGTCTCCAATCTCAATATAACACTGGGGGTCTCCAATCTCAATATAACACTGGGGGTCTCCAATCTCAATATAACACTGGGGGTCTCCAATCTCAATATAACACTGGGGGTCCCCGACTCTCTCCCGGGGATCTGGGCCCTCCGATGCCGGCCAGCTGCAGAAGCCTCGGGCGCTCCCTGCCTCCCCCCAGCCCCAGCCCCGGATCCCGGGCCGTCTCTCACCTCACCGCCGCCGCCGCGAACCGTCCGCTCGGCGGCCTGTCCCCATGGCAACCACAGGCGCCGCGCGCGGCCGCCCCTGGCAACGGACGGCAGCTCGCGGGCCGCAGCGCCCAGCATGCAGGGGCGGGGCGGGGCTAGCGTTGCCGGATTTCAAAATAAAACAGAGCAATAGTGTGTGTGTGTTCCCAGTGCAGGGACAGTGTGTGTGTGTGTGTTCCCAGTGCAGGGACAGTGTGTGTGTGTTCCCAGTGCAGGGACACAGTGTGTGTGTTTTCCCAGTGCACGGACACAGTGTGTGTGTGTTCCCAGTGCAGGGACACAGTGTGTGTGTGTGTTCCCAGTGCAGGGACAGTGTGTGTGTGTGTTCCCAGTGCAGGGACACAGTGTGTGTGTTTTCCCAGTGCAGGGACACTGTGTGTGTGTGTTCCCAGTGCAGGGACACAGTGTGTGTGTGTGTTCCCAGTGCAGGGACACAGAGTGTGTGTGTTTTCCCAGTGCAGGGACACAGTGTGTGTGTGTTCCCAGTGCAGGGACACAGTGTGTGTGTGTGTGTTCCCAGTGCAGGGACACAGTGTGTGTGTGTGTTCCTACTGCAGGGACACTGTGTGTGTGTGTGTTCCCAGTGCAGGGACACAGTGTGTGTGTGTTCCCTGTGCTGGGACACAGTGTGTGTGTGTTCCCAGTGCAGGGACACAGTGTGTGTGTGTTCCCAGTGCAGGGACACAGTGTGTGTGGGTGTGTTCCCAGTGCAGGGACACAGTATGTGTGTGTGTTCCCAGTGCAGGGACACAGTGTCTTTGTGTGTGTTCCCTGTGCAGGGACACAGTGTGTGTGTGTGTGTTCCCAGTGCAAGGACACAGTGTGTGTGTGTTCCCAGTGCAGGGACACAGTGTGTGTGTGTTCCCAGTGCAGGGACACAGTGTGTGTGGGTGTGTTCCCAGTGCAGGGACACAGTGTGTGTGTGTTCCCAGTGCAGGGACACAGTGTGTGTGTGTTCCCAGTGCAGGGACACAGTGTGTGTGGGTGTGTTCCCAGTGCAGGGACACAGTGTGTGTGGGTGTGTTCCCAGTGCAGGGACACAGTGTGGGTGTGTTCCCAGTGCAGGGACACAGTGTGTGTGTGTTCCCAGTGCAGGGACACAGTGTGTGTGTGTTCCCAGTGCAGGGACACAGTGTGTGTGTGTTCCCAGTGCAGGGACACAGTGTGTGTGTGTTCCCAGTGCAGGGACACAGTGTGTGTGTATTCCCAGTGCAGGGACACAGTGTGTGTGTGTTCCCAGTGCAGGGACACAGTATGTGTGTGTGTTCCCAGTGCAAGGACACAGTGTGTGTGTGTTCACTGTGCAGGGACACAGTGTGTGTGTGTGTGTGTGTGTGTGTTCCTTGTGCAGGAACACGGTGTGTGTTTGTTCCCTGTGCAGGGACACAGTATTTGGTGTGTTCCCAGTGCAGGGACAGAGTGTCTGTGTGTTCCCAGTGCAGGGACAGAGTGTCTGTGTGTCCCCTGTGCAGGGACACAGTGTGTGTGTTCCCAGTGCAGGGACATAGTGTGTATGTGTTCCCAGTGCAGGGACACAGTGTGTGTGTGTTCCCAGTGCAGGGACAGTGTGTGTGTGTTCCCTGTGCAGGGACACAGTGTGAGTGTGTGTGTGTGTTCCCAGTGCAGGGACACAGTGTGTGTGTGTGTGTGCGTTCCCAGTGCAGGGACACAGTGTGTGTGTGTGTGTTCCCAGTGCAGGGACACAGTGTGTGTGTGTTCCCAGTGCAGGGACACAGTGTGTGTGTGTTCCCAGTGCTGGGACACAGTGTGTGTGTTCCCAGTGCAGGGACACAGTGTGTGTGTTCCTAGTGCAGGGACACAGTGTGTGTGTGTGGTGTGTTCCCAGTGCTGGGACACAGTGTGTGTGTTCCCAGTGCAGGGACACAGTGTGTGTGTGTTCCCTGTGCTGGGACACAGTGTGTGTGTGTTCCCAGTGCAGGGACACAGTGTGTGTGTGTTCGCAGTGCAGGGACACAGTGTGTGTGGGTGTGTTCCCAGTGCAGGGACACAGTGTGTGTGTGTTCCCAGTGCAGGGACACAGTGTGTGTGTGTTCCCAGTGCAGGGACACAGTGTGTGTGTGTTCCCAGTGCAGGGACACAGTGTGTGTGTGTTCCCAGTGCAGGGATACAGTGTGTGTGTGTTCCCAGTGCAGGGACACAGCATGTGTGTGTGTTCCCAGTGCAAGGACACAGTGTGTGTGTGTTCACTGTGCAGGGACACAGTGTGTGTGTGTGTGTTCCTTGTGCAGGAAAACGGTGTGTGTTTGTTCCCTGTGCAGGGACACAGTATTTGGTGTGCTCCCAGTGCAGGGACAGAGTGTCTGTGTGTTCCCAGTGCAGGGACAGAGTGTCTGTGTGTTCCCTGTGCAGGGACACAGTGTGTGTGTTCCCAGTGCAGGGACATAGTGTGTATGTGTTCCCAGTGCAGGGACACAGTGTGTGTGTGTGTTCCCAGTGCAAGGACACAGTGTGTGTGTGTGTTCCCAGTGCAAGGACACAGTGTGTGTGTGTGTGTTCCCAGTGCAGGGACACAGTGTGTGTGTGTGTTCCCAGTGCAGGGACACAGTGTGTGTGTGTGTTTTCCCAGTGCAAGGACACAGAGTGTGTGTGTGTGTGTTCCCAGTGCAGGGACACAGTGTGTGTGTGTGTGTGTTTTCCCAGTGCAAGGACACAGTGTGTGTGTGTGTGTTCCCAGTGCAGGGACACAGTGTGTGTGTGTGTGTTCCCAGTGCAGGGACACAGTGTGTGTGTGTTTTCCCAGTGCAGGGACACAGTGTGTGTGTGTTCCCAGTGCAGGGACACAGTGTGTGTGTGTGTGTTCCCAGTGCAGGGACACAGTGTGTGTGTGTGTGTTCCCAGTGCAGGGACACAGTGTGTGTGTGTGTGTTCCCAGTGCAGGGACACCGTGTGTGTGTGTTCCCAGTGCAGGGACACAGTGTGTGTGTGTATGTGTTCCCTGTGCAGGGGCACAGTGTGTGTGTGCATGTGTTCCCAGTGCAGGGACACAGTGTGTGTGTGCACGTGTTCCCAGTGCAGGGACACAGTGTGTGTGTGCATGTGTTCCCTGTGCAGGGACACAGTGTGTGTGTGCATGTGTTCCCAGTGCAGGGACACAGTGTGTGTGTGTATGTGTTCCCAGTGCAGGGACACAGTGTGTGTGTGCATGTGTTCCCAGTGCAGGGACACAGTGTGTGTGTGTGTGTGGTCCCAGTGCAGGGACACAGTGTGTGTGTGTGTTCCCAGTGCAAGGACACAGTGTGTGTGTGTGTGTGTTCCCAGCGCAGGGACACAGTGTGTGTGTGTGTTCCCAGTGCAGGGACACAGTGTGTGTGTTCCCAGCGCAGGGACACAGTGTGTGTGTGTCTGTTCCCAGTGCAGGGACACAGTGTGTGTGTGTGTGTGGTCCCAGTGCAGGGAGACAGTGTGTGGTGTGTTCCCAGTGCATGGACACAGTGTGTGTGTGTGTGTTCCCAGTGCAGGGACACAGTGTGTGTGTGTTCCCAGTGCAGGGACATAGTGTGTGTGTGTTCCCAGTGCAGGGACACAGTGTGTGTGTGTGTTCCCAGTGCAGGGACACAGTGTGTGTGTGTGTGTGTTCCCAGTGCAGGGACACAGTGTGTGTGTGTGTTCCCAGTGCAGGGACACAGTGTGTGTGTTTTCCCAGTGCAGGGACACAGTGTGTGTGTTTTCCCAGTGCAGGGACACAGTGTGTGTGTGTTCCCAGTGCAAGGACACAGTGTGTGTGTGTGTTCCCAGTGCAGGGACACAGTGTGTGTGTGTGTGTTTTCCCAGTGCAGGGACACAGTGTGTGTGTGTGTGTTCCCAGTGCAGGGACACAGTGTGTGTGTTTTCCCAGTGCAGGGACACAGTGTGTGTGTGTTCCCAGTGCAAGGACACAGTGTGTGTGTGTGTGTGTTCCCAGCGCAGGGACACCGTGTGTGTGTGTTCCCAGTGCAGGGACACAGTGTGTGTGTGTATGTGTTCCCTGTGCAGGGACACAGTGTGTGTGTGCATGTGTTCCCAGTGCAGGGACACAGTGTGTGTGTGCATGTGTTCCCAGTGCAGGGACACAGTGTGTGTGTGCATGTGTTCCCTGTGCAGGGACACAGTGTGTGTATGCATGTGTTCCCTGTGCAGGGACACAGTGTGTGTGTGTCTGTGTTCCCAGTGCAGGGACACAGTATGTGTGTGTGTGTGTGTTCCCAGCACAGGGACACAGTGTGTGTGTGTGTTCCCAGTGCAGGGACACAGTGTGTGTGTGTGTTCCCAGTGCCGGGACACAGTGTGTGTGTGTGTGTTCCCAGTGCAGGGACACAGTGTATGTGTGTCTGTTCCCAGTGCAGGGACACAGTGTGTGTGTGTGTGTGTGTGGTCCCAGTGCAGGGACACAGTGTGTGGTGTGTTCCCAGTGCAGGGACACAGTGTGTGTGTGTGTGTGTTCCCAGTGCAGGGACACAGTGTGTGTGTGTTCCCAGTGCAGGGACACAGTGTGTGTGTGTTCCCAGTGCAGGGACACACTGTGTGTGTGTTCCCAGGGCAGGGACACAGTGTGTGCGTGTGTTCCCAGTGCATGGACACAGTGTGTGTTCCCTGTGCAGGGACACAGTGTGTGGTGTGTTCCCAGTGCAGGGACACAGGGTGTGTGTGTTCCCAGTGCAGGGACACAGTGTGTGTGTGTGTGTTCCCAGTGCAAGGACACAGTGTGTGTGTGTGTGTGTTCCCAGTGCAGGGACACAGTGTGTGTGTGTGTGTGTGCTCCCTGTGCAGGGACACAGTGTGTGTGTGTGTGTGTTCCCTGTGCAGGGACACAGTGTGTGTGTTGCCTGTGCAGGGACACAGTGTGTGTGTGTGTTCCCAGTGCAGGGACACAGTGTGTGTGCGTGTATGTATTCCCAGTGCAGGGACACAGTGCGTGTGTGTTCCCAGTGCAGGGACACAGTGTGTGGTGTGTTCCCAGTGCAGGGACACAGTGTGTGGTGTGTTCCCAGTGCAGGGACACAGTGTGTGTGTGTTCCCAGTGCAGGGACACAGTGTGAGTGTGTGTGTGTGTTCCCAGTGCAGGGACACAGTGTGAGTGTGTGTGTGTGTTCCCAGTGCAGGGACACAGTGTGTGTGCGTGTGTGTGTTCCCAGTGCAGGGACACAGTGTGTGTGTGTGTGTTCCCAGTGCAGGGACACAGTGTGTGGTGTGTTCCCAGTGCAGGGACACAGTGTGTGTGTGTTCCCAGTGCAGGGACACAGTGTGTGTGTGTGTGTGTTCCCAGTGCAGGGACACAGTGTGTGTGTGTGTATGTATTCCCAGTGCAGGGACACAGTGTGTTTGTGTTCCCAGTGCAGGGACACAGTGTGTGTGTGTTCCCAGTGCAGGGACACAGTGTTTGTGTGTGTTTCCTGTGCAGGGACACAGTGTGTGGTGTGTTCCCAGTGCAGGGACACAGTGTGTGGTGTGTTCCCAGTGCAGGGACACAGTGTGTGTGTCTTCCCAGTGCTGGGACACAGTGTGTGTGTTCCCAGTGCAGGGACACAGTGTGAGTGTGTGTGTGTGTGTTCCCAGTGCAGGGACACAGTGTGTGTGTGTCTGTTCCCAGTGCAGGGACACAGTGTGTGTGTGTGTGTGGTCCCAGTGCAGGGACACAGTGTGTGGTGTGTTCCCAGTGCAGGGACACAGTGTGTGTGTGTGTGCTCCCAGTGCAGGGACACAGTGTGTGTGTGTTCCCAGTGCAGGGACACAGTGTGTGTGTGTGTTCCCAGTGCAGGGACACAGTGTGTGTGTGTGTTCCCAGTGCATGGACACAGTGTGTGTTCCCAGTGCAGGGACACAGTGTGTGTGTGTGTGTTCCCTGTGCAGGGATACAGTGTGTGTGTTCCCAGTGCAAGGACACAGTGTGTGTGTGTGTGTTTTCCCAGTGCAAGGACACAGTGTGTGTGTGTGTGTGTTCCCAGTGCAGGGACACAGTGTGTGTGTGTGTGTATTCCCAGTGCAGGGACACAGTGTGTGTGTGTGTTCCCAGTGCAGGGACACAGTGTGTGTGTTTTCCCAGTGCAGGGACACAGTGTTTGTGTGTGTTCGCAGTGCAGGGACACAGTGTGTGTGTGTTCCCAGTGCAGGGACACAGTGTGTGTGTGTGTTCCCAGTGCAGGGACACAGTGTGTGGTGTGTTCCCAGTGCAGGGACACAGTGTGTTTGTGTGTTCCCAGTGCAGGGACACAGTGTGTGCGTGTGTGTTCCCTGTGCAGGGACACAGTGTGTTTGTGTGTTCCCAGTGCAGGGACACAGTGTGTTTGTGTGTTCCCAGTGCAGGGACACAGTGTGTGTGTGTGTGTTCCCTGTGCAGGGACACAGTGTGTGTGTGTTCCCAGTGCAGGGACACAGTGTGTGTGTGTTCCCAGTGCAGGGACACAGTGTGTGTGTGTGTTCCCAGTGCAGGGACACAGTGTGTGGTGTGTTCCCAGTGCAGGGACACAGTGTGTTTGTGTGTTCCCAGTGCAGGGACACAGTGTGTGTTTGTGTGTTCCCAGTGCAGGGACACAGTGTGTTTGTGTGTTCCCAGTGCAGGGACACAGTGTGTGTGTGTGTGTTCCCTGTGCAGGGACACAGTGTGTGGTGTGTTCCCAGTGCAGGGACACAGTGTGTGTGTGTGTTCCCAGTGCAGGGGCACAGTGTGTGTGTGTTTCCTGTGCAGGGACACAGTGTGTATGTGTGTTCTCTGTGCAGGGACACAGTGTGTGTGTGTGTTCCCAGTGCAGGGACACAGTGTGTGGTGTGTTCCCTGTGCAGGGACACAGTGTGTGTGTGTTCCCAGTGCAGGGACACAGTGTGTGTGTGTGTTCCCAGTGCAGGGACACAGTGTGTGTGTGTGTGTGTTCCCTGTGCAGGGACACAGTGTGTGGTGTGTTCCCAGTGCAGGGACACAGTGTGTGTGTGTGTGTTCCCAGTGCAGGGACACAGTGTGTGTGTGTTCCCAGTGCAGGGACACAGTGTGTGGTGTGTTCCCAGTGCAGGGACACAGTGTGTGTGCTCCCTGTGCAGGGACACAGTGTGTGTGTGTGTTCTCTGTGCAGGGACACCATGTGTGTGTGTGTGTTACCTGTGCAGGGCCACAGTGTGTGTGTGTGTGTTCCCAGTGCAGGGACACAGTGTGTGTGTGTGTGTGTTCCCAGTGCAGGGACACAGTGTGTGTTTGTGTGTTCCCAGTGCAGGGACACAGTGTGTGTGTGTGTGTTCCCAGTGCAGGGACACAGTGTGTGTATGTGTTCCCAGTGCAGGGACACAGTGTGTGGTGTGTTCCCAGTGCAGGGACACAGTGTGTGTGTGTGTTCCCAGTGCAGGGACACAGTGTGTGTGTGTGTTCCCAGTGCAGGGACACAATGTGTGTGTGTGTGTTCCCAGTGCAGGGACACAGTGTGTGTGTGTGTTCCCTGTGCAGGGACACAGTGTGTGTGTGTGTGTTCCCAGTGCAGGGACACAGTGTGTGTGTGTGTTCCCTGTGCAGGGGCACAGTATGTGTGTGTGTGTGTTCCCAGTGCAGGGACACAGTGTGTGGTGTGTTCCCAGTGCAGGGACACAGTGTGTGGTGTGTTCCCAGTGCAAGGACACAGTGTGTGTGTGTGGTGTGTTCCCAGTGCAGGGACACAGTGTGTGGTGTGTTCCCAGTGCAAGGACACAGTGTGTGTGTGTGTTCCCTGTGCAGGGGCACAGTATGTGTGTGTGTGTGTTTTCCCAGTGCAGGAACACAGTGTGTGTGTTCCCAGTGCAGGGACACAATGTGTGTGTGTGTTCCCAGTGCAAGGACACAGTGTGTGTGTGTGTGTGTTCCCAGCGCAGGGACACCGTGTGTGTGTGTTCCCAGTGCAGGGACACAGTGTGTGTGTGTATGTGTTCCCTGTGCAGGGACACAGTGTGTGTGTGCATGTGTTCCCAGTGCAGGGACACAGTGTGTGTGTGCATGTGTTCCCAGTGCAGGGACACAGTGTGTGTGTGCATGTGTTCCCTGTGCAGGGACACAGTGTGTGTATGCATGTGTTCCCTGTGCAGGGACACAGTGTGTGTGTGTCTGTGTTCCCAGTGCAGGGACACAGTATGTGTGTGTGTGTGTGTTCCCAGCACAGGGACACAGTGTGTGTGTGTGTTCCCAGTGCAGGGACACAGTGTGTGTGTGTGTTCCCAGTGCCGGGACACAGTGTGTGTGTGTGTGTTCCCAGTGCAGGGACACAGTGTATGTGTGTCTGTTCCCAGTGCAGGGACACAGTGTGTGTGTGTGTGTGTGTGGTCCCAGTGCAGGGACACAGTGTGTGGTGTGTTCCCAGTGCAGGGACACAGTGTGTGTGTGTGTGTGTTCCCAGTGCAGGGACACAGTGTGTGTGTGTTCCCAGTGCAGGGACACAGTGTGTGTGTGTTCCCAGTGCAGGGACACAGTGTGAGTGTGTGTGTGTGTTCCCAGTGCAGGGACACAGTGTGAGTGTGTGTGTGTGTTCCCAGTGCAGGGACACAGTGTGTGTGCGTGTGTGTGTTCCCAGTGCAGGGACACAGTGTGTGTGTGTGTGTTCCCAGTGCAGGGACACAGTGTGTGGTGTGTTCCCAGTGCAGGGACACAGTGTGTGTGTGTTCCCAGTGCAGGGACACAGTGTGTGTGTGTGTGTGTTCCCAGTGCAGGGACACAGTGTGTGTGTGTGTATGTATTCCCAGTGCAGGGACACAGTGTGTTTGTGTTCCCAGTGCAGGGACACAGTGTGTGTGTGTTCCCAGTGCAGGGACACAGTGTTTGTGTGTGTTTCCTGTGCAGGGACACAGTGTGTGGTGTGTTCCCAGTGCAGGGACACAGTGTGTGGTGTGTTCCCAGTGCAGGGACACAGTGTGTGTGTCTTCCCAGTGCTGGGACACAGTGTGTGTGTTCCCAGTGCAGGGACACAGTGTGAGTGTGTGTGTGTGTGTTCCCAGTGCAGGGACACAGTGTGTGTGTGTCTGTTCCCAGTGCAGGGACACAGTGTGTGTGTGTGTGTGGTCCCAGTGCAGGGACACAGTGTGTGGTGTGTTCCCAGTGCAGGGACACAGTGTGTGTGTGTGTGCTCCCAGTGCAGGGACACAGTGTGTGTGTGTTCCCAGTGCAGGGACACAGTGTGTGTGTGTGTTCCCAGTGCAGGGACACAGTGTGTGTGTGTGTTCCCAGTGCATGGACACAGTGTGTGTTCCCAGTGCAGGGACACAGTGTGTGTGTGTGTGTTCCCTGTGCAGGGATACAGTGTGTGTGTTCCCAGTGCAAGGACACAGTGTGTGTGTGTGTGTTTTCCCAGTGCAAGGACACAGTGTGTGTGTGTGTGTGTTCCCAGTGCAGGGACACAGTGTGTGTGTGTGTGTATTCCCAGTGCAGGGACACAGTGTGTGTGTGTGTTCCCAGTGCAGGGACACAGTGTGTGTGTTTTCCCAGTGCAGGGACACAGTGTTTGTGTGTGTTCGCAGTGCAGGGACACAGTGTGTGTGTGTTCCCAGTGCAGGGACACAGTGTGTGTGTGTGTTCCCAGTGCAGGGACACAGTGTGTGGTGTGTTCCCAGTGCAGGGACACAGTGTGTTTGTGTGTTCCCAGTGCAGGGACACAGTGTGTGCGTGTGTGTTCCCTGTGCAGGGACACAGTGTGTTTGTGTGTTCCCAGTGCAGGGACACAGTGTGTTTGTGTGTTCCCAGTGCAGGGACACAGTGTGTGTGTGTGTGTTCCCTGTGCAGGGACACAGTGTGTGTGTGTTCCCAGTGCAGGGACACAGTGTGTGTGTGTTCCCAGTGCAGGGACACAGTGTGTGTGTGTGTTCCCAGTGCAGGGACACAGTGTGTGGTGTGTTCCCAGTGCAGGGACACAGTGTGTTTGTGTGTTCCCAGTGCAGGGACACAGTGTGTGTTTGTGTGTTCCCAGTGCAGGGACACAGTGTGTTTGTGTGTTCCCAGTGCAGGGACACAGTGTGTGTGTGTGTGTTCCCTGTGCAGGGACACAGTGTGTGGTGTGTTCCCAGTGCAGGGACACAGTGTGTGTGTGTGTTCCCAGTGCAGGGGCACAGTGTGTGTGTGTTTCCTGTGCAGGGACACAGTGTGTATGTGTGTTCTCTGTGCAGGGACACAGTGTGTGTGTGTGTTCCCAGTGCAGGGACACAGTGTGTGGTGTGTTCCCTGTGCAGGGACACAGTGTGTGTGTGTTCCCAGTGCAGGGACACAGTGTGTGTGTGTGTTCCCAGTGCAGGGACACAGTGTGTGTGTGTGTGTGTTCCCTGTGCAGGGACACAGTGTGTGGTGTGTTCCCAGTGCAGGGACACAGTGTGTGTGTGTGTGTTCCCAGTGCAGGGACACAGTGTGTGTGTGTTCCCAGTGCAGGGACACAGTGTGTGGTGTGTTCCCAGTGCAGGGACACAGTGTGTGTGCTCCCTGTGCAGGGACACAGTGTGTGTGTGTGTTCTCTGTGCAGGGACACCATGTGTGTGTGTGTGTTACCTGTGCAGGGCCACAGTGTGTGTGTGTGTGTTCCAGTGCAGGGACACAGTGTGTGTGTGTGTGTTCCCAGTGCAGGGACACAGTGTGTGTTTGTGTGTTCCCAGTGCAGGGACACAGTGTGTGTGTGTGTGTTCCCAGTGCAGGGACACAGTGTGTGTATGTGTTCCCAGTGCAGGGACACAGTGTGTGGTGTGTTCCCAGTGCAGGGACACAGTGTGTGTGTGTGTTCCCAGTGCAGGGACACAGTGTGTGTGTGTGTTCCCAGTGCAGGGACACAATGTGTGTGTGTGTGTTCCCAGTGCAGGGACACAGTGTGTGTGTGTGTTCCCTGTGCAGGGACACAGTGTGTGTGTGTGTGTTCCCAGTGCAGGGACACAGTGTGTGTGTGTGTTCCCTGTGCAGGGGCACAGTATGTGTGTGTGTGTGTTCCCAGTGCAGGGACACAGTGTGTGGTGTGTTCCCAGTGCAGGGACACAGTGTGTGGTGTGTTCCCAGTGCAAGGACACAGTGTGTGTGTGTGGTGTGTTCCCAGTGCAGGACACAGTGTGTGGTGTGTTCCCAGTGCAAGGACACAGTGTGTGTGTGTGTTCCCTGTGCAGGGGCACAGTATGTGTGTGTGTGTGGTTTTCCCAGTGCAGGAACACAGTGTGTGTGTTCCCAGTGCAGGGACACATGTGTGTGTGTGTTCCCAGTGCAAGGACACAGTGTGTGTGTGTGTGTGTTCCCAGCGCAGGGACACCGTGTGTGTGTGTTCCCAGTGCAGGGACACAGTGTGTGTGTGTATGTGTTCCCTGTGCAGGGACACAGTGTGTGTGTGCATGTGTTCCCAGTGCAGGGACACAGTGTGTGTGTGCATGTGTTCCCAGTGCAGGGACACAGTGTGTGTGTGCATGTGTTCCCTGTGCAGGGACACAGTGTGTGTATGCATGTGTTCCCTGTGCAGGGACACAGTGTGTGTGTGTCTGTGTTCCCAGTGCAGGGACACAGTATGTGTGTGTGTGTGTGTTCCCAGCACAGGGGACACAGTGTGTGTGTGTGTTCCCAGTGCAGGGACACAGTGTGTGTGTGTGTTCCCAGTGCCGGGACACAGTGTGTGTGTGTGTGTTCCCAGTGCAGGGACACAGTGTATGTGTGTCTGTTCCCAGTGCAGGGACACAGTGTGTGTGTGTGTGTGTGTGTGGTCCCAGTGCAGGGACACAGTGTGTGGTGTGTTCCCAGTGCAGGGACACAGTGTGTGTGTGTGTGTGTTCCCAGTGCAGGGACACAGTGTGTGTGTGTTCCCAGTGCAGGGACACAGTGTGTGTGTGTTCCCAGTGCAGGGACACACTGTGTGTGTGTTCCCAGGGCAGGGACACAGTGGTGTGCGTGTGTTCCCAGTGCATGGACACAGTGTGTGTTCCCTGTGCAGGGACACAGTGTGTGGTGTGTTCCCAGTGCAGGGACACAGGGTGTGTGTGTTCCCAGTGCAGGGACACAGTGTGTGTGTGTGTGTTCCCCAGTGCAAGGACACAGTGTGTGTGTGTGTGTGTTCCCAGTGCAGGGACACAGTGTGTGTGTGTGTGTGTGCTCCCTGCTGCAGGGAACACACAGTGTGTGTGTGTTCCCTGTGCAGGGACACAGTGTGTGTGTTGCCTGTGCAGGGACACAGTGTGTGTGTGTGTTCCCAGTGCAGGGACACAGTGTGTGTGCGTGTATGTATTCCCAGTGCAGGGACACAGTGCGTGTGTGTTCCCAGTGCAGGGACACAGTGTGTGGTGTGTTCCCAGTGCAGGGACACAGTGTGTGGTGTGTTCCCAGTGCAGGGACACAGTGTGTGTGTGTTCCCAGTGCAGGGACACAGTGTGAGTGTGTGTGTGTGTTCCCAGTGCAGGGACACAGTGTGAGTGTGTGTGTGTGTTCCCAGTGCAGGGACACAGTGTGTGTGCGTGTGTGTGTTCCCAGTGCAGGGACACAGTGTGTGTGTGTGTGTTCCCAGTGCAGGGACACAGTGTGTGGTGTGTTCCCAGTGCAGGGACACAGTGTGTGTGTGTTCCCAGTGCAGGGACACAGTGTGTGTGTGTGTGTGTTCCCAGTGCAGGGACACAGTGTGTGTGTGTGTATGTATTCCCAGTGCAGGGACACAGTGTGTTTGTGTTCCCAGTGCAGGGACACAGTGTGTGTGTGTTCCCAGTGCAGGGACACAGTGTTTGTGTGTGTTTCCTGTGCAGGGACACAGTGTGTGGTGTGTTCCCAGTGCAGGGACACAGTGTGTGGTGTGTTCCCAGTGCAGGGACACAGTGTGTGTGTCTTCCCAGTGCTGGGACACAGTGTGTGTGTTCCCAGTGCAGGGACACAGTGTGAGTGTGTGTGTGTGTGTTCCCAGTGCAGGGACACAGTGTGTGTGTGTCTGTTCCCAGTGCAGGGACACAGTGTGTGTGTGTGTGTGGTCCCAGTGCAGGGACACAGTGTGTGGTGTGTTCCCAGTGCAGGGACACAGTGTGTGTGTGTGTGCTCCCAGTGCAGGGACACAGTGTGTGTGTGTTCCCAGTGCAGGGACACAGTGTGTGTGTGTGTTCCCAGTGCAGGGACACAGTGTGTGTGTGTGTTCCCAGTGCATGGACACAGTGTGTGTTCCCAGTGCAGGGACACAGTGTGTGTGTGTGTGTTCCCTGTGCAGGGATACAGTGTGTGTGTTCCCAGTGCAAGGACACAGTGTGTGTGTGTGTGTTTTCCCAGTGCAAGGACACAGTGTGTGTGTGTGTGTGTTCCCAGTGCAGGGACACAGTGTGTGTGTGTGTGTATTCCCAGTGCAGGGACACAGTGTGTGTGTGTGTTCCCAGTGCAGGGACACAGTGTGTGTGTTTTCCCAGTGCAGGGACACAGTGTTTGTGTGTGTTCGCAGTGCAGGGACACAGTGTGTGTGTGTTCCCAGTGCAGGGACACAGTGTGTGTGTGTGTTCCCAGTGCAGGGACACAGTGTGTGGTGTGTTCCCAGTGCAGGGACACAGTGTGTTTGTGTGTTCCCAGTGCAGGGACACAGTGTGTGCGTGTGTGTTCCCTGTGCAGGGACACAGTGTGTTTGTGTGTTCCCAGTGCAGGGACACAGTGTGTTTGTGTGTTCCCAGTGCAGGGACACAGTGTGTGTGTGTGTGTTCCCTGTGCAGGGACACAGTGTGTGTGTGTTCCCAGTGCAGGGACACAGTGTGTGTGTGTTCCCAGTGCAGGGACACAGTGTGTGTGTGTGTTCCCAGTGCAGGGACACAGTGTGTGGTGTGTTCCCAGTGCAGGGACACAGTGTGTTTGTGTGTTCCCAGTGCAGGGACACAGTGTGTGTTTGTGTGTTCCCAGTGCAGGGACACAGTGTGTTTGTGTGTTCCCAGTGCAGGGACACAGTGTGTGTGTGTGTGTTCCCTGTGCAGGGACACAGTGTGTGGTGTGTTCCCAGTGCAGGGACACAGTGTGTGTGTGTGTTCCCAGTGCAGGGGCACAGTGTGTGTGTGTTTCCTGTGCAGGGACACAGTGTGTATGTGTGTTCTCTGTGCAGGGACACAGTGTGTGTGTGTGTTCCCAGTGCAGGGACACAGTGTGTGGTGTGTTCCCTGTGCAGGGACACAGTGTGTGTGTGTTCCCAGTGCAGGGACACAGTGTGTGTGTGTGTTCCCAGTGCAGGGACACAGTGTGTGTGTGTGTGTGTTCCCTGTGCAGGGACACAGTGTGTGGTGTGTTCCCAGTGCAGGGACACAGTGTGTGTGTGTGTGTTCCCAGTGCAGGGACACAGTGTGTGTGTGTTCCCAGTGCAGGGACACAGTGTGTGGTGTGTTCCCAGTGCAGGGACACAGTGTGTGTGCTCCCTGTGCAGGGACACAGTGTGTGTGTGTGTTCTCTGTGCAGGGACACCATGTGTGTGTGTGTGTTACCTGTGCAGGGCCACAGTGTGTGTGTGTGTGTTCCCAGTGCAGGGACACAGTGTGTGTGTGTGTGTTCCCAGTGCAGGGACACAGTGTGTGTTTGTGTGTTCCCAGTGCAGGGACACAGTGTGTGTGTGTGTGTTCCCAGTGCAGGGACACAGTGTGTGTATGTGTTCCCAGTGCAGGGACACAGTGTGTGGTGTGTTCCCAGTGCAGGGACACAGTGTGTGTGTGTGTTCCCAGTGCAGGGACACAGTGTGTGTGTGTGTTCCCAGTGCAGGGACACAATGTGTGTGTGTGTGTTCCCAGTGCAGGGACACAGTGTGTGTGTGTGTTCCCTGTGCAGCGACACAGTGTGTGTGTGTGTGTTCCCAGTGCAGGGACACAGTGTGTGTGTGTGTTCCCTGTGCAGGGGCACAGTATGTGTGTGTGTGTGTTCCCAGTGCAGGGACACAGTGTGTGGTGTGTTCCCAGTGCAGGGACACAGTGTGTGGTGTGTTCCCAGTGCAAGGACACAGTGTGTGTGTGTGGTGTGTTCCCAGTGCAGGGACACAGTGTGTGGTGTGTTCCCAGTGCAAGGACACAGTGTGTGTGTGTGTTCCCTGTGCAGGGGCACAGTATGTGTGTGTGTGTGTTTTCCCAGTGCAGGAACACAGTGTGTGTGTTCCCAGTGCAGGGACACAATGTGTGTGTGTGTTCCCAGTGCAGGGACACAGTGTGTGTGTGTGTTCCTTGTGCAGGAACACGGTGTGTGTTTGTTCCCTGTGCAGGGACACAGTACTTGGTGTGTTCCCAATGCAGGGACAGAGTGTCTGTGTGTTTCCAGTACAGGGACACAGTGTGTGTGTGTTCCCAGTGTAGGGGCACAGTGTGTGTGTGTGTTCCCAGTGCAGGGACACAGTGTGTGTGTGTGTTCCCAGTGCAGGGACACAGTGTGTGTGTGTGTGTGTGTTCCCAGTGCAGGGACACAGTGTGTGTGTGTGTGTGTTTTCCCAGTGCAAGGACACAGTGTGTGTGTGTGTGTGTGTGTGTGTTCACAGTGCAGGGACACAGTGTGTGTGTGTGTTCCCAGTGCAAGGACACCGTGTGTGTGTGTTCCCAGTGCAGGGACACAGTGTGTGTGTGTTCCCAGTGCAGGGACACAGTGTGTGTGTGTGTTCCCAGTGCAGGGACACAGTGTGTGGTGTGTTCCCAGTGCAGGGACACAGTGTGTGTGTGTGTGTTCCCTGTGCAGGGACACAGTGTGTGTGTGTGTTCCCAGTGCAGGGACACAGTGTGTGTGTGTGTTCCCAGTGCAGGGACACAATGTGTGTGTGTGTGTGTTCCCTGTGCAGGGACACAGTGTATATGTGTGTTCTCTGTGCAGGGACACCATGTGTGTGTGTGTGTGTTCCCTGTGCAGGGACACTGTGTGTGTGTGTTCCCAGTGCAGGGACACAGTGTGTGTGTGTTCCCAGTGCAGGGACACAGTGTGTGTGTGTGTTCCCTGTGCAGGGACACAGTGTGTGGTGTGTTCCCAGTGCAGGGACACAGTGTGTTTGTGTGTTCCCAGTGCAGGGACACAGTGTGTGTGTGTGTTCCCAGTGCAGGGACACAGTGTGTGGTGTGTTCCCAGTGCAGGGACGCAGTGTGTGTGTGTGTGTTCCCTGTGCAGGGACACAGTGTGTGTGTGTTCCCAGTGCAGGGACACAGTGTGTGTGTGTGTTCTCTGTGCAGGGACACCATGTGTGTGTGTGTGTGTTCCCTGTGCAGGGGCACAGTGTGTGTGTGTTCCCAGTGCAGGGACACAGTGTGTGTGTGTGTGTGTGTGTGTGTGTGTGTGTGTGTGTGTGTGTGTTCCCAGTGCAGGGACACAGTGTGTGTGTGTGTGTGTTCCCAGTGCAGGGACACAGTGTGTGTGTGTGTGTTCCCTGTGCAGGGACACAGTGTGTGTGTGTGTGTTCCCAGTGCAGGGACACAGTGTGTGTGTGTGTGTTCCCAGTGCAGGGACACAATGTGTGTGTGTGTGTTCCCAGTGCAGGGACACAGTGTGTTTGTGTGTT
Source organism: Somniosus microcephalus (assembly GCF_052327205.1). Classification (NCBI taxonomy): domain Eukaryota; kingdom Metazoa; phylum Chordata; class Chondrichthyes; order Squaliformes; family Somniosidae; genus Somniosus; species Somniosus microcephalus. The sequence continues at coordinate 317,118,235 of NC_140990.1, read as the reverse complement.
CCCAGTGCAGGGACACAGTTTGTGTGTGTGTGTTCCCAGTGCAGGGACACAGTGTGTGTGTGTGTTCCCTGTGCAGGGGCACAGTGTGTGTGTGTGTGTGTGTGTTCCCAGTGCAGGGACACAGTGTGTGGTGTGTTCCCAGTGCAAGGACACAGTGCGTGTGTGGTGTGTTCCCAGTGCAGGGACACAGTGTGTTTGTGTTTGTTCCCAGTGCAGGGACACAGTATGTGTGTGTGTTCCCAGTGCAGGGACACAGTGTGTGTGTGTTTTCCCAGTGCAGGGACACAATGTGTGTGTGTGTTTTCCCAGTGCAGGGACACTGTGTGTGTGTGTTTTCCCAGTGCAGGGACACAGTGTGTGTGTGTGTGTTCCCAGTGCAGGGACACAGTGTGTGGTGTGTTCCCAGTGCAGGGACGCAGTGTGTGGTGTGTTCCCAGTGCAAGGACACAGTGTGTGTGTGGTGTGTTCCCAGTGCAGGGACACAGCGTGTTTGTGTGTGTTCCCAGTGCAGGGACACCGTGTGTGTGTGTGTGTGTGTTCCCAGTGCAGGGACACAGTGTGTGTGTGTGTGTGTTCCCAGTGCAGCGACACAGTGTGTGTGTGTTTTCCCAGTGCATAGACACAGTGTGTGTGGTGTGTTCCCAGTGCAGGGACACAATGTGTGTGTGTGTTTTCCCAGTGAAGGAACACAGTGTGTGTGTTCCCAGTGCAGGGACACAATGTGTGTGTGTGTTCCCAGTGCAGGGACACAGTGTGTGTGTGTGTTCCTTGTGCAGGAACATGGTGTGTGTTTGTTCCCTGTGCAGGGACACAGTATTTGGTGTGTTCCCAATGCAGGGACAGAGTGTCTGTGTGTTTCCAGTACAGGGACACAGTGTGTGTGTGTTCCCAGTGCAGGGGCACAGTGTGTGTGTGTGTTCCCAGTGCAGGGACACAGTGTGTGTGTGTGTTCCCAGTGCATGGACACAGTGTGTGTGTGTTCCCTGTGCAGGGACACAGTGTGTGTGTTCCCAGTGCAAGGACACAGTGTGTGTGTGTGTGTTTTCCCAGTGCAAGGACACAGTGTGTGTGTGTGTGTGTGTTCCCAGTGCAGGGACACAGTGTGTGTGTGTGTTCCCAGTGCAGGGACACAGTGTGTGTGTGTGTGTGTTCCCAGTGCAGGGACACAGTGTGTGTGTTTTCCCAGTGCAGGGACACAGTGTTTGTGTGTGTTCCCAGTGCAGGGACACAGTGTGTGTGTGTTCCCAGTGCAGGGACACAGTGTGTGTGTGTGTTCCCAGTGCAGGGACACAGTGTGTGGTGTGTTCCCAGTGCAGGGACACAGTGTGTTTGTGTGTTCCCAGTGCAGGGACACAGTGTGTGTGTGTGTGTTTCCTGTGCAGGGACACAGTGTGTGTGTGTGTTCCCAGTGCAGGGACACATTGTGTGTGTGTGTTCCCTGTGCAGGGACACATTGTGTGTGTGTGTTCCCAGTGCAGGGACACAGTGTGTGTGTGTTCCCTGTGCAGGGACACAGTGTGTGTGTGTGTTCCCTGTGCAGGGACACAGTGTGTGGTGTGTTCCCAGTGCAGGGACACAGTGTGTTTGTGTGTTCCCAGTGCAGGGACACAGTGTGTGTGTGTGTTCCCTGTGCAGGGACACAGTGTGTGTGTGTATTCCCAGTGCAGTGACACAGTGTGTGGTGTGTTCCCAGTGCAGGGACACAGTGTGTGTGTGCGTGTTCGCTGTGCAGGGACACAGTGTGTGGTGTGTTCCCAGTGCAGGGACACAGTGTGTGTGTGTGTGTTCCCAGTGCAGGGACACAGTGTGTGTGTGTTCCCAGTGCAGGGACACAGTGTGTGTGTGTTCCCTGTGCAGGGACAGTGTGTGTGTGTGTTCTCTGTGCAGAGACACCATGTGTGTGTGTGTGTTTGCCCTCTGTGCAGGGGCACAGTGTGTGTGTGTTCCCAGTGCAGGGACACAGAGTGTGTGTGTGTGTGTGTGTGTGTTCCCAGTGCAGGGACACAGTGTGTGTGTGTGTGTTCCCAGTGCAGGGACACAGTGTGTGTGTGTGTGTTCCCAGTGCAGGGACACTGTGTGTGTGTGTGTGTTCCCTGTGCAGGGACACAGTGTGTGGTATGTTCCCAGTGCAGGGACACAGTGTGTTTGTGTGTTCCCAGTGCAGGGACACAGTGTGTGTGTGTGTTCCCTGTGCAGGGACACAGTGTGTGTGTGTGTTCCCAGTGCAGGGACACAGTGTGTGTGTGTGTTCCCAGTGCAGGGACACAGTGTGTGTGTGTGTTCCCAGTGCAGGGACACAGTGTGTGTGTGTGTGTTCCCTGTGCAGGGACACAGTGTGTGGTGTGTTCCCAGTGCAGGGACACAGTGTGTGTGTGTTCCCAGTGCAGGGACACAGTGTGTGTGTGTTCCCAGTGCAGGGACACAGTGTGTGTGTGTGTTCCCTGTGCAGGGACACAGTGTGTGTGTGTGTTCCCAGTGCAGGGACACAGTGTGTGTGTGTGTTCTCTGTTCCAGGGACACCATGTGTGTGTGTGTGTGTTCCCTGTGCAGGGGCACAGTGTGTGTGTGTGTTCCCAGTGCAGGGGCACAGTGTGTGTGTGTGTGTTCCCAGTGCAGGGACACAGTGTGTGTGTGTGTGTGTGTGTGTGTTCCCAGTGCAGGGACACAGTGTGTGTGTGTGTGTTCCCTGTGCAGGGACACAGTGTGTGGTATGTTCCCAGTGCAGGGACACAGTGTGTTTGTGTGTTCCCAGTGCAGGGACACAGTGTGTGTGTGTGTTCCCTGTGCAGGGACACAGTGTGTGTGTGTGTTCCCAGTGCAGGGACACAGTGTGTGTGTGTGTTCCCAGTGCAGGGGCACAATGTGTGTGTGTGTTCCCAGTGCAGGGACACAGTGTGTGTGTGTGTGTTCCCTGTGCAGGGACACAGTGTGTGGTGTGTTCCCAGTGCAGGGACACAGTGTGTGTGTGTGTGTTCCCAGTGCAGGGACACAGTGTGTGTGTGTTCCCAGTGCAGGGACACAGTGTGTGTGTGTTCCCTGTGCAGGGACACAGTGTGTGTGTGTGTTCTCTGTGCAGGGACACCATGTGTGTGTGTGTGTGTTCCCTGTGCAGGGGCACAGTGTGTGTGTTTTCCCAGTGCAGGGACACAGTGTGTGTGTGTGTGTTCCCAGTGCAGGGGCACAGTGTGTGTGTGTGTTCCCAGTGCAGGGACACAGTGTGTGTGTGTGTGTGTGTGTGTGTTCCCAGTGCAGGGACACAGTGTGTGTGTGTGTGTTCCCAGTGCAGGGACACAGTGTGTATGTGTGTTCTCTGTGCAGGGACACCATGTGTGTGTGTGTGTTCCCAGTGCAGGGACACAGTGTGTGTGTGTGTTCCCTGTGCAGGGACACAGTGGGCAGGATTTTCATTGGGCCATAGAGGCGGGATTGGAGTTGTGTGGGGTGTTAAAATCTCAAAATCGGGGGGCACGAACCCATCCCGCCCCCAACCCGTCGCCATGCCAGTTTCAAAGGAGGCGGATACCCGACCTGTGCTGGGACCCGCCTCCCCGAGGCGGGAAGGGGATTTGTGCCAATTAACTGCCTGTTAACAGGCAGTTTTTAGCCTAATCCCTATTTTTATTGCTGAAGTGTGGGATTCCCGACGGCTCGAAACCACGCCAAGTTCGCGAGGCGGGCCGTCAGGCTGAAGGGTCTGGAGGGTTCGAGATGTCCGGTGTTCAGGTGAGTGATGGGTGCATGAGTTTAGAGGTAAGTGTGTTTGGTGTGTGTAAAGTGTTTAAAGAAGTTTTACTTACATTTACTTACCTTTACAGCCTTCCTTCAGGTCTCGGGAGTCCCTCATCTCACCGGCACAGAAAGCAGAATGGCCACGAGCTGTCAAAAGTTGCAGCATTCAGCTTTCTGTTCTGGAGAGATCTCTAAATCAGCCTGAGAGGAAGGAATTAACTTAGTGTACAGATTGTCAGTGTTTGACAGCTTCAAAGAGCTGTGAAATGGTGATATTTCATCTGTCAAATGCTTTTGATGAAATGTCAATCTGTGACGCCACCTGTTTCCGGGTGGCCCTTAAATGGCCTGCTGAGTCCGCTGGGCGGGCTCAACAAGGTCAATCAAGTGAAAATCACGTGGGTTGGCCACAACTCAATGGAGGTGGGACTACAACCCCGAAAGTTGTAGTCCCGCCTCCTACACACCTCCTCAATCAAAATCCAGCCCAGTGTGTTTGTATATGTTGCGTGTGCAGGGACACAGTGGCCATGATTTCACCTTCTGAGGTAGATCTGGGGCAGCCGGGGTCGGTGGCAGAGGGCAAACTCGCTGTTGGCTCCATCCCACTCTGTGAAAAGAATTTTATGCTGATTGGGCTTGGTAAGCCCACCAAGGGCATTTCCCGGCCAATTGAAGGAAGCGGGTCTGATGATATCACTTAATGATGCATCATCAGTCGGTTTCCTTAAAGGGACCATGTCGAAATTGATTTTGTAGTTGTGCTGTTCGTGTTCTACAGCATTGAGGTGCTGCAAACACTGACAAGCACTGCACAATGGTGCATGACTGCACCCAGGCTCTCCCAAGACTCTCTCCATATGCTTATGGAGGAAGTCACAGCACACAGGGAGGTTCTCTTGTGAAGGAATAAGCCATATTCAGAAAAATACACCATCCTATGAAAGAATTTTGACTTTATTAAAACATGACAAACTGGGCTTGAAAATCTAAAAGCCTCAACAATGGAGAAGCTGTATTGTTAACAGCATACAAACTATTGAGATACGATAAGTTGTTGACACTGAATCAAAAGCCTTGATGAAACAGAAGGTTAAAAGTTCCAGAAAGTCTGAAGCTTTGGAAAGAACACAATGGTATACCCTGTTAAAGTGTCTTAAACCAACACTTCGGAAAGAATCACATAAATTAAAGAAACATATGCCTTCGTAAAAGTAATATCAAATGAAACACGGAGACACGAGTCTGTGTTACAACCGGTTGAGGTAACTAACAAGACAATGGTGCACCTAGTTGAGGTGTTCAAAATGCAAAAGATACAAACAGAAGACCTTGGTAAGAATGACATCGAATAGATGCATCTGCTCCACAATGTTTTTTATTAAGCTTTGAACACCTAAAGGTAGAGACATGATTCTTAATGCTACAAGCTGATCTGACTGTAAAGATTGCAGAAGTCAACAGAAAAATGACTAGAGATAATTAGCTTACATCAGCAGAAAACTTCAAAGGAAATACCACTGAGAAAAGCTATAAAAATTTAACTTTCAAATGGGAAGATAGATTCACTGTAAAGGGGCAAAGTGATTCTCGGCTTCAGAGGCAAGCTCTGTAAGTCTTCAACTCTTTGTACCTCGGGGATCAAAAAGGTATTGTATTTGATTTTGGTGGATATCCTGGAATAAGACTAAGAAATGTAAAAATGTAACGAAGTTAAAATTTGAGAATAAGGATCTCTGATAAGATTGTAAAAGCTTTTTGTATTTGGAACTGTTAATGTTGCGATTGAAACACCTACTGTAATTACATGTCGGTTCTTTAATAAATCTATATATTTTTAGAATTGGCTCACATAGTACTTCTGTATCAAACTCGCTAACTCAATCTCTGTACACTCTTTGGTGAGGAGTTGTAGAATTCTGGGGTAGTTTTCCGAACCCTCATAATATCCGGAAGGTTACAGTCTAGCTAAACTTATTAAAAGTGCTATCTGGAGGACGGTTGTTCCTTTCCTTTAGGGAGAGATAGTCTGGACCTTTAGACCCAATTAAGCATCTTTAGGATTCGGCTACCTCTAACTTTAGTTGAAAGTGAACGTCTGGGGAATACGCCTGATCCGGGATAGCCCTAAAGGGGCTAGGACTAGTAATTATCCCTTCACTCTTCCCTTCCCATGGACGGAAGAGGCCTCCCCAGGCAACCAATGCAGCCTGGTTGCACATTGCACAGGAGGATACAAGCAGGGCTGTCATCAGGAGGACCAGGCTGCAGTGGCGCAAACCTTTCATTGATCTCAGTAGATCACGAAATGTTACTGCAAAGCCACACTCCACCTCATCCTCCTGTGCCACTCATCACATCACTCATCACTCTGCCTTCCCTACCCTACTCCTGCACATCCTTACTCACACCAACTTACCTTGCACCTCCACCCATCCCTCTTTATCTACATTATCACTTCCCCATCTCACTAGCCAACCATCACACTCACCCGCATCCTAGTGCAATCATACCAACTAACAAAACACAAGGGTAGGCACTTGGATGTTTTAGCCAATGTTCATGTGAAGTTTCTGTTAATGTGCTGTCAAACATTGAAACCCTTATTTTCAACACTTTGCGTTCTTGGACAGATTTGTGTGCACCTTTGGAAGTGTCTTAGTGAGTTGCACTGCATGGTGAGTCATAACGGTACCACCCGCAATGGTCATGAGTGTGAAAGGCATTGTAGTGATGCTTTAGGTGTTGGTGTGCCAACCTGGCGCATCATGTGGCGTCAAGTGAAGTAAATCTGGCCATAGTAAGGCTGTTCCTGGCTTCTCGGGCAGCAATGTGGTCGGGTGTTGATGCCCTGTGTCCTGTACAGCACCAGCTGATTGCGGAGAAGGTTGGTGTTGTTGTTGGTTCTGCTGGTGTGCCTGGTGATGTTGGTGTTGGAGTTGATCGTGGCGGGATTCTGAGGACCAAGGTGAGATTTTTTCAAGGGCAATGATGCTGATGGAATAGATGGCAGGTGAGGTTGAGATGACGGAAGCGATCTGTCAATGGTGTGAGAGGTTGTTCCAATGAGGTGACACTGGATAGAGAGTTTGCTCCAAACACTTACAAGCTGCATAAAGCTCAATCTGTCTTCCAAATGCAGTAAGCAACAGCTTCTGAGCTTGGAAAGTGAACACTATGAAATGGGAGCTTTTACATAGATACATAGATACATAGAAGATAGGAGCAGGAGTAGGCCATTCGGCCCTTCGTGCCTGCTCCGCCATTCGATGAGATCATGGCTGATCCTTTAATTCAGTATCCCGTCCCCGCCTTCTCTCCGTAACCCTTAACCCCTTTTGCCCGTAGAAATATATCTAATTCCCTCTTAAATATATTTAATGAGCTGGCGTACACTGCCCTCTGTGGCAATGAGTTCCACAGGTTCACCACTCTCTGAGTGAAGAAATTCCCCCTCATCTCTGTCCTAAATGGTTTAGCCCTTATCCTTAAATTATGTCCTCTTGTTCTGTTCTCACCCGCCAAGGGAAACATTCCTTCTGCATCCAGTCTGTCTAGACCTGTCAGAATTTTATACACTTCTATGAGGTCCCCTCTCAATCTTCTAAACTCCAGTGTGTACATCCCTAAACTACATAGTCTCTCCTCATAGGTCATTCCCGCCATTCCTGGTATCAGCCTGGTGAATCGCCGCTGCACCCCCTCCATGGCAAGAACATCCTTCCTCAGATGAGGCGACCAAAACTGTACACAGTACTCGAGGTGTGGTCTCACCAGTGCCCTGTACAGCTGCAGCAAGGTATCCCTGTTCCTGTATTCTAACCCTTTTGCTATGAAGGCCAGCATACCGTTTGCCTTCTTGACCGCCTGTTGCACCTGCATGCTCGCCTTCAGTGACTGGTGTACAAGAACACCCAGGTCTCTCTGTACTTCCCCCTCTCCCAATCTATTGCCATTTAAATAATAATTTGCCCTCCCGTTCCTGCACCCAAGGTGGATAACTTCGCACTTGTCCACATTATAGTGCATCTGCCATTTATCCGCCCAATCGCCCAGTCTGTCCAAATCGCTCTGGAGCTTCCTGGTCTCTTCCTCTGAGCCCACCCCCCCCCTCCTAGTTTAGTGTCGTCTGCAAATTTGGAAATGCTGCATCCGACTCCCTGATCCAGGTCATTAATGTAAATTGTGAACAGCTGGGGGCCCAGGACAGATCCCTGTGGTACCCCACTTGTTACTGCCTGCCATTCAGAAAATGAGCCGTTTATTCCAACTCTCTGTTTTCTATCTGACAGCCAGTTCCCTATCCACGCCAAAACTTTCCCCTTTATCCCATGAGCCTCAATTTTCCATGCTAATCTTTTATGTGGGACCTTATCGAAGGCCTTTTGGAAGTCCAGGTACACCACATCTACTGGCTCTCCCCCATCTATTCTACCAGTTACTCCCTCAAAAAATTCCAATAGATTAGTCAAGCACGATTTACCCTTTGTAAATCCATGTTGACTCTGTCCTATCCTGTCCCCATTTGCTAAGTGCTCCGCTATTTCATCCTTAATGATGGACTCCAGCATTTTGCCCACAACTGATGTAAGGCTTACAGGTCTGTAATTACCTGCTTTTTCCCTACCCCCCTTTTTGAATAGTGGGGTAACGTTAGCTACCCTCTTTTCTAGACCATTTGCAGCTGTCAAGTTAGTAAATCATCCCATGTTGACACAACTCCCGACCTCCTTACCTGACGTGATCCCCGAGCAGCGGGGATGCCGTGGGCGAACTCTAAAAATTTAAAGAAGGTAAGCATAAAGTACTAGTTAATTGCCACTTAACAATCTCTCTACTGATGTAAATTGTCTCCCCCGCCGCTTGGTGTCGGGTCTGTTCTGTGATGACAGACCCGACATCTGGGATACTAGCGTGGAGGTGGGTTGACAGCGGGTTCGCTACCTGCAGTCAAAAAAGAAAGTTTTCCCAGCCAACCCACCTCCAAATGCCCCCGCTGACCCCCCTGAAAAATTCCGGCCAGTGTGTGCCTGTACAGGGACACAGTGTGTGTGTTATTGTATTCACAGTCGGGGGGGGATATTTTAACATGGGCATCAGCAGGTGAGATTGGGTGCGCGTGGGGGTTAAACGGGCAAAAAATGAAAGCGCATTTAGTTGCCTCCAACTCGCCGACTACTGGCTTTTACCTGAGGGGCTGGAAGCCTTGGATTTAACCTGCTTTGCAGGTTTTATTGTGGCTGGCCGAGTTTCCCGGGCCTCGGGAAACCCGGCAACTGCAAGAGGCAAGAACATCCTCAGGGAGCACTCCTTGTGGGCCAGGAGGAGCAGGAGCGCTTCCTCCCAGTCCCCCCAAGCTCCCCCACCATAGAAAGGTACCCCCCGCTCCCAGTGTGTCAACTTGTTAAAATTACCCCCAGTATGTCTGTTATTGTGTATTCCCTGTAAGTCGACACAGTGCAGTGTTTGTTATTTCTATCATCTTTCGCCTCCACATTATTCATTCTCAGGCAGTGGGCTTAGCTGGCAAGACTGAGATTTATTGCCCATCCTTAGCAGTTTGATGGCTCGCTCGATCATTTCAGAGTTAGTCAACCACTTTGGTGTGGGTCTGGAGTCGCACATAGGCCAGGCTGGGTAAGGACGGCAGGTTTCCTTCCCTAAAGGACAATTAGTGAACCAGTTGGGATTTTGCAACAATCCGACAGCTTCACTGTCACTTTTACTGATGTCGGCTTTTTATTTCTAGATTTTGTAACTGAATTCAATTCTCTTGAACTGCGATGGTGGGTTTTGAAATCGTGTTCCACTTTATTATTAGTTCAGGCCACTTGATTGCAAGCCCAGCGACGTAACCGCTAGGCTGCCGTACCCACATGGCAGGTACAGGGACATGAAGGCAAGTTTAAGACAGGCTTCAGGCAGTATTTCTTTACACAGAGTGCGATCTGCAGTTGGAATTGTTGTCAGGCAGTGTGGTTAAGATCAGGACACTAGACTCTGCCAGATACAGTAATAGTTGGTATTCTGGACATCAAATGGGCAGAAGGGCCTTCTTCATCCAAACCTATCTTATCATCGTGTGTAAATAGGGCTGTTGATGTTCCAAAATCTAGTCTTGGAGAGGGAGTAAGAAAGAAAGAAAGACTTGCACTTAAATATCCCTCGTGCAACATCAACAGCAACAACTTGCATTTATATAGCGCCTTTAACCGAGCCACATAAGGAGAAATTAGAGCAGATGACCAAAAGCTTGGTCAAAAAAGTAGTTTTTTAGGAGCATCTTAAAGGAAGAAAGAGAGGTAGAGAGGCGGAGAGGTTTAGGGAGGGAATTCCAGAGCTTAGGACCTAGGCAACAGAAGGCACGGCCACCAATGGTTGAGCGATGAAAATCAGGGATGCTCAGGAGGGCAGAATTAGAGGAGCGCAGTGATCTCGGAGGGTTATGGGGCTGGAGGAGTTTACAGAGATAGGGAGGGACGAGGTCATGGAGGGATTTGAAAACAAGGGATGAGAATTTTAAAGTCGAGGCGTTGCTTAACCGGGAGCCAATGTAGGTCAGCGATTAGTGAATGGGACTTGGTGCGGGTTAGGACACGGGCAGCAGTGTTTTAGCTGACCTCAAGTTTACGTAGGGTAGAATGTGGGAGGCCAGCCAGGAGTGTGTCAGAATAGTCAAATCTAGAGGTATCAAAGGCATGGATGATATTTTCAGCAGCGGATGAGCTGAGGCAGGGGCTGAGTCGGGCGATGTTACGGAGGTGGAAATATGCGGTCTTAGTTATGCCGCGTGACATAAGAAAACTACTAGCCACTTGATCTAAGCGTTAAACAAAGCTTTAATCAACTGTTTTACAACATGGAGGTCTAGTTGTGTCCTTCACTAGTTCCTGTTAAGAGTGTCCTGCGCAAGCTGGGCCCGTGCCCGAGTATTTATATTCTCCCTGGACAGCGCCACCCGTAGGCCACCCAGTATTATTTCATAAGTCTTTCTTTCATGAATGACTGATTCATGGTCACCGTGGATATGTGGTCGGAAGCTCATTTCAGGGTCAAATAGGACACCAAGGTTGCAAATATCACTAAACCAGATTATCACATTGCTATTTGTGGGAGCTTACTGTGCGCAGATTGGCTGCCGCGTTTCCTACATTACAACAGTGACTACACTTCAAAAAGTACTTAATTGGCTGTAAAACGCTTTGGGACGTCCTGAGGTCGTGAAAGGCGCTATAGAAAGGCAAGTTCTTTTGGCTTTTCCTCTCACAATCTACAGGCTTTTAAAACCCAAGCTAGGCATCCCCTGGTCACTACTTGTGGGAGCTTGCTGTGCGCAAATTAGCTACTGCGTTTCCTACATTACAACAGTGACTCCACTTCAAAAGTACTTCATTGGCTGTAAAATGCTTTGGGATGCCTGGTGGTTGTGAAAGGCAATATATAAATGTAAGTCTTTCTTTCTGTCCTTTTTACTCCTCGATTTAGCTCATCTTGTCCCTTATTCATTTCAGCATTAGCATTGCCAGTGCCACGGGCCGTTAAACAGGGGTCTCACTAAAAGTAAGTCTTCATTCCCCTATGGCAGTGTCTGTCTGAGTAATATAATCAATTTAGTGTCAATTGGTGCATGAACTATAAACTATCCACATCTCACGGCAATGCATAAAATTCACCATTCATGGGAAAAATAAGTATCTAAATGTACAAAGAAAGAAAGAACAGTATTTCTACAGCACCTTGTCGCATCCTCAGGACGTCCCAAAGTGCTTTACAGCTAATGAAGTACTTTTGAAGTGTAGTCACTGTTGAAATGTGGGAAACGCGGCAGCCAATTTGCGCACAGCAAGCTCCCACAAACTGCACTGTGATAATGACCAGATAGTTCGTTTTTTTGTGATGTTGATTGAGGGAAAAATATTGGGCCAGGACACCGGGGAGAACTCCCCGTGCTCTACTTCAAAATAGTGTCATGGGATTGACGTAAGAAAACTATGAAGCACTTGGTTTGAGTATAAAACAAGGCTTCAATCGACTGTTTCACAACCATGAGATTCTAGTTACATCACTAGTTCCTGGTTACAGAAACGTCCTGAGCAAGCTGGGCCCACGCCCGAGTATTTATACTTTCCTTGGACGGCGCCACCAGCTGGCTGCCCAGTGTTAACTCATAAGTCATTTCTTCATGAATGTTAAGATTCATGACAGGGATCTTTTACGTCCACCTGAGAGGAGATAACCAGTGGTGTTATGCAGGGATGTTGACGACGAAGTCCAACACCGCCTTCAGTGTGCCAGTGCAGCCTTCCATTGCCTGAGGAAGAGAGTGTTTGAAGGCCAGGACCTCAAACCTGGCATTAAGCTCATGGTCTACAGAGCAGCAGTGATACCCGCCCTGCTGTATGCCTCAGAGACATGGACCATGTACAGCAGGCACCTCAAAGCACTGGAGAGGTACCACCAACGCTGCCTCCGCAAGATCCTGCAAATCCATTGGCAGGATAGGCGCACCAACATCAGTGTTCTTGCTCAAGCCAACATCCCCAGCATCGAAGCTCTGACCACGCTCGATCAGCTCCGATGGATGGGTCACATTGTCCGCATGCCCAATACGAGACTCCCAAAACAAACGCTCTACTCGGAACTCCGACATGGCAAGAGAGCCCCAGGTGGGCAGAGGAAACGCTTCAAGGACACCCTCAAAGCCTCCTTGAAAAAGTGTAACATCCCCACCAACACCTGGGAATCCCCGGCTCAAGACCGCACAAAGTGGAGGAGAAGCATCCGGGAAGGCGCCGAACACCTCGAGTCTCTTCGCCGGGAGCAAGCGGAAGCCAAGCGCAGGCAGCGCAAGGAACGCACGTCAACCCAAGCACCCCACCCACCCACCTCTTCAACCATCGTCTGCCCCACCTGTGACAAAGATTGTAGGTCCCGCATTGGACTCATCAGTCACCTGAGAACTCATTTTTAATGTGGAAGCAAGTCATCCTCGGTTCCGAGGGACTGCCTAACAAGGAGGATGTCGGGAAATATGAAGCCCAATTTGCACTCAGCAAGGCCCCACTAACAACAATAAGATGAATAACCAGTTAATCTGTGTTTGGTGACGTTGGTCGAGGGATTACTGCTGGCCCAGACACCGAGAGAATTCCCCCGCTCCTCAGATTGTGCGTCCACCTGAGAGGGCAGGCAGTGTTGCGCCCGTGTATAATAAGACACAGACTGCGGAGAATGGTACAACAGGTGTTTACTCAACGTGGCTCACAGTGGAACTGATCTGTACAGATTACTACTCAGGGCTATATACAGGTGTGGTCACTGCCGGTACTGCAGTATACATGAGCTGTAAAACATAGTTCCTCCCTTAAAGGTATATACATTACAATTCCTCCCCTTTTAGATTAACAGTACCATAACACTCATTTAACAATTAAATATCAAACTAATTACAATTAACACTTTTAACATGCAACATTAGCTGAAAATAGTCTATTTATATATTCAGTCTTTGGGGAGGCTTCCTGATCCTTTCTGGATAGTGCCTTTCCCGAGTGTCTTGCTCTTGGTGCGGAGGCGATTCTGGCCCCCTGTTGTCGGTTGGTTCATCAGCTTCCGATGCTACTGTTTCTGGGGTAGATGCAACCTGTACGTTGGGTTCATCACCTGGTACGTATGGGCGAGGCATGGGGTTGACTTGTTCCTGTGACTCCAGGATCTGGTCAGCATGGCATCTCACGATGCTCTCCCCAACGTCCACTGTGTACATTAGTGGGCCCTGCCGTGTGCATATCGTTACTGGCTGCCATTTTTCTGTTCGGTAGTCGTGGGCCAAGACTGGTTGCCCTACATTGAAGCTCCTTGTTGGCTTCTCATGGTTGTGCTGGAATTGCTTACTCTCAACATCTCTTCGTACGTTTGGTCTGAGCAAATCCAGGCGAGATCTTAACCTTAGGTTAAAGAACATCATGGCAGGGGCCTGGTTGGTGACTGCATGTGTCGCATTCCGGTAGGCGAACAGGAAATTGTCCACCTTGTGCTGCAGCGGAATGTTGTCATTGTACATAGCCTTTATTGCCTTCTTAAAGGTATGTACGAACCTCTCAGCCAATCCATTTGTGGCTGGATGATACGGGGCGGATGTGTAATGCCGTACCCCATTCTTTTTCAAGAACCTCCGGAACTCTTCGGACATAAACTGTGGTCCGTTGTCGGAGCAAATCTGTTCTGGCAAGCCACTCCTGGCAAAAATGGTCCGTAGGACTGCAATAGTTTTCTCCGTGGTGGTGGAGGACATTTTGATGACCTCAGGCCATTTCGAGTGCGCATCCACGGCTATTAAAAACATTGAGTCCATGAATGGACCAGCAAAATCAATATGCACCCATTGCCATGGAGATGAGGGCCACTCCCATGGGTGTAGAGGGGCCTGTGGTGGTGCATTTTGGACTTTCTGGCATCCTGAGCAGCTCTTGGTCAGGTCCTCGATTTGTTTATCGATTCCCGGCCACCACACATAAGCCCTGGCTAGGCTTTTCATTTTTACCCCTCCCAGATGACCCTCATGAAGCTCATTGAGCACTCTATCCCTTAACTTGGGTGGAATTACCACTCGGGATCCACACATCAAGGTCCCCCGGCACACTGACAGCTGTTCTCTCCTTGTCGAGAATGCTGGCAACAGTGAGCTGCCATGTGCTGGCCATCCCTTCACCGTCAAATCATATACCCGAGACAGTGTCGGGTCATTTCGGGTTTCCTTTTCGATACAAGCGTTAGTTACCGGTAGGTATTCAACTATAGTCGAATGGAATATTTGGACAGGATCCACTGCTGGTGCTTCCTCCACAGTAGGCAGTGGCAGGCGTGATAGCCCATCAGCATTTCCATGCTGTTTCGTGCCCTTGTATTCAATTTCATAGTGGTGCGCCCCTAGAAAAAGTGACCATCTTTGTAGTCGTTGCGCAGTCATCACCGGAATGCCCTTCTTCGGATTAAAAATGGAGACAAGAGGCTGGTGATCAGTCAGCAAGGTGAATTTCTGCTCGTGCAGATAGTGATTGAACTTTTTCACTCCCCACACTAGGCTAAGGGCCTCCCCGTCAATCTGGGCGTAGTTACGCTCGGCTGAGGTTAGTGATCGTGACGCAAAGGCTATTGGCCTCTCTGAGCCGTCCGAGAATTTGTGCGACAGCACCGCTCCAATGCCGTAGGGTGACGCATCACATGCCAACCGAATTGGTAATGCCGGGTTGTAATGGGCCAATACCTCTTTCGATGTGATTAGTGTTTTGCTCTTCTGGAAAGCTCGTCTACATTCGTCACTCCACTCCCATGGCACCCCAGTTTGCAGTAGGGTGTTCAGTGGGTGTAGTATTGTAGACAAATTTGGCAAGAACTTATGGTAGTAGTTTACCAGCCCGAGGAACGACCTCAGTTGTGACACATTTTCCGGTGCTGGAGCCTTGACTGCTGCCTCAATCTTCTCTGGGGACTTATGTAACCCCTCTTTATCGATAACGTGGCCACAATACGAGATCTGTTTTCTAAAAAACTCGCATTTGGGGCGGTTAGCTCGGAGCCCATATTCCTGCAATCTAGTGAGCACCTGCTCCAGGTTGGCAAGGTGATCACTGTCATTTTCGCCCATGACCAGGATGTCGTCCAAATAACACTGGGTCCTTGGGATCCCTTGCAGGACTTGTTCCATTGCCCTCTGCCAAATAGCCAGAGCTGATGCTATCCCGAATACCAGCCGGTTGTGTTGGACATTGTACGGTGTGAAGGACCGGGTTCACTGTTACCTTAAAGTCCCCACAGATGCGAACCTTCCTTGGTTCCCCAGGAGTGCTGCTCAACGACTTTTTCATCACAGGGACGATGGGTGTAGCCCACTCACTCCAGTCTACCTTGGACAGTACACCTGAACGTTCCAGACTCTCCAGCTCTGCTTCGACGGCTGGGCGGATCGCATAGGATACCGGTCTGGCCTTAAAAATGTTTAGGCTTGCATTTTCTTCAATTTAATCATCGCTGTCATGCCTTTTAGTGTTCCAAGTCCTTGCTGGAACACTTCTTTCGCGTCAGTTAGGATCTTTGACAGTCACCCAGGTGTGACGTCGTCATCCTTTTTGTCAGCCACAGTCAGTGCCTGTATGGAATGCCAATCCAGTTGTATTTTCTGGATCCATTCACGTCCCAGTAATGGTGGTCCTCCATCTTGCAATAACTACAGGTCTAGTTTTGGTGTTTCCTTACCGTTATATATAACGGTCACCCTTATTTTTCCTTTGGGGTAGACTTTTTGCCCCGTGCACGTCTTCAAAATAATTTTTGTGTCTCTCAAGGGTATGTGTGAGAATAGCCGCTTGGAGTCCCGTTGGTTGATGACTGTTAGGGCTGATCCTGTGTCCAATTCCATCTTTACCTGGACTCCTGCTAACTTGAGAGTGACCCAAATGGTTCAGTGATCCTCCGTTGTGATCACATTATGTAGTTTCAGACAACTCAGTTCCTTGTTTTCGGAGTCGTTATCACACTTTTGTTCGTCTGAACTATTTTCCATCATCTTATGTACCTTCTTGTACTTTCCTTTGGTAGGTTTCTTATTGCTGGTTTTCTTTCCCGACCTGCAGACTCGTGCTATGTGTCTTACTTTTCCACACTGTCTGCACACTTTGTCTTTGAACCAGCAATCATTCTGGTCATGTGTTGTTCTGCCGCAGCGATAGCACTTCTCTGTTCCATATGACATTTCGTTTGTGCCATATTCTTGCGGTCTCTGTTGTATCTCTGCAGTGCCCCGTGCTGCTGCTTCATATGATACCGCAATGCTGAAAGCCTTTTACAGCGTAAGGTCCTTTTCAGATAAAAGCCGTTTCTGGGTTCCTTCACTTTGAAGCCGACACACAAACTTGTCCCTTAAGGTACCTGCCAGTCCCGCTCCAAACTGGCAGTGTTTCGATAGTTTGCGCAGTTCTGTTAAATAATCAGCATTGCTTTCATCCTTATGCTGGTTCCGTTTGTGAAACTTGAATCTTTCTGCTATCAGCAGCGGTGTGGGGTTTAAATGTTCCTTTAGTATTGTTACTATGTCTTCAAAACTCTTTTCCATTGGCTTCGTTGGGGTTACTAGATTTTGTAATAAACCATACGTCTTTGCACCCATTAAATTTAACAATACCGACGCTTTCTTGTCATCTGACACCTCATTTGCCTTGCAGTACACCTCTATTCGTTCGACATATGTAGTCGAATCTTCGACTTCATTGTCAAATGCGGTGATACTGCCACTCTTCGACATTTTGGGTGTGGTTTAAAATGGCATCTCCAATGGCTTAAAATGGCGTCTCCCGCGCTTTCCTTCCTCCCCCGCTGCTGCCAACACTGCTCCCGGCGGTTCTCGTGGCAATGGCGGCGCCCTGTATGTTTTGCGTGCTTCTCCTGCGCTGCTGCCAACGCCGCTCTCGGCGGTCCTCGTGGCAATGGCGGCGCCTCGCGGGTTTCTGCGTGTCTCTCTCTCCCTCTCTCTGACGCTGCTCGGCCCCTGAACACTGGCTGCGCCCTGTGCGCTCTGCCCTCTCTCTCTCTCCCCCGTCGACGCTGCTCGGCCCTTTGCTGTGCCACTCGGTCGGGCTCTAGCCCGCCGCTGTCCGGGAAGGGTCTGCGCACTACCTGTTGCCAGCCCGTTCCGCTGGACCACCTCGACTGTAAAGCCAAGCCTGGCTCTCGACAGCCTCCCCCGCAATTCTCGAGTCTCTGCTGGATGACTGGGCGGCTGCCTGTGTTCGACGCCCGAGTCTCTGGCCTTGACGTCCAATCCACTGATCTCCAGGAACGAATCCCCGGGAGGTGATGCAGAGTTGCAGGTAGGTTCGAACCTGCCTCGTCGCCAGTGTTGCGTCAGTGTATAATAAGACACAGACTGCGGAGAACGGTACAACAGGTGTTTACTCAACGTGGCTCACACTGCAACTGATCTGTACAGATTACTACTCAGTGCTATATACAGGTGTGGTCACTGCTGGTACTGTAGTATACATGAGCTGTAAAACATAGTTCCCCCCTTAAAGGTATATACATTACAGGCAGGGCCTCGGTTTAACGTCTCATCCGAAAGACGGCACCTTTGACAAATCAACGATCCCCTCCATACTCCACTGAAACCCGTTGACCTACTTTAGCTCCCAGTCCTGCAACACCTCGAATTTAAAATTCTCATCCTCATGTTCAAATCCCTCCGTGGCTTCGACCCCTTCCCTATTTGTGTAATCTCCTCCAGTCCTACAACCTTCGGGAAGTCTGTGTTCCTCCAACTCTGGCCACTTGCGCATCCCCGATATCCTTCTCCCCACCATTGGCGGCCGTGCCTTCGTACAGCACAGAAGGAGGCTGACATGAATCAGTCATTCATGAAAGAAAGACTTATGAAATAATACTGAGCGGCCTATGGGTGGCGCTGTCCAGGGAGAGTATAAATACTCGGGCACGGGCCCAGCTTGCGCAGGACATTCTTAACAGGAACTAGTGAAGGACACAACTAGACCTCCATGTTGTAAAACAGTTGATTAAAGCTTTGTTTAACGCTTAGACCAAGTGCCTAGTAGTTTTCTTACATCAGAGGCCATTTGTCCCATTGGGCCTGTGCCGGGCCTTGAACCACCTAGGCTCTGAGCTCTGGAATTCCTTCCCTAAACCTCTCCTCCTCGCTCTCCTCCTTTAAGACCCTCCTGAAAACCTACCTCTTTGGCCAAGCTTTCGGTCACCGGCCCTAATATCTCCTCACGTGGCTCGGTGTCAAATGCTTGCTGCTCCTGTGAAGCGCCCTGGGACGTTTTACTACGTTAAAGGCGCTGTATAAATACAAGCTGCTGTTGCTGTTGATGGACTATCAGCCTAGATAATGCGCTCAAGTGCGCTGGTGGGACTTGAACCCGGAGGTAAGAGTGCCCAGTCAGTTTTTTAAAAGCTGAGCTTGACATCCCCTGATGAGTCAGACTGACAAAGCTGCGGACCAAACTGACAGAAGCCAGAACAGAGCATTTCCTTTTTCACTCAGTCTACCAGCCCCACTCTGAGGAACCGAGCTCCGCTGGTGCAGCTCACATACCTTATTTATAGGGTCTGAAATACAGCTCCGTGTGACTTCATAGGTTAACAGAAAGAAATACTGTTTAAATTAAAATGTCTCTTATGAAAATGGAAAGCACTGATTTAGGATTACAACGTCGGTGGGGCTTTTAATTTCCGATTCTTTCCTTGATTAATAAACAGTTAAAAATAGATGTTTATGTGAATTGCAAAATCATATTGTTTGTGAGATTTTTTTTAATTCAAATTATTTTTCACAGTTCAACGAGGAAAGCTATTGGCTGTTGTTGACGACTTGTGGATTCGTTTTAAATCCATTTGTTTACAACGCACGTTACCGTGATTGCCTTTCACGCTGATACAGCTATTCATTTCCAATATTGCTGCAGCCCAATCTTTATTTTGTTCCACTTTTTATTTATTTAGTTTCATTTTTCCGGGTTTCCCACCCCCCCCCCCCCCACGTGCTTTGCTGAAAGTGCTGACTCACCCTGGGCTACGATTCCAAGGGCCATCCAGTACCTCGATCAGCTGGCTGTTCTCCGGGTTTGCTGGTTCAAAAAAAAAAAGAAAGAGTTGTGTTTCTAAAACGCCTTTCACGACCTCGGGATATCCCCAAAGCGCTTTACAACCAATGATGTACTTTTTGGAGTGTGGTCACTGTGGTCATGTGGGAAACGCAACAGCCAATTTGAGCACAGCAAGCTCCCACAAACAGCAAGGTGATAATGAGCAGATAATCCGTTTTTTAGTGATACAATAGCAAAATACTGAGGATGCTGAAAATCTGAAATAACAACAGAAAATGCTGGAAACGCTCAGCAGGCCAAGCAGCATCCATGGAGAGAGAAATAGAGTCAACGTTTCAGTGTCGGTGACCCTTCGTCAGAACTGGAAAAAGTTAGGGATGTAACAGGGTTTAAGCAGGTGCAGGGGCAGGGAAAGGGTGGAGGGGAGGAAGGAACTAAAGGGACGGTCTGTGCTAGAATGGAAGGCAGGTGAGATTAAATGTTGCAAATGGGGATGGCAGAATCATCAACAGCTGCCGCCTGAAAAAATGGGGGCAGGGGTTATAGCCTGAAATTGTTGAACTCAGTGTTGAGTTCTGAAGGCTGTAAAGTGCCTAATCGAAAGATCAGGTGCTGTTCCTCGAGCTTATGTTGAGCTTCATTGGAACAGTGTAAGAGGCTGAGGACAGAGAGGTCAGAGTGGGAGTGGAGCGGAGAATTAAAGTGACAGGCGACCAGAAGCTCAGGGTCCCCCTTACGGACTGAACGGAGGTGTTTGGCAAAGTGGTCACCCAATCTACATTTGGTCTCCCCAATGTAGAGGAGACCACATCGTGAGCAGCGAATACAGTGTACTAAATTGCAAGAAGTACAAGTAAATCGCTGTTTCACCTGGAAGGGGTGTTTGGAGCCCTGGACAGTGGGAAGGGAGGAGGTAAAAGGGCAGGTGTTGCATCTCCTGCGCTTGCACGGGAAGGTGCCATGGGGAGGGGAGGGGCTGTTGGGGGTATTTGAGGAGTGGACCAGGGTGTCGCGGAGGGAGAGGTTCCTTCGGAATGCTGAAAGGGGAGGTGAGGGGAAGATGTGTTTGGTGGTGGGATCACGTTGTAGGTGGTGGAAATGGCGGAGGATGATCCGTTGAATGTGAAGGCTGGTGGGGTGAAAGGTGAGGACAAGGGGAACCCTATTGTGGTTCTGGGAGGGAGAAGGGGTGAGAGCAGAAGTGCAGGAAATGGAACAGACACGGTCGAGGGATATGCCAACCTGGTGTCCTGGGCTAATATTTATCCCTCTTAGCTCAGGACACTGGGGATAACTCCCCTGCTCTTCTTTGAAATAGTGCCATGGGATCTTTTACATCCACCTGAGAGAGCAGGCGGAGCCTCGGTTTAACATCTCATCCGAAAGACTGTTCCATAATGAGGGCATTACAGTTTCACTGGTTATAAGCAGTTTATAAGAGTTTATAAGCAAGTGCTGTTAAACTGTTAAATCTCTAACTTCTTCCAGTTCTGATGAAAGGTCATCGACCTGAAACGTTAACTCTGTTTCTCTCTCTCCACAGATGTTGCCTAACCTGCTGAGTGTTTCCAGCATTTTCTGTTTAATTTAAAAGTGATATGGAAAAGAAAATGCTTTTCGCATAACACCAGGAAAAAAAAGAAATTTTTTTGTCTGGTGCCCAAAAATATGTGATGGATTTTTAATTAAAACCTATTTACAAATTTCTGTAATCAGTCCTTCTGTTTGTAGAACATGCCATGAGAACCCTCAAAGGCTTTGTGCTGCCCAGGTCACTGGCCACTTTTTGTTTTATTCGTTCCTGGAATGTGGTCATCGCTGGCAAGGCCAGCATTTATTGCCCATCCTTAAATGCCCTTGAGAAGGTGGTGGTGAGCTGCCTTCTTGAACCGCTGCAGTCTGTGTGGTGAAGGTACTCCCACAGTGCTGTTAGGGAGGGAGTTCCAGAATTTTGACCCAGCAACGATGAAGGAACGGCCGATATATTTCTAAGTCAGGAGGGTGTGTGACTTGGAGGGGAACTTGGAGGTGGTGGTGTTCCCATGCGCCTGCTGCCCTTGTCCTTCTAGGTGGAAGAGGTCGCGGGTTTGTGAGGTGCTGCCGAAGAAGCCTTGGCGAGTTGCTGCAGTGCATCTTGGAGATGGTACACACTGCAGCAGAGGTCCCACCTTCATCTTTATGCTCCTCCTAGGGCCTGTCCTTCTTGGGAAACATGTGTGTGCCTCTTTCACAAGACTAGTTAGTGATTGTTACATAGAATTACCTAGAATTTACAGCACTTGAATAGGCCATTCGGCCCAACAGGTCCATGCCAGTGTTTATGCTCCACACGAGCCTCCTCATCTCATCTCACCCTATCAACATATCCTTCTATTCCTTTCTCCCTCATGTCTTTATTTAGCTTCCCCTTTAAATGCAACTATACTATTCGCCTCAACTACTCCCTGTGGTAGCGAGTTCCACATTCTTAAAACTCTCTGGGTAAAGAAGTTTCTCCTGAATTCCCGATTGGATTTATTAGTGACTACCTTATATTTATGCCTGCTAGTTTTGGACTCCCCCACAAGTGGAAACATCTTCTCTATGTCTACCCTACAAACCCCTTCCTAATTTTAAAGACCACTATCAAGTCACCCCTCCATCTTCTCTCTTCTGGAGAAATGAACCCCAGCCTGTTCTATAACCTCTCAGTTCTGATATCACTTTGGACATCATTTTTGCACCTTCTCCAGTGCCTCTCTGTCCTTTTTTTGTTAAATGGAGACCAGAACGTTGTAAATTGTAATATAGATGTTAAACACTGGCACTGAAGTAAGGGAGTGATTATCAATGACATACCCAGACTAGCATATCATTACAGGAGGTAATTCAGTCAAGAGGTTCAGGGGATGGCAAAAGCAAGAGTGGATCTTGATCAGTTTATAAACTCCACTGAACCCGTTGACGTAAGAAAACTACTAGGCACTTGGTCTAAGTATTAAACAAGGCTTTAATCAACTGTTTTTCAACATGGAGATCTAGTTGTGTCCTTCACTAGTTCCTGTTAAAGAATGTCCTGAGCAAGCTGGGCCTGTGCCCGAGTATTTATACTCTCCCTGGACAGCACCACCAGCAGGCCGCCCAGTATCATTTCATAAGTCATTTCCACATGGATGACAAGATTCATGTTACCCGTCACTTCATAGAATCATAGAATGTTACAGCGCAGAAGGAGGCTATTCGACCCATCATGTCTGTGCCGGCACTTTGGTAGAGCTATTCAATTAATCCCGCTCCCCCCGCCCTTTCCCCATAGCCCGGTAAAGTTTTTCCCTTCAAGTATTTATCCAATTCCCCTTTTTGAAAGGTGCCATTGAATCCACTTCCAGCGTCCTTTCAGGCAGCGCATTCCAGATCACAACAACTCGCTGCGTAAAAAAATGTTTCCTCATCTCCCCCTCTGGTTCTTTTGCCAATCACCTTAAACCTGTGTCCTCTGAATACCAACCCTCCTGCCACTGGAAACAGTTTCTCCTTATTTACTCTAACAAATCCATTCATGATTTTGAACACCTCTATTAAATCTCATCAACCTTCTCTGCTCTAAGGAGGACAACATTGCCACTTGTAGTGGTTCCTAATAATTTCCTCACACCATCAAACATCTTCCTGAATGTTCTGTATCTTTTGCCCCTGTTACACACTTAGCAGATTGTCCCAAACATTTATCATTCTTCAAGTAACAAAATTATTCCTACCACTGGGATTCCACTAATTGAAGTTTATATCTGCTAATCCAGCTTTAATGCTTATTGTCAGCCATGGCTCAGTGAGTCAAAAGGTTGTGGGTTTAAGTCCCACTCCAGAGGCTTGAGCACAAAAATCCAGGCTGACACTCCAGTGCAGTACTGAGGGAGTGCTGCACTGTCGGAGGTGCCGTCTGTCAGATGAGACATTAAACCGAGGCCCCGTCTGCTCTCTCAGGTGGACGTAAAAGATTCCACGGCCCTATTTCGAAGAAGAGCAGGGGGAGTTCTCCCCGGTGTCCTGGGGCCAATATTTATCCCTCAATCAACATCACTAAAAAAAAACAGATTATCTGGTCATTATCACATTTTGTGGGAGCTTGCTGTGCGCAAATTGGCTGCTGCGTTTCCTAAATTACAAAGTACTTCATTGGCTGTAACGTGCTTTGGGACATCCTGAGGCTGTGAAGGCACTGTAGAAATGCAAGTCTTTCTTCCTTAAATTGTTCTTGTGCTGCTGTAAGTGTTTCTGATAATCCAGCTTTGTTGAATTATAAAGAAAGAACTTGCATTTATATAGCGCCTTTCACAACCCCAAAGTGCCTTACAGCCAATGAACTACTTTTTTTGAAGTGTAGTTACTGTTGTAATGTAATCAATGTGGCAGCTGGATCCAGTCCTCACCCAACGTGCCCGTTCCAGCACTGGACAGCAATCAGGATCGAGAACCCTAGCTGATTACATCTTTTCAACTTCGCGAGGCTGAGGACACTACAACCAATCCTGACACCCGTACATGCCACCTCGATTGAGATCAGCAAACTCAGTACACACTTGGGAGTGAGGGGGGGGGGGGGGGGGATTAAACGTGGGACCTTCTTGGGAAAGGAGTTGATAACTATTTCCTGGGGTGGGGGGGGGGGGGGGGGCGGAGTCCAGAACAAAAGGGGGCAAAACCTGACTATTAGAGCCAGGCCGGTGGGGTGATGTCAGGAAGCACTTCTTCACACAAAGGATAGTGGGAATCTGGAACTCTCGCCCCCAAAAAGCTGTTGAGGCTGGGGGTCAATTCAGATCGATAGATTTTTGTTAGGTACGGTTATTAAGGGACATGGAACCAAGGCGGGTAACTGGAGTTGTCATACAGACCAGCCGTCATCTAACTGAATGGCAGAACAGGCTCGAGGGGCTGAATGGCCTCCCCCTGTTCCGATGTTCCGATGTCGGCGTGGCTCAATAGCACAGTGGGGCGCTGGTAGCCGGGAAAATCAGTAAAAACTGAAAAGGGAGTGAACCTTAGCAAAGAGGAAGAATGAGGCTCATTTTTGAAGAATATTATGGACCACTAAAAATGTGAAAGGTCCCCAGACAGCCCAGCACCAAGGATTAATTCCGCCGTCGGGTAAAAAGAGACCGATTTGCTGAATTCTCCTTCCTTTTAATGAAAAGTAAAACCCCAATATTTTATTCTTAATGACTCCACTGCGGTTGTGTTTGATTTTGTGCGTGTTTATGGTAATTCTTTATTGCAAGTTGCAATGTCCCATTTCTCTGGCGCTAGGCAACTCCATCTTGCGCTATTATTTAGCTCACTCGGTCTGTTGTCCTTTATTTCACCTCACAGCAAGGTAATTAAACACATTTAACTAATGGTGATTTTAAATCTGCTCACTTATAATCAATAAACTCTAAAAGAGCCTGCTATCATTATCTGATAGCGTAATTCACACACCAAATATTCAATTACCCCATTAACATTCAATATGTATAATTAAATGGGACAGGGCTGACAGGACAGCACTGAAGGTGAATAATGAAAGGAGCTGTTTTCTGTAAATGATCTGAATTCATTGTATCGGCTCTGCGGCATTGTGTCAGCTCTTTAACTGCGTCCCAAAGATTTAAGGTGGGTGGGAGAAGGGTACAAAGTGGGATAAATCTGTGTTTGATGGCATTTGCCACTGTTTACAGCATGACTCATTCCTCTAAACAGCAGTAAATCAGGCGTTGAATTAGGAGATCTGGGAAACTGCCCAGTCCTGGGAGCAGTGGACAATAAATAAACACACAGGACGGTTGTCTTTTACAGCTACACGGACCCTAAAACAAGTAAAAGAAATTAACTGTAAAATTCATCACTTTAATAGGTGCAGTTTTTAAACTTCACCCTGCCATTTTACTGAAAAGTCACTGTTTGATGGTGATATCTATTGGCCGCTGTCTTTATCTTTTTGTACTGCACATGTGCCTATCTATCTATCTATCTATCATCTATCTATCTATCTATCGCTCTCTCTATCTATCTATCTATCTATCTATCGCTCTATCTATCTATCTAGCTATCTCTCGCTCTATCTATCTATCTATCTCTCGCTCTCTCTCTCTATCTATCTATTTATTTATCTATCTATCTATCTATCGCTCTCTCTATCTCTCTATCACTCTATCTATCTATCTATCTCTTGCTCTCGCTCGCTCTCTCTCTCTCTCTCTCTATCTCTCTATCTATCTGTCTATCTATCTCTCTGTCTATCTCTCTATCTATCTATCTATTTTTTCTCTACATATATCAGACATATGTTTATTGATATAAGCACAAATGACAAACCCGCCTCAAAGGGAAAGTCCAACAGCAAGCTGGCACTTTGAGCCTAGCCCCATGCCTGTGGGCAGCCGACAGTACCAGACGCAGGGAATCCAGACCACCAATCAGCAGAGTGGCACACTGCAGTGCACTGAAAACGCTACCCCTTTTCAAAAAGACTCGAAATAACCTCTGTGATATCTAATCCCACAGGAAGGTTTTGTTTAAAAAATCTTTGCCAGCCTGACAAAATCGAAGGTACCTTCGAGAAGAACATGGCAACAAGGGGATGGGTTCCAACAAGTTCTGTCACCATGTTGTGATGGGAGATGGGCTTTGTCTATCTGCCATTTTCCTACAGTGTCTCAGCCTTACGATTGCAACGGGGAAGGGGAACGCACAGCAATGGAAAGGAATTTCCAAAACAAGGAGGCTAGGGAAGCCTGAAGAAGAGGCACAATCCCTTGGGTCATTTGTGGTACAGTTCCTTGTGGTTGTTTATGAACAGAATAGGTTGGCTTTTGGGAACAGGTCTGCAACCCATCAACTTGGCCAGGGAAGGTACACGGGGCGAGAAGACCGAGGGAAAGGAGGGCAGCTGGGGCGCGGGGGGGAGGCGGGGGGCTGGGGGGGAAAGAAAAGCCACTCCAAAAGAAGGCAAGCCCTCTATCTATTGACTGTAGCAGCACGGCACAGAAGCGCCTTTCAAAGCAAGATAGATAATACCGTGATATTGACAATGCACGCGCAGGGTCAAAAGTGGCGATAAACTTTCCAGATACTTTATTGACATCTTAATGTGCCATTACTCAGCTTTAAGTGAACTTCTGCACTCGAGGCTGTTAAACAGTTAGTAAACCGTAATTATAATCTCATCAAAGATTGGGACCTGAATATGGCTTCCCGTCAACGGTTCGGCCTCCACGGAAGCTCGGAAGACACGGTTGTCTGGGATCTACCTCAGCCAGAAAAAACTTTGACTTAAAAATATTGTCTGGTTGGGTGTATAATTGTCCGCCTTGTGTCCTGGGCCATTAAACTTGACCCCCACGGCTGAGGTGCTGCTCAGAGCTGGAAGATCAGGGGGTGGCATTGGGGTGAGAGTATATGAGCAGTGGACTTTCAGCTGAACATATCCTACATCCATTAGCCCAAGAGCTGGGTCACCAGGATGTCTGGATGTCAAATCAATCTTCCTTGCCCTTGCCCCCATTCCAATGTGAGGCAATATCCGAGTCATCAAATTTTCCACTCTTGGGGCCTCACACGCATATTTCTCTGCATTTTATTTTGTGTCTAAGAGATACCATCACATTGAGTTTAGAAGAATGAGAGGTGATCTCATTGAAATGTATAACATTTTTAGGGGGCTTGACAGGGTAGATGCTGAGAGGCTGTTTCACCCGGCTGGAGAATCGAGAAGCAGACTCGAGGGGCCGTATGGCCTCCTCCTGCTCCTATTTCTTATGTTCTTATGTTGTTATTCACACACGCGTGTCCCCATGTGTGAGCGCCTGCAGTTTGCCAATTCAGTGCCGATTTATGCTGAATTGCAGGCGGTTTTATTCTGTGGGCCTGTGCCCAGCTAGCACCTATGCCACACTACATATAGGATTCTTAAGAAGAGGGAGAGAAAGAATTGCCATGTAACATGGAATTATATTGAAGCCCAGATCCCAGAGATAAAATGGCAGTGTACTAAGAACATAGGTAATAGGAGCAGAAGTGGGCCATATGGCCCCCTCGAGCCTGTTCCGCCATTCAACAAGATCATGGCTGATCTTCGACATCAACTCCACTTTCCCGCCCCATCCCCATATCCCTTGATTTCCTTAGTGCCCAAAAGTCTATCGATCTCCGTCTTGAATATAAGGACATAAGAAATAGGAGCAAAGTTTTTGAAGTACTGAGCACAACATTAAGCAGGTCCCCTCAGAGCAAGGTTCGAACCTGCATGGAAAAATCTCATCGAATTTCTAGTGCAACGCCATAATCACTCGGTCATCGCAGCCAAGCCCTTATACAGAGAATACCCCTTTAAGAAAGAATTTGCATTTATACAGCGCCTTTCATGAACTCAGGGCATCCCAAAGGGCTTTACCGCTAATTAAATACTTTTGAGGCGTAGTCACTGTTGTAATGTAGAGAAACGCAGCAGCCAATTTTGGCACAGCAAGCTCCCACAATCAATAATGTGATAATGACCAGATAATCTGTTCTTTAGTGAGGTTGGTTGAGGGATAACTATTGGCCCCAGGACACCGGGGAGAACTCCCCCTTGCTCAGCTTCAAAATAGTGCCATGGGATCTTTTACATCCACCTGAGAGAGCAGACGGGGCCTCGGTTTAGCATCTGATCCGAAAGACGGCACCTCCGACAGTGCAGCACTCCCTCAGCACTGCACTGGGAGTGTCAGCCTTGGATTACTGTGCTCAAGTCTCTGGAACCCATGACCTTCTGACTCAGAGCTAAGAGTTGGTGGCAATCAGGAACAAGGATGTCTTGCTGCAGTTGTACAGGGCCTTGGTGAGACCACACCTTGAGTATTGTGTGCAGTTTTGGTCGCCTTATCTGAGGAAGGATGTTCTTGCCATGGAGGGAGTGCAGCGAAGATTCACCAGGCTGATACCTGGGATGGCAGAAATGACGTATGAAGAAAGATTGGGTCGATTGGGCTTGTACTCGCTGGAGTTTAGAAGAATGAGAGGGGATCTCATCGAAACTTATAAAATTCTAACAGGACTAGACAGACTAGATGCTGGAAGGATGTTCCCGATGGTCGGGGAGTCCAGAACCAGGGGTCACAATCTAAGGATAAGGGGTAAGCCATTTAGGGCAGAAATGAGGAGGAATTTCTTCACCCAGAGAGTGGTGAACCTATAGAATTCTCTACCACAGAAGGCAGTAGAGGCCAATTCATTAAATATATTCAAGAAGGAGTTGGATATATTTCTCAAGGCTAAAGGGATCAAGGGATATGGGGAGAAAGCAGGGACCGGGTACTGAATTTGAATGATCAGCCATGATCGCATTGAGTGGCGGAACAGGCTCGAGGGGCCGAATGGCCTACTCCTGCTCCTATCTTCTATGTTTCTATGTTTCTAATCCTTTTAATAGGGTCTGATTAGTGAGTTGCCCTAGAGATACCTCCAGCACAGGGAGACGATATTCTCTGTGTATTTTTTTTCTTTTAGTTTAAAAGCACTCTCATCAGAGTGGGAATGTTCTCCTCAAGGAATGGAAAGCCCAGAGGACCAAACAAAATGCTGTCTGCCCAAACAATCCTGCGACCTCTACCATCTAGAATGACAAGAACATAAGAACATAAGGAATAGGAGCAGGAGTAGGTCATTCGGCCCCTCGAGCCTGCTCCACCATTCAATAAGATCATGGCTGATCTGATCTTGGCCTCAACTCCACTGCCCTGCCCGCTCCCCATAACCCTCGACTCCCTTACCTTTCAAAAATCTGTCTATCTCCACCTTAAATATATTCAATGACCCAGCCTCCACAGCTCTCTGGGAAAGAGAATTCCAAAGATTCACGACCCTCTGAAGGAAGAAATTCCTCCTCATCTCCATTTTAAATGGGCGACCCCTTATTCTGAAACTATGCCCCCTAGTTCTAGATTCCCCCACGAGGGGAAACATCCTCTCAGCATCTACCCTGTCAAGCCCCCTCAGTATCTTATATGTTTCAATAAGATCCCCTCTCATTCTTCTAAACTCCAGTGAGTATAGGCCCAACCTGCTCAACCTTTCTTCATAAGACAACCCCTTCATCTCCGGAATCAACCGAGTGAATCTTCTCTGAACTGCCTCCAATGCAAGTATATCCTTCCTTAAATAAGGAGACCAAAACTGTACGCAGTACTCCAGGTGTGGTCTCACCAACAGATGCACCAACACCAACTGTACAATTGTAGCAAGACTTCCCTACTTTTATACTCCATCCCCTTTGCAATAAAGGCCAACATTCCACTTCCCTTCCTAATTACTTGCTGTACCTGCATGCTAACTTTTTGTGTTTCATGTACAAGGAGCCCTAGATCCCTCTGTACCTCAGCATTTTGTAGTCTTTCTCTAATTAAATAATAATTTGCTTTTTTATTCCTCCTACCAAAGTGGATAACCTCACATTTTCCCCCCATTATACTCCATCTTCCAAATTTTTGCCCACTCACTTAACCTATCTATAATCCTTTGCAGATTCTTTGTGTTCTCCTCACAACTTGCTTTCCTACCTATCTTTGTATCAGGCGCGTGGGAACACCACCACCTCTAAGTTCCCCTCCAAGTCACAAACACCATTCTGACTTGGAGATAGATCGGCCGTTCCTTCATCGCCGGTGGGTTATAATCCCGGAACTCTCTCCCTAACAGCACTGTGGGAGTACCTTCACCACACGGACTGCAGCGATTCAAGAAGGCAGCTCACCAACACCTTCTTGACAATTAGGGATGGGCAATAAATGCCAGCAACGCCCACTTTCCGTGAATGAATAATAAAAAAACAGGATGGAAAATGTAACTGCTGGGCCTAGAGCCATTTCATACCACTCTGTTTCATTGCCTTACTCATAAGAACTGGTGATGAATATTCTTCATCAAAATGGCCAAGCTATATTAAACAAGGAATTAAACAATATTTGTGGCTGATTTATCACAGTTTTAATTTGGAATATAATTCTGTAAATGTTCAGCATCAGAGGGTGGAGGAGTAAGAATATCGATATGTTTTTACATTACTTTTATTTCTAACAAAGACAGAACAGTAATGTAGACAGAATTGATTTAAATTGCGTTCTCGCAAAGCCTCTTACTTCCCTTCAATGATGGTGATAGCATTGGAGAAGAATGAATTTCAGCACCGAGGACATTGTACTGTAAAGATAGGCACATATATAAATAATAATCTAGGTGGGTGATATTGAGCTTAAAGAATTATTAACGTTGAAATACATAGGGGGAAAAATTGGTTTGCTTTGCGCCTCGGGGAGGAGGGGCGCTAACGGGGCGCAAAGTTCATAGCGCCTGGGTGCGGTGCCGCTAACACCTCCCGCGGAATTCAGCGGGTGGTTAGCGGTGGCGGGGTAGCTGGTAGTGCCATTGCGAGTCTGCGCCTCTGGCGATGACGTCGTCGCCGTGGCGCAGCGCCCTGGCCGCAAACGCCAGTCCTACCTGTCCTACCGCCCGGGCGATATGTCCCAACAGGGTCAGGGTGACGTTTTTTGCGGCCGCGGCCACCTGCCTGCGCCTTCCCCCTTTCGCTTCCTGATGCGGGGTGCCGGCCGCGATCGGTCAGCCCGGCACCTCCTCTTGAGTGCCAGGCTGTCTTACGGCACCCAGCGCCCCCGGTGGTTCAGCAGGGCTGCGCTAGGCCCCTCCCCTTTAATCAGGAAGGGAGGCCTGTAATACCGCGGCGCTACGTGCCGACACGCGTGGCGCTGTTGCACATACTGCCGCGATATTGAATGGTAGCGACCCAGGAAGGAGGGGGAGCGCTTCCAGTAGCGCCCCACCCTCCTGCTTGGGGCGCTACCACTCAATTTACGGTGTGGGGGTGCTAACTTGCGAAGTTAGCACCCCATAGGGGGAGCGAGCCAATATTTCCCTTATAGGTTTTTAAAACACAGGCTTTTCCTCACAGCGGGGGCAGTGTAAGTGCAGGAGATTGCTGCAATATAAAAAGCAATATGTTACGATAGAACATGCATCAAAAGTTGTTTGCAGCAAAGCTATGGCTCGGGGAAAGCAATGATAGAAAGTAACAGTGTGGTGTGAAAAGGCATAGGGCCGTTCACCTCAGTTTGGTAATCGGCTCGAACGACTGGGTGGTCATAAAATATCAGATAGTGTTGCATCCAGCAGGAGGTAGACCATAAAGAAAATGGTATAAAGAAGCGATACAGTGTTTTTACTTAGTTAGAAAGAAACCTCTTGCTACCTTCAAGGCCCGGTGGCGTGAATATGCTTGGAGAAGCTATTTTCATGGTTCCTCATTAAATCCATGCACGTAAATGTTCGACATAAGGCAAATCTGCACTGCTCTATATGGGTGTTTAAGATTAATGTTTTGTCAATAATAAATGAAATGAATTACCAGACATTTTACTGTCTCTAGCTTTTCGAATCCATTTAAAGGGTAATGTATTTATTCAACAGGAGGGTCTGAAGAAGGACACCGTCCCCCACCTGCCCATACACACACACACACACACACACACGGTTAGCCTCTCTACCTCTCTCTCCTCCTTTAAGACACTCCTTAAAACCTACCTCTTTAAACCAAGCTTTTGGTCACCTGCCCTAATATCTCTTCATGTGGCTAAGGTGTCAAATGTTATTTGATTACGCTCCTTGTGACGTTTTACTCCATAGTACATAATATTTACAGCACAGAAACAGGCCATTTGGGAACAGCTCAGAGAAGCAGCTGAACCCCTGCAGGTCAGGCTATTTTTTTTTATGCCTGACCCCTTTATGTAACTGTGGCTCAGTGGTCAGAAGGTTGTGGGTTCAGGTCCCACTCCAGAGACTTAAGCACATACAATCTCAGCTGACGCTCCCAGTGCGGTGCTGAGGGGGTGCTGCACTGTCAGAGGTGCCTTTTTTGGATGAGGCGTTAAACCGAGGCCCTCTCTGCCCTCTCATGTGGACGTAAAAGATCCCACGGCCCTATTTCAAAGAAGAGATGGGGGAGTTATTCCCGGTGTCCTGGGCCAATATTTATCCATTAATCAAAATCACTTAAACAGATGACCTGGTCATTATCACATTGCTGTTTGTGGGAGCTTGCTGTGCACAAATTGGCTGCCACATTTCCTACGTTACAGCAGGTACTATACTTCAAAAGTACCTCATTGGCTGTAAAGCGCTTCAGGACTTGCTGAGGTTGTGAAAGGTGCTATATAAATGTAAATCTTTCTTTTATTTCTTTTATAACAAAGGAAATAGAGGAGCACCTAAAACGTTTCTCCGAGGTAGTAGCGGGGCGGGTGGGGGGGGGAGGAGGGGGTGCGGGGGGGAGAAGGAGGGGTGTGGGGGGAGGGGGGAGGGGGGTGGGGGGGAGGGGTGTGGGGGTGGGGGAGGGGTGGGGGGAGGGGTGCGGGGCTGGGGGGGTGCGGGTAGAGGAGGGGTGGGGGGAGGAGGGGTGCGGGGGGGGTGAGGAGGAGTGGGGGGAGGGGTGCGGGGGTGGAGGAGGGGTGGGGGGGAGGAGGGGTGCGGGGGAGAGGAGGGGTGGGGGGGAGGGGTGCGGGGGAGAGGATGGGTGCGGGGGGCGGAGGGGTGCGCGGGGGGGAGGAAGGGTGGGAGGGAGATGAGGGATGGGGGGAGGAGGGGTGGGGGGAGAGGAGGGGTGGGGGGAGGAGGGGTGCGGGGGGGAGGAGGGGTGCGGGGGGGAGAGGATGGGGTACGGGGGAGAGGACGGGTGCGGGGGGGAGGAGGGGTGCGTGGGGGGGAGGAAGGGTGGGGGGGAGAGGAGGGGTGGGGGAAGGAGGGGTGGGGGGAGGAGGGGTGGGGGGGAAGGGTGCGGGGGGGAGAAGGAGGGGTGCAGGGGGGCGGAGGGGTGCGGGGGGAGAGGAGGGGTGGGGGGGAGGGGTGCGGGGGTGGGGGAGGGGTGGGGGGAGGAGGGGTGCGGGGGGAGGAGGGGTGCGGGGGGGAGGAAGGGTGCGGGGGGAGAGTAGGGGTGGGGGGGAGGGGTGCGGGGTGGGGGAGGGGTGGGGGGGAGGAGGGGTGCGGGGGGGAGGAGGGGTGGGGAGGGTAGGAGGGGTGGGGGGAGAGGAGGGGTGGGGGGAGGAGGGGTGCAGGGGGGAGGAGGGGTGGGGGGGAGGAGGGGTACGGGGGTGGAGGAGGGGTGCGGGGGGTAGAGGAGGGGTGCGGGGGAGAGGACGGGTGCGGGGGGGAGGAGGGTTGCGTGGGGGGGAGGAAGGGTGGGGGGAGAGGAGGGGTGGGGGGAGGAGGGGTGCGGGGGGAGAGGAGGGGTGGAGGGGGAGGGGTGCTGGGGTGGAGGAGGGGTGGGGGGGAGAGGAGGGGTTCGGGGGGAGGAGGGGTGGGGGGAGAGGAGGGGTGGTGGGAAGGAGGGGTGCGGGGGGAGAGGAGGGGTGGGGGGAGGGGTGCGGGGGTGGGGGAGGGGTGGGGGAGGAGGGGTGGGGGGGAGGAGGGGTGCGTGGGGGGTGGGGGAGGGGTGCTGGGGGACTTGACATCCCAGCTGGAGTTGTTGGCTTGTATGGGCTGGCAGTAGCCCAACATGTGACCATGGTGGCACTTTCACCAGCTGGACCTGTACACATGAGGTACCCTCCCAGTGACCCTGCAAACTCCGGTGGTATCAGTGCTGAGCGGGTGTGGTTCCAGGCGTAATTACTGGGATTGCGGCCCATGCAATTTCAGGGCCGACAAGTCCAACTTTCGGCATTGTGTTGCTTCTTGATTCCCACAGTTGTTTTGGTTGCTTGGCTCTGTAACCTGTCCAGTGCAATAATATTTTCCCAGTGAATAAGTTGCTCAGGGCAGTGTCCTAGCCCCAACTATCTTCAGTTGCTTCATCAATGACCTTCCCTCCATCATAAGGTCAACAGTGGGGATGTTCGCTGATTGCACAGTGTTCAGCTCCATTTGCAACTCCTCGGAAAAGCCTGTGCCCGCATGCAGCGAGACCCGGACAACATCCAGGCTACACAATTGCCAGGCAATGACCATCTCCAACTAGAGAGTCTAACCACCTCCCCGAGAGAGTCTAACCACCTCCCCGAGAGAGTCTAACCACCTCCCCATGACATTCAATGGCATTACTATCATCGAATTCCCCACCATTAACTTCCTGGGAGGTCACCATTGATGATAAATTTAACTGGACCAGCCACATAAATACTGTGGCTACAAGAGCAGGTCAGAGGCTGGGTATTCTGTGGCGAGTGACTCATCTTCTGACTCCCCAAAGCCTTTCCATCATCTACAAGGTATCTACAAGCGTGATGGAATACTCTCCACTTACCTGGATGAGTGCAGCTCCAACAGCACTCAAGAAGCTTGACACCATCCAGGACAAAGCAACCCGTTTGATTGGCGCCCCATCCACCACCTTCAACATTCACTTCCTCCACCACCAGCGCACTGTGGCTGCAGTGTGTACCATGTACAGGATGCACTGTAGAAACTCACCAAGGCTTCTTTGACAGCACCTCCCAAACGCGTGGTCACCTGGAAGAACAAGGGCAGCAGGCGCATGGGAACACCACCACCTCCAAGATTCCCTCCAAGTCACACACCATCCTGACTTGGAAGTATATCGGCCATTCCTTCATCGTCGCTGGGTCACAATCCTAGAACTCCCTCCCTAACAGCACTGTGGGAGTACCTTCACCACACGGACTGCAGCAGTTCAAGAGAAACTAGGGATGGGCAATAAATCCTGGTCTTGCTGGAGATGCCTACATTTCGTGAATGAATTAAAAAAGTGAAATAATAACAAGTCAAAGACAAGGGATCTTTCCTGTGGAGGATCCTTCAGGTGTGGTGAGCGCCTGTGATCTTGCTCATGTCCTGGATGTTCTTTATGCGCATGAGGGGTCTGCTACGACAGTAGCGTCGGCAACGCAACCGTCACCAGATTATCGCTCATTGTCTTCCTTTGGCGATTCAGATGAAGAGTAGGTTTCTGTGAAGATTGACTCGGGGGGATGGCGGGGGGGGGTCGTATTTTCTTGGGGCTCCTCCCGCTGTAACTTTGGCGGAGACCGCGCACGTGTACAGGATTTCCCGCTGAAATGACGGCAGTGCAGCAGGAGAATCCCTGAGGAAATTCACCCTCCTCCAATTGAATGATTTGTGAATGGTGCCCATTTAGCTTTGGCCCTGATTTTAACTGCTTCCCACCTGGCGGAAACTGGACTAAGGGGGGTGGGGGGGGTGGCAGTTAGAATCCTGCCAGTTAATTACCCCCTCTGATCCCCCTGCCTTCCCGCCGTGTCCCAGTCTTGTCCTGCTCTTTCAAGCAGGCGAGTGGGACACCCGCAGGAAGGTAGTGGGGGTCCTTCTTTAAATATGCAGATCGGGTCACGATGACATCATCAGGACATGAGCTGTAATTTTAGCCGGAGACCTGAGCGGTGGAGCAAATGAGCCACTCGCCGCAGAATACCCAACCTCTGGCTTGCTCTAGTAGTCACGGCACTCATGTGGCTGGTCCAGCTGAATTTCTGTTCAGCCCTGCTCCCCACATTGTTGATGGTGGGGGATTCGACAATGTTAATGCTGTTGGATGTCAAGGGGAGGTGGTTAGATTCTGCCTTGTCGAAGATGGCCATTGGCCTGGTACGTGTGTGACGCGAATGTTACTTGCCTCTTACCAGCCCGACCCTGGTTGTTGTCCAAGTCTTGCTGCATGCGGGCATGGATTGCTTCATTATCTGAGGAGTTGTGAATGGAGCTGAGCCACCTCTGACCTTATGTTGGAGGGAAGGTCATTGATGAAGCAGCTGAAGATGGTTGGGCCTAGGACGCTGCCCTGAGGAACTCTGGCAGCGATGTCCTGGGGCTGTGATGATTGACCTCCAACCACCACAACCATCTTCCTTTGTGCTAGGTATGACTCCAGCCAGTGGAGAGTTCCCCCCCACCCCCGTCCCCCCAATTCCCATTGACTCCAGTTTTACGTGGGCTCCTTGATGCCACACTCGGTCAAATGCTGCCTTGATGTCAAGGGCAGTCACTCTCACCTCACCTCTGGAATTCAGCTCCTTTGTCCATGTTTGGACCAAGGCTGTAATGAGGTCTGGAGCTGAGTGCTCCCGGTGGAACCCAAACTGAGCATCGGTGAGCAGGCTATTGTTGAGTAACTGCTGCATGATAGCAGTGTTGATGACTTCTTCCATCAATTTGCTGATGATTCGGAGCAGGCTGATGGGACGCTAATTGATCGGGTTGAATTTGTCCTGCTTTTTGTGGACAGGACATACCTGTAAGGAGTGTGATGGAATACTCTCTACTTGTCTGGATGAGTGCAGCTCCAACAACACTCAAGAAGCTCGACACCATCCAGGACAAAGCAGCCTGCTTGATTGGCACCCCATCCACCACCTTAAACGTTCACTCCCTCCACCGTGGCTGCAGTGTGTACCATCTAAAAGATGCACTGCAGCAACTCGCCAAGGCTCCTTCGGCAGCACCTCCCAAACCCGCGACCTCTTCCACCTAGAAGGACAAGGGCAGCAGGCGCATGGGAACATCACCAACTCCATGTTCCCCTCCAAGTCACACACCATCCTGACTTGGAAGTATATCGCCGATCCTTCATCGTCGCTGGGTCAAAATCCTGGAACTCCCTCCCTAACAGCACTGTGGAAGTACCTTCACCACACGGACTGCAGCAGTTCAAGAAGGCGGCTCACCACCACCTTCTCAAGGGCAATTAGGGATGGGCAATAAATGCTGGCCTTGCCAGCGACGCCCACATTCCATGAACGAATAAAAAACGTTTTTTTCCACAATCCTCACTATCTGTTATCCAGTATCTAACACACTCCTCACTATAACAATCTACATTTATATAGCGCCTTTAATGTAGTAAAACGTCCCAAGGCGCTTCACAGGAGCGATTAGCAAACAAAATTTGACAGCGAGCCACCAGTGTTGAGGATGTTGTTGTTTATGATTTTTTTAAATGATTAAGAGAAAGGATTGTGTTCCAAATTTACAGACGATACCAAACTGGGAGCAGAGGCAAGTGATGAATATCAATGTGCACAAATTCAAAAGGATCTTGATAAACTCAATCAGTGGGCAGAGAAACTGCAGATGTAATTTAATAAAGAGAAATGTTAGGTGATGAAATTTGGCAGAGGGAAGGTTGATGTGAATTATGTGCTAAATGGGAATGCACTTGAAGTATCGGAGCAGGAGAGATCTCTCTGGCACATTGCCCAGCTCCGCCCTTGCCTCCGCTCATCTGCTGTTGAAACCCTCATCCTTGCCTTTGTTACCTCTAGACTCGACTATTCAAACGCACTCCTGGCCGGCCTCCCATGTTCTACTCTCCATAAACTTGAGGTCATCCAAATCTCAGCTGCCCGTATCCTAACTCGCACCAAGTCCCGTTCACCCATCACCCCTGTGCTCTCTGACCTACATTGGCTCCCGGTTAAGCAACACCTCGATTTTATATGGGATATACGGCACGGAAACAGGCCATTCGGCCCAACCAGATTTTAAAATTCTCATCCTTGTTTTCAAATCCCTCCGTGGCCTCGCCCCCTCCCTATCTCTGTAATCTCCTCCAGCCCCACAACCCCCTGAGATCTCTGCGCTCCTCTAATTCTGCCCTCTTGCGCATCCCTGATTTTAATCGCTCCACCATTGGCGGCCGTGCCTTCAGCTGCCTGGGCCCTAAGCTCTGGAATTCCCTCCCTAAGCCTCTCCGCCCCTCTACTTCTTTCCTCCTTTAAGACGCTCCTTAAAACCTACCTCTTTGACCAAGCTTTTGGTCGTCTGAACTAATATCTCCTTATGTAGCTTGGTGTCAAATTTTGTTTGATAATCACTCCGGTGAAATGCCTTAGGAGGTTTAACTATGTTAAAGGCGCTGTATAAATAAGGTGGGCAGAACAGTGGCAAATGAAACTCAATCTGGGGAAGTGTGAGGCAATGCATTTGGGGAGGGCTAACAAAGTAAGGGAATACATTATAAATGGTAGGACACTGAGAAGTGCAGAAGATCAGAGGGACCTTGGAGTGCATGTCCACAGATCTCTAAAAGTAGCAAGCAGGACAGGTAGATAAGGTGGTTAAGAAGGCATACAGGGTACTTGCCTTTATTAGCTGAGGCATAGAATATAAGAGCAGGGAGGTCATGCTTGAACTGTATAAAACACTAGTTAGGCCGCAGCTAGAATACTGCGTGCAGTTCTGGTCACCACATTACAGGAAGGATGTGATTGCACTAGAGGGGGTGCAGAGGAGATTTACGAGGATGTTGCCTGGGCTGGGGAATTTTAGCTATGAGGAAAGATTGGATAGGCTAGGGTTGTTTTCTTTGGAATGGAGGAGGCTGAGGGGAGACCTAATTGAAATGTATAAAATGATGAGGGGCCTAGATAGAGTGGATAGGAAGGACCTATTTGCCTTAGCAGAATGGTCAATAACCAGGAGGCATAGATTTAAAGCAATTGGTCGGAGGTTTAGAGGGAATTTGAGGAGAACTTGAGGCAGAGACCCTCATCACATTTAAAAAGTACTTGGGTATGCACTTGAAGAGCCGTAACCTACAGGGCTACGGATCAAGTGCTGGAAAGCAGGATTCAGCTGGATAGTCTTTGTTGGCCAGCACGGACAAGATGGGCTGAATGGCCTCCTTCTGTGCTGAAAGTTGTTTTTGTTGTTTAGTGGATAGGTCACTAACACCATGCTTTCTAGGCTGTTAAAAAAAATCAAACAGAAGGTTGGGATGCATAGCAAGGGGTATAACATATAAAGCCAGAGAGGCCTCATCTTCCGATTAGGCACTCTGCAGCCTTCCGGACTCAATATCGAGTTCAACAATTTCAGATCATAACCTCGGCCCCTATTTCATTTTTTCTTGTAATTTTTCCACTCCTTTCCCCCCCCCACTTTCCTTTTGTTTCGCTCTCACACCTGGCAGCTATCCCTTGCCCTGCCAGTACACTTTACACCCAATCTCAGCCTATTACCATCTCGTCTAGCTTCTAACACCTTTCATTGTCTCTT
Source organism: Somniosus microcephalus (assembly GCF_052327205.1). NCBI lineage: Eukaryota > Metazoa > Chordata > Chondrichthyes > Squaliformes > Somniosidae > Somniosus > Somniosus microcephalus. The sequence goes on along the minus strand of NC_140990.1, from coordinate 317,078,858 downwards.
TTTTACTTCTTTTGTTTCTTTTATTCTTTTGTCCGATCGCAGCCCTGCCTCCGATCCATCTTTTCTTTCCAGTTTTGAAGAAGGGTTCGACCCGAAACGTCAACTCAAATTTCTGTCCACGGATGTTGCCTGACCTGCTGAGTTTTTCCAGCATTTTCTGTTGTTATTGAGGTCATTCTAAAACTGTATTTGGCCCTGGTGAGACCACATCTGGAGTACTGCATGCAGTTTTGGTCTGCTTATTTCAAGAAGGGTATTTGGTTATTGGAGGAAGTACGCAGAATTTAAGGGAATGACTACCTAGTCATTTGTCTCTTGAAAAGAGAAGACTGAGAGGGGATCTGATAGAAGGGGATGTGAATCTTTGGAATTCTCTACCCCAGAGGGCTGTGGAGGCTCAGTCGTTGAGTATATTCAAGGCCGAGATTGATAGATTTTTGGATAGTAAGGGAATCAAAGGCTATGGGGATTGGGCAGGAAAGTAGAGATGAGGTAGAAGATCAGCCATGATCTCACTGGATGGTGGAGCAGGCTCGAGGGGCCGAATGGTCTACGCCTGCTCCTAATTCTTATGTTCTTATGGTCTTAAGTGTTTAAAATTATGAAAGGTTTGGACCAATTGGATCCAAGTTAAGGTTTTCTGCCGTGAACAGAATTGAAGTCAACAAAAGTTAATTGGAAATGCAGAAGGAACAGTTTTACTAAAAGAGTGGTAAGTTTGTGAAAGAGATTACCAGCACGGGTGGTGCAGCAAGAAATCTCACTGAGTTTCAAGAAGGAAGTAGGCCGGTTCTTGTCAGCAAATGGGACTGAAAGTTATTGGAAATGCACCAGGAGGATAGTGTGGACAGGTGAGCTACAACTTGTTTCCACAGGGAGTGGTTGAGGCGAATAGTATAGATGAATTTAAGGGTAAGCAAGATAAGTACATGAGGGAGAAAGGAGTAGAAGGTTATGCTGATGGGGTGAGATGAAGGAGGGTGGGAGGAGGCTCGTGTGGAGCATAAACACTGGCATGGACCAGATGGGCCGAATGGCCTGTTTCTGTGCTGTAAGATGCTACGTCATTCTATGTAAGGTAGGCCGAAGGACTTTCCCAGCCTGAAACTGTTACTATGTTTCTCTAACCCTTCGTCTGACAGATGCTGAGTGTTTCCAGCGTCTTTCTGCTTTTGTTTCAGGTTTCAAGCACCTGCAGTTTAAAATCCAAACTTGGCATCGCCTAATCCGTACACGAGTACAGAACTTTCAACTTTGACGGGCGTAAAGCGGGCGCTATGGAATCAGCCGTCCGTCAGACACTTCCCCGATTTTCCTTTTCGTCGACTTCAATTGGGCAAGGTGTGTAACAACAACAACTTGCATTTGTATAGCATCTTTAACACGGTAAAGCGTCCCAAGGCGCTTCACAGGAGTGTTCTCAGACCAAATTTGCCACACAAGGAGATATTAGGACAGGTGACCAAAAGCCTGGTCAAAGAGGTAGGTTTTTAAGGAGCGTCACAAAGGAGGAGAGCGAGGCGGAGAGAGAGGCGGAGAGAGAGGCGGAGAGGTTTAAGGAGGGAATTCCAGAGCTTGGGGCCTCGGCAGCTGAAGGCACGGCTTCCAATGGTGGAGCGGTGGAAATCGGGGATGCGCAAGGGGCCAGAATTGGAGGAGCGCAGAGACCTCGGAGGGTTGTAGGAATGGAGGAGGCTACAGAGATAGGAAGGGGTGAGGCCATGGGTGGATTTTAACACAAGGATGAGAATTTTAAAATATTATCAGGATTATAACGGGCGGCTGATTTGATATTGCCCATATTACGCACTTTCTGAAGTTGATAATTCCGGTGATTCTCAGCCTGTATAAAGCCTACAGGGGAAACATTGAGTGGAGTATAGGTGAATGTTAAAATAAGTTATAAAATGGTATTGAGTTTTAAAGAAGGCCGTAGGTCTGAGCATTACAAAGCAACCATTACCAGAATAGAGTGGTTAAAGAGAGAGTTAGAACGCTAAAGGATAAAAGAGTGACAATAAAGAGAATTTTCATCCAATTCTTGTTCTCATTTTCTAATCCCACCCCACCTCTGCGACTTCCTTCAACTCTATATTCCATTTCTCCCCCTCCTGAACACTGTGTTCATCTGGCTCCATATATCTGCTCCTCACTTCACCACACCATTGGTGGCAAGGCTTTCAACTGCCTGGGTTTTATTCTCTAGAATGCCTCCCCTAACCCTCTCTGACTCTTGCTCCTCCCTATCTCTCTGTAACCTCCTTCAGTCCCACAACCCTCCGACATCTCGGCGCCCCACTAATTCTGGCTTCTTGCGCGTCCCCGACATTAATCGCTCCACCATTGGCGGCCGTGTCTTCAGCTGCCTGGACCCCAAGCTCTGGAATTCCCTCCCTAAACCTCTCCGCCTCTCTTTCCCTCTCTCTCTCCTCCTTTAAAATGCTCCTTAAAACCTACCTCTTTGGCCAAGCTTTTGGCCAGCTGTCCGACTATCTCCTTATGTGGTTCGGTGTCAAATTTTGTTTGATAATCGCTCCCGTGCAGCGCCTTGGGACGTTTTACTACGTCAAAGGCGCTATATAAATGCAAGTTGTTATTGTTGTTAAAAACCTCACCGAAACTCTCCTCTCCCAATCTCTTATATCTCCTGGAATTGCTTTGGGAATGTTAGTTTTACGCTAAAGGCGTGATATAAATACAGGAAACTCTTTTTTATCTGGCACCGACGGGACCGGCGTGGTGCCGGTTTATCAAAAAGTCCGGATTACAGAGAGTTATAGTTAAAAGGTACGCGAGCTCTGTACACAGCAACAAATCCAGGATTCCCTGTTGCTTAGCAACAGCTGCAAGAAGCCCGACCACAGACCAAGCGTCCCTGTTGCTTAGCAACAAGTGCAGGCACCTCCAATTACAGAGCCAAGAATCAAGAAACGACCACTAATATGAAGAAAAACTTAACTGAACCTACTCCTGAATTTTGCCGGTTAACCGAGATTTCCGGTTGTTTGGGTGCCGGTAAATCGAGAGTTACCTGTAAAAGTCGGAGCTCCATGATTATTTTGTGGAACTATCCACCAGCAAGGACGTTGACTGATTCACTGTACAATTGTTGCTGTAAGCTGTCAGCCATGGCGCAGTGGGGGGCCGCACTCGCACTCTCAGCTCTGAGTCAGGTCGTTGTTGGTCTCAAGTCCCTTTTCCAGGGACATGAGCACAAAATCTAGGCTGAAGCTCCCGGTGCAGTGCCGAGGGAGTGCTGCACTGTCAGAGGTGAGATTTTAAGCTAAGCCCCCGTCGGCCCTTTCAGGTGGACATAAAAAAATCCCATTATGCTTTTCCTAAGGAGAGAGCAGGGGGAGTTCTCCCCGGTGTGATTTGGTTGGGATTACGGAAACGTGGCTCAAGGATGGCCAAGACTGGGAACTCAACATCCAGGGGTATTCAATATTCAGGAAAGATAGGCAAAAAGAAAAGGGAGGTGGGGTAGCATTACTGGTTAAAGAAGGGATTAATACTATTGTAATGAAGGATATTAGCTCTGATGATGTGGAATCTGTATGGGTAGAATTGAGAAATACTAAGGGGAAAAAAACATTAGTGGGAGTGGTATATAGACCTCCAAACAGTAAGGCGGAGGTTGCGGATGGCATTAAAAGGGAAATTAAAGAAGCATGCAATAAGGGCACAGCAGTCATCATGGGTGACTTTAATCTACATATAGATTGGGCCAACCAAATTAGTAATAATACTGTGGAGGAGGAATTCCTGGAGTGTTTACGGGATGGTTTCCTGGACCAATATGTTGAGGAACCAACCAGAGATCAGGCCATCTTAGACTGGGTATTATGTAACGAGAAAGGATTAATTAGCAATCTTGTTGTAAGAGGCCCCTTGGGTCGGAGCGATCATAACCTGATCGAATTCTTCATGAAGATGGAGAATGAAGTAGTTGACTCAGAGACAAGGGTCCTCAATTTAAATAAAGGAAACTACGATGGTCTGAGGAGCGAGTTGGGTAGGATTGATTGGGGAGTGGCACTCAAAGGGTTGACAGTGGATAGGCAATGGCAAACATTCAAAGACCGAATGGATGAGCTACAGAATTTGTTCATCCCAGTTTGGCATAAAAATAAAACAAAAAAGGTGACTCAACCGTGGCTAACAAGGGAAATTAGGGATAGCATAAGATCCAAGGAGAGGACATATAAATTGGCTAGAAAAAGCAATAATCCTGAGGATTGGGAGCAGTTTAGGAGTCAACAAAGGAGGACAAAGGGATTAATTAAGAAAGGGAAAATAGAATATGAGAGTAAGCTAGCAGGGAACATAAAAACTGACTGTAAAAGCTTTTATAGATATGTGAAGAGAAAAAGATTGGTGAAGTCAAGCATAGGCCCCTCACAGTCAGAATCAGGGGAATTTATAATGGGAAACAAGGAACTGGCAGACCAACTAAATACATACTTTGGTTCTGTCTTCACAAAGGAGGACACAAATAACCTCCCAAAGATGTCGGGGAACATAGGGTCTGATGAAAGGGAGGAACTGAAAGAAATCAGTATTTGTAGGGAAATGGTGTTAGGAAAATTGATGGGACTGAAGGCCGATAAATCCCCAGGGCCTGATGGTCTACATCCCATTGTACTTAAGGAAGTGGCCCTAGAGATAGTAGATGCATTGCTGGTCATCTTCCAGAACTCGATATGACTAACCTACTGGAATTTTTTGAGGATGTAACTGGTAAAATAGATAAGGGAGAACCAGTGGATGTGGTGCATTTGGGCTTTCAGAAGGCTTTCGATAAGGTCCCACATAAGAGATTAGCGTGCAAAATTAATGCATATGGGATTGGGGGCAAGGTATTGACTTGGATAGAGAACTGGTTGGCGGACAGAAAGCAAAGAGTTGGAATAAACGGGTCGTTTTCCGAGTGGCAGGCAGTGACTAGTGGGGTACCGCAAGGATCGGTCCTAGGACCCCAGCTGTTCACAATATATATTAATGATCTGGACGAGGGAATTGGATGTAATATCTCCAAATTTGCAGACGACACAAAGCTGGGTGGGAGGGTAAGCTGTGAGGAGGATGTCGTGAAACTCCAGTACGATTTGGACAGGTTGGGTGATTGGGCAGAAACATGGCAAATGCACTATAATGTGGATAAATGTGAGGTTATCCACTTTGGTGGCAAAAACAGGAAAACAGATTATTATTTGAATGGCAATAGATTGGGAGAAGGGGAAGTGCAAAGAGACCTGGGTGTTCTTGTACACCAGTCACTGAAGGTAAGCATGCAGGTGCAGCAGGCGGTTAAGAAGGCAAATGGTATGTTGGCCTTCGTAGCAAGAGGGTTCGAGTACAGGAACAAGGATGTCTTGCTACAGTTGTACAGGGCCTTGGTGAGACCGCACCTTGAGTATTGTGTGCAGTTTTGGTCACCTTACCTGAGGAAGGACGTTCTTGCCATGGAGGGAGTGCAGCGAAGATTCACCAGGCTGATACCTGGGATGGCAGGAAAGACGTATGAGGAGAGATTGTGTCGATTGGGCTTATACTCACTGGAGTTTAGAAGATTGAGAGGGAATCTCATCGAAACCTATAAAATTCTGTCAGGTCTGGACAGACTAGATGCAGGAAGGATGTTTCTGATGGCCGGGGAGTCCAGAATCAGGGGTCATAGTCTAAGGATAAGGGGTAAGCCATTTAGGACTGAAATGAGGAGGAACTTCTTCACCCAGAGAGTGGTGAACCTGTGGAATTCTCTGCCACAGAGGGTGGTGGAGGCCAGTTCATTAAATATATTCAAGAAAGATTTGGATATATTTCTTGAGGCTAAAGGGATCAAGGGATATGGGGAGAAGGCAGGGACAGGGTACTGAATTTGGATGATCAGCCATGATCTCATTGAATGGCGGAGCAGGCTCGAAGGGTCGAATGGCCTACTCCTGCTCCTATCTTCTATGTTTCTATGTCCTGAGGCCAATATTTATCCATCAACCAACATCACTATAACAGATTATCTGGTCATTATCACATCACTGTCTGTGGCAGCTTGCTGAGCGCAAATTGGCTGCTGCGTTTCCTACATCACAACAGTGGCAACTCTTCAAAAGAACTTAATTGCCTGTAAAGTGCTTTGGGACGTCCTGAGGTTGAGATGAAAAAAGACCGAGGTCCATCTAGTTCGCCCTCTACCACCCTGGTAATCGCCTGACACAATAATGGGAGTTGTTGACTAATCACAGCGATCAATCTCTCCCGATTAGTCTACAACAGACCCAGACATGAGGCGAGAAAACCCCCCAGTGGTGGAGAGCTTTGGGAACCAGAGGTCCAAAGTCACCTCTTTCCTCCCGAGCACGCTGCACTTGCCACACGTCACGTCTCAAATTACTCATATACTGTAATCCCAACATTTTATTTTCTGAAAGAAATCTAATTTGTATTTGAATGAATCAATACTAACTGCTTCCACTGTCTCACTCGGGAGCCTGTTCCATAAATTGACCACTCGCTCACTGAAGTATTGGGTGCGATCTTGCCAGCCCTGGGGAGGCGGGTATGGAGGCAGGACTGCTGGGAAAAATGGCAGAATTTGGGGGCGGGTGCCCAACCCGCCTCCGTGCCATCTTGCCAGGAGGCGGGTAGCCGTCCCGCGCAGGGTCCCCGTCTCCTTGGAGGCGGGAAGGGATTACAGCCACTTAACTGCCTGTTAACAGGTAGTTAACCAGCAGGAAATAGGATTATCACCATTTTGCCCACACAAGTGCGGGCTTCCCGAAGGCTCCAAACCCCGTCAGGGTCACCGAGGCGAGTACTGGATCTGCGGGGGTCGGAGGGGTCCAAAAGTGTGCTGTGAAGGTAAGTGATGGGTGCAAGAGTGGAGAGGTGAGTATCTGAGGTAAATGGAAAGTGTTAGAAAAAGTGTACTTAACTTTGTTTCTTCCTGCAGGCTTCAGTCGGTGGGTATGCAGAGAGTCTCGCACCTCCGCGGTAGAGATGAGAGATGGCCGCTGCATTCTCCAATGCAACAACCATCTCATTTCTGCAAAAGAAAGATGTTTGATGAGGTCTTGAGTTCAAGACCTCATCAAACTACAGAGAATGTCACTGTTTGACAGCTTCACAGAGCTGTCAAACGATGACAATTCATCTGTCAAAAATTTTTGACAGATGAAACGTCATACATTGACGTTCTCTGCAACCAGCTTTCCCTTAATTGGCCTGCTAAGCCCACTGGGCAGGCTTAACAAGGTCAATCAAGGAAAAATAGCATGTGTTGGCCAGAAGTCGATGGAGGCGGGACTACAACCCAAAAAGTGGGAGTCCCGCCTCCAAAAGTTTCCCATAGCAAAATCGCAGATTAGTTTACATTTTACCCTCCCCGCGTCCTCTGGTTCTCAGGAGAAGAGAACATAAAGGCTGCATGTAGTGACACCACAGGTCCAGAGCAGAATGGAGATGATTGGGTAATTCCCCCCTCATGACCGGGATTGATTTTATGCACATAACTTGTGTTCTGTAACTATCCTCCGCTCACTGCGTTTTACTGGAGAAATAATCCTGCTTTACTCGGGAGACTCTGTTTGCCGTAGTTTCGGTCAGGAGACTGTCAAGTCCCGCCCCCGCCTCCAACCCATTGGCTGACACAATGGTGTCAGTGTTCACTCCAAATTTTAAATTAGTGAGAAGCACTTAGATCTTCTGTGAAAGGATGATAATTGTGTGCAATAATCTACCAAGTGGAGTCAAAAGCATTAGTCGGCAGGGGTGGGGGGGGGGGGGGGGCTTCAAAGTGCAGTTGGACACCAGGCTGGGTCAGTTACTTACCAGCTTGATGAGCATTGATGGGCCAAATGGCTTCTCATCACTTTTGGAAGTTTGTTTGGTTCTAATATAGTTTAAAAGAAAGACTTGCATTTATATCACGACCACCGGGCGACTCAAAGCGCTTTACAGCCAATGAAGCACTTTTTGAAGTGTAGTCACTGTTGCAATGTGGGAAACGCAGCAGCCAATTTGCGCACAGCAAGCTCCCACAAACAGCAATGTGATAAATGACCGAATGATCTGATTTTGTTATGTTGGTTGAGGGATATACATTGGCCCCAGGACACCGGGGAGAACTCCCCTGCTCTTCTTCAAAATAGTGCCATGGGATCTTTTATGTCCACCTGAGAGTGAGAGAGCAGACGGGGCCTCGGTTTAACATCTCATCTGAAAGACGGCACCTCCGACAGTGCAGTGCTCCCTCAGCACTGCGCTGGGAGTGTCAGCCTAGCTTTATGTGCTCAAGTCTCATGGAGTGGGACCTGAACCCACAACCTTCCTGACTCAGAGGCAAGTGCGCTACCAACTAAACCACTGGCTGACACAGATTTAAAAAAATGAACTAGCCTATCTTCCTCGATAGAGTGGATACAGAGAAACTATTTCCTCTGGCAGGGGAAATCCAGAACAAGGTGGCACACTACCTTAAAATTAGAGCCGGGCCATTCAGGAGTGAAATCAGAAAGCCATTTTTCACACAAAGGTTCGTAGAAATCTGGATCTCTTTCCCCCAAGAGACTGTGGATGCTGAGGATCATTTGAAATTTTCCAAGACTGAGATCAATAGATTTTTGTTGGGTAAGGGCATCAAGAGATACGGAGCAAAGATGGGTAAATGGAATTGCGGTACTGATCCGCCTTGATCTAACAGAAAGGCAGAACAGGCTCAAGGGGCCGAATGGCCTCCATGAGTTCCTATGTGTATATGTTTCAGAAATGACCAGACACATGGGGAAGTGAAGCTGCCTTTTAAACCACATTATCTTGTTGTACAGAACATGATACTGTTTAATATTCACATTTAAAAGCGTGGCAAGCATTTGGTTTGTACAAAGATCGGGACACCACGGACAAGAATCCAGAGACAGATGTCAAAGACAAGAAGCCCCCAGGCAGACAGACAGTCACTGTATATTTGCTGCTCCACAGAGGGAGTGTGGTAGACTCAGTCCAGACAGTGAAGGAGACTATTGTTCTACTGTCAAGACCTCCGAAGCACTGATACCCTTACCCATTACACAGCTTCCAAAATAGACACCCACACCCACAGATGTACACATTTGTGCATGTACACGCACGCACTCACACACTTGTACGCACACTCACACTTGTATGCATACTCACACGCACACACTTGTACACACACTCACGCACACACTTGTACGCACACTCACATGCACACACTTGTACACACACTCACACGCACACACTTGTATGCACACTCACACACTTGTATGCACACTCACATGCACGCTCACCAGGACTGGAGAATTTTAGCTATGAGGAAAGATCGGATAGGCTGGGGTTGTTTTCTTTGGAACAGAGGAGGCTGAGGGGAGATTAAACTGAGGTGTATAAAATTGAGGGGCCTGGATAGAGTGGATAGGAAGGACCCATTTCCCTTAGCAGAGAGGTCAATAACCAGGGGGCAGAGATTTAAAGTAATTGGTTGGAGGTTTAGAGGGGAGTTGAGGAGAACATTTGTTCACCCAGTGGGTGGTGGGGGTCTGGAACTCACTGCCTGAAAGGGTGGTAGAGGCAGAAACCCTCATCACATTTAAAAAATACTTGGATGTGCACTTGAAGTGCCGTAACCTACAGGGCTACGGACCAAGAGCTGGAAAGTGGGATTAGGGTGGATGGCTCTTTGTTAACCAGCACAGACATGATGGGCCGAATGGCCTCCTTCTGTGCACACACACACGCGCGCTCACACCCACGCATACTTGCGAGCACGCACTCACGTAACATCTGCCAGTATTTTTTTTCTGAATGCAGAATGATGTAAAGCAGAATTGGAGAAATGTAGAGCCACATAACATTTAAAGTTCACAGTATTTGAATAAATTAAAAAAACACATTGCAAAGTCTTTGAAATCGTCTATTTTTTCTCCTTTCAAGATGTCGCTTCACTCTCAAAGTGTCCCATCTCTTTTATGTTTTGTTCATTATTTTACACTCTTGCGTTCTGTCCTTTCGAGTCTTCGAACGAGCAGCCTTTTTGTGGACCCAGAGATTGCTTTCCAAAATATATATAAGAATAATTCACATTAAATATGACAAAAATAAAAAATAAATTAAATTAACAGTTTCGGTACAATATAATCTTCAAGTGCCGAGCAAGTCCAGTGCTGCCTCTTTTAATATTTTTCGTTTGTTCGGGGTTTTTTTTGTAGAAGTCTCGTAAGTCTTTGATCTCCTCCCCTTGCGAAATTAATAGAATTATTATCTCAGGACTTTTGCTGGATGGAGACAGGAGGGGGAGGAGGGAGTTAGACAAACGAGGCAGGCACTAGGACCCAGCGTCGCGGAGGAGTGCAACTTTTCGAGACCCAAAAAAGAAAAAAGTTTTGTTGGAAAGTTGCGCCCGGTTCACAAAGCCGACGCGATTTTCACCTCCTTCCGCGTCACTTCGTCTTCCGAGCAGGAGCTGTTGGAGGTGTAGCCCAGCTCTGTGCTGCGCTGGAGAAAGTTTGTGGTGTGGTTGTTGAAATCCACGCTCTCCGACTCCGACCTGCTCTCGCCCCCTCCCGCTTTGTCCGAGTACTTCCCGGCTCGCTGCTTCTCCGCCTCCTGCGCCGCCTGCTCCTTGGCTTTCCGGCTCCGCTTCCACTTCATCCTTCGGTTCTGGAACCAAATCTTCACCTGAGTGAGATTTACCACAAAAAAAAAGTCTTATGAGCCGGTGTGTTTTCTTCTGAGACTAAAAAGAAAGGACTTGCATCTCTATAGCGCCTTTCACAACCTCAGGACGTCCCCAAAGCGCTTTACAGCCAATGAAGTACTTTTTTTGAAAAATACACCATATGTATTAAAATGTTTCTTCTGCTAGCTTATTTTATTTGTAGGTAAAAGGTAAATTATAAATATGTGCCCAGAATTATACACAATACTCCAGCTGGGATCTAATCAATGATTTATAATGGTTTAGTATAACTTCCTTGCTTTTGTACTCTATGGGCTGGATTTTGTCAATGGGGACGTGACGGAGGCGGGACTCCCACGTTCGGGGTTGTAGTCCCGCCTCCATCGACTTGTGGCCAACCCATGCTATTTTCCCTTGATTGACCTTGTTAAGCCCGCCCAGAATTATACACAATACTCTAGCTGGGCTCTAACCAATGATTTATAAAGGTTTAGTATAACTTCCTTGCTTTTGTACTCTATGCCTCTATTTATACGAACATACATACGAATTAGGAGCAGGAGTAGGCCACTCGGCCCTTCGAGCCTGCTCCGCCATTCAGTAGTCACTGTTATAATGTGGGAAACGTGGCAGGCAATTTGCGCACAGCAAGCTCCCACCAACAGCAGTGTGATAATGACCAGATCATCTGTGTTTTAGTGCTGCTGGTTGAATTCTCCTACGATAGCAAAATACTGCGGATGCTGGAAATCCGAAATAACGACAGAAAACGCTGGAAAAACTCAGCAGGCCAGGGCAGCATCCGTGGAGAGAGAAACAGAGTTAACATTTCAGGTCGATGATCTTTCGTCTGACGAAGGGTCATCGACCTGAAACGTTAACTCTTGTTTCTCTCTCTACGGATGCTGCCCTGGCCTGCTGAGTTTTTCCAGTGTTTTTCTATGATTGAATTCTCCTGCTCTTTTTCGAAATAGTGCCGTGGATTCTTTTATGCCACCTGAGAGGGCAGACGGGGGCCGTGCGCGGTTTAATGCTTCATCTGAAAGGCGGCACCGCCGACAGTGCAGCACTCCCTCAGTACTACACCGGGAGTGTCAGCCTGGATTCTGGTCATTATCACATTGCTGTTTGCGGGAGCTTGCTGTGCGCAAATTGGCTGCCGCATTTCCTGCACTTCAAAAAGTACTTCATTGGCTGTAAAGTGCTTTGGGACATCCTGAGGTCGTGAAAGACCCTGAAGAAGTGTAAGTTCTCTCTTTCTTAGTATAACTGACACGTTAACGGAATGTAATCACTATAAAATTGCTGGAGGCGGTAGGGGAGCCAACAAGGGCAATGCCAGAATTTGGAGAATGATTAAAACATTCGGGGATGTGGCTTGGCCCCCTATGCTAGTCTCCTGACCGTTTTATTTTGGATCTGTGGCCACCCAACCTGGGTCCCAGAAAGGAGCTTGCAATCTTTCTCCTCGTTGGCAATATAAACCAAATGGTACAATTTTAAAGAGGGTGCAGGAACAGAGAGACCTGGAGGTGTTTGTACACAAACCTTTGAAGGTGGAAGGTCAAGTTGAGAAGGCTGTTTAAAAAGCAAACGGGATCCTGGGCTTTATGTTCGTATAGGTTATTGGGGGTAGGCGGGAATGTGGTGTAATTGGATCAGCCGTGATCTTATTGAATGGCGGAGCAGGCTCGAGGGGCCGAGTGGCCGACTCCTGCTCCTAATTCGTATGTTCGTATAAATAGAGCCATAGGGCTCGAATTTCCAAGCCCCGAGGAGGTGGGTTTGGAGGCGGGAGTGGTGGGAAAATTGCAGAATCGGGGGGCACGAACCCATCCCGCCCCCAACCCGCATCCATGCCAATGTCCCAGGAGGCGGGTACCCGACCTGTGCTGGGAGCCGCCTCCCCGAGGCGGGAAGGGGATTAGTGCCAATTAACTGCCTGTTAACAGGCAGTTTTTTGCCTAATCCCTATTTTTAGCCCTGAAGTGTGGGCTTCCCGACGGCTCCGAACCACGCCAAGTTAGCGAGGCGGACCGTCGGTCTGAAGGGGTTGGAGGGGTCGAGATGTCCATTGTGCAGGTGAGTGATGGGTGCATGTGTGCAGAGGTAAGTGTGTGAGGTAAGTGTAAAGTGTTTTAAAAGTTTTACTTACCTTTACTTTCTCCTGCGGGCTTCCTTCCTTCAGTTCTCGGGAGTCCCTCAGCTCACCGGCACAGAAAGCAGAATGGCCGCTGGACTGTCAAAAGCTGCAGCCTCTGCTTTCTGGTCTGGAGAGCTCTCTAACTGAGTCTGAGTAGAAGGACTCAAGTTAGAAGACAGATTGTCAGTGTTTGACAGCTTCAC
>NC_140990.1:316443882-316465316 GCF_052327205.1 Somniosus microcephalus | reverse complement strand
CCCGCCTTTTCTCCGTAACCTTAATCCCCTTAGCCTTCAGAAATATATCCAATTCTCTCTTGAAAATATTTATTGAATTAGCCTTCACAGCCCCTCTGTGGCAGGGAATTCCACAGGGTCACCACTCTTTGAGTGAAGAAATTCTTCCTCATCTCTGTTTTAAATGATTTGCCCGCTATTTTTAGACTGTGGCCCCTGGTTCTGTGCTCCCCTGCCATTGGAAACATTCTCTCTGAATTCAGCCTGTCCAGGCCTGCCATAATTTTATATGTTTCGATGAGATCCCCTCTCAATCTTCTAAACTCCAGTGAGTACAAGCCCAAACTATTCAATCTCTCCTCGTAGGTCATTCCCGCCATTCCAGGTATCAGCCTGGTGAATCGCCGCTGCACTCTTTCCATGGCAAAGAACATCCTTCCGCAGATGGGGCGACCAAAACTGTACACAATACCTCCAGATGCGGTCTCACCAGCACCTTGTACAGCTGTAGTAAGGTATCCCTATTCCTATACTCGAACCCCCCTTGATATGAAGGCCAACATACCATTTGCCATTCCTTAATCGCCTGTTGCACCTGCATGCTCTCCTTCAGTGACTGGTGCACAAGAACACCCAGGTCCCTCTGCACTTCCCCATCTCCCAATCTATTGCCATTTAGATAATAATCTACCCTCCTGTTTTTACCCCCAAAGTGGATAACCTCGCATTTATCCACATTATAGTGCATCTGCCACGTATCCGCCCCATTCCACCCAACCTGTCCAAATCGCACTGTAGGCCTCCTGACATCCTCATCAGAGCCCACCCCTCCTCCTAGTTTAGTCGTCCGTCAGCGAATTTGGAAAATATTGCATCCAATTCCCTGATCCAGATCATTTATATTATATTGTGAACAGCTGGGGTCCCAGGACAGATCCTTGCGGCACCCCGCTGGTCACTGCCTGCCACTACCGGAAAACGAGCCGTTTATTCCAACTCTCTGTTTTTCTATCCGCCAGCCAGTTCTCTATCCACGTTAATACTTTGCCCCCAATCCCATGAGCCTTAATTTTGCATGATAATCTTTTGTGTGGAACCTTATCGAAGGCTTTCTGGAAGTCAAGGTACACCACATCCACTGCTCTCCCCCATCTATTTTACCAGTTTACTTCCTCAAAAAATTCCAGCAGATTAGTCAAACACGATTTACCCTTTGTAAATCCATGTTGACTCTGTCCGATCCTTTCCCCATTTGTCAAGTGCTCCGCTATTTTTATCCTTAATAATGGACTCTAGCATTTTGCCCACAACCGATGTAAGGCTTACTGGTCTATAATTCCCTGCTTTCTCTCTACCCCCCTTTTTAAATATTGGGGTAACATTAGCTACCCTCCAATCCACGGGTACTGTTCCCGAGTCAATGGAGTTCCGGAAGATGATCCTTAGAGCATCTGCTATCTCCAGGGGCCACCTCCTTAAGTACCCTAGGATGTAGTTTATCAGGCCCCGGGGATTTGTCGGCCTTCAGTCCCCTCAACTTACCCAACACCATATCCCTAGAGATACTAATTTCTGTCAGCTCCTCCCCTCTCATTAGTCCCTATGTTTTGCCGTATTCCTGGGAGGTTATTTGTGTCCTCCTTTGTGAATACAGAACCAAAGTATGAGTTTAATTGGTCTGTCATTTCCTTATTCTCCATTATATATTCTCCCGAATCGGACTGCAAGGGACCGACTTGGGATTTTACCAGTCTTTTCCTGCCTGAATATACCGATTAAAAGCTTTTGCAGTCTGTCTTTATGTTTGCTGCAAGTTTACTTTCGTATTCTATTTTCCCCTTCCTGATTAATCCCTTTGTCCTCTTTTGCTGTATCCTGTACTGCCCCCAATCTTCCGTCTGGTGCTTTTTTTTTGCCAGTTGATATGCCCTTTTTTTTGATTTTATGCTGTCCCTAATTTCCCTCGTTATCCACGGTTTGAGCCACCTTTTTAGGTTTATTTTTATGCCAAACCGGTATAAACATGTTCTGGAATTTCTTCCATTCTATCTTTGAATGCTTGCCATTGTCTATCCACTGTCAATCCCCCCAGAAACACCACCCAATCAATCTTATCCAATTCCCGTCTCATACCCTCGTAATTCCCTTTATTTAAGTTCTGGACCTTAGTCTCTGATTCAATTTCCTCACTCTCCATCTCGACTGAGAGCTCGATCATTATTATGATCGCTCTGACCCAAGGGGCCTCGTACAACAGAGACCGCAAGAATATGGCACAAACGAAATGTCATATAGAACAGAGAAGTGCTATCGCTGCGGCAGAACAACACACGACCAGAATGATTGCTGGTTCAAAGACAAAGTGTGCAGACAGTGTGGAAAGGTAGGACACATAGCATGAGTCTGCAGGTCGGGAAAGAAAACCAGCAATAAGAAATCTACCAAAGAAGAGTACAAGAAGGTACATAAGATGACGGAGAATAGTTCAGACGAACAAAAGAGTGATAACAACTCCGAAAGCAGGGAACTGAGTTGTCTGAAACTACATAATGTGATCAGAACGGAGGATCACCGAACCATTTGGGTCACTCTCAAGATAGCAGGAGTCCAGGTAAAGATGGAATTGGACACAGGATCAGCCCTAACAGTCATAAACCGACGGGACTACGAGCGGCTATTCTCACACATACCCTTGAGAGACACAAAAATTATTTTGAAGACGTACACGGGGCAAAAAGTCTACCCCAAAGGAAAAATAAGGGTGACCGTTATATATAACGGTAAGGAAACAGCAAAACTAGACCTCTATGTATTGCAAGATGGAGGACCACCATTACTGGGACGTGAATGGATCCGGAAAATACAACTGGATTGGCATTCCATACAGGCACTGACTGTGGCTGACAAAAAGGATGACGACGTCACACCTGGGCGACTGTCAAAGATCCTAACTGACGCGAAAGAAGTGTTCCAGCAAGGACTCGGAACACTAAAAGCCATGACAGCGACGATTAAAATTGAAGAAAACGCAAGCACAAAATTTTTTACGGCCAGACCGGTACCTTATGCGATCCGCCCAGCCGTCGAAGCAGAGCTGGAGAGTCTGGAACGTTCAGGTGTACTGTCCAAGGTAGACTGGAGCGAGTGGGCTACACCCATCGTCCCTGTGATGAAAAAGTCGTTGAGCAGCACGCCTGGGGAACCAAGGAAGGTTCGCATCTGTGGGGACTTTAAGGTAACAGTGAACCCGGTCCTTCACACCGTACAATATCCACTTCCGCGGATTGAAGATATTTTCGCCTCGCTATCTGGAGGGAAACGCTTCACTAAGATTGATCTGGCCCAGGCGTATCTGCAAATGGAGGTAGAAGAAGCATCAAAAAAATACCTCACAATCAACACCCATAAAGGTCTCTACCAATACAACCGGCTGGTATTCGGGGTAGCATCAGCTCCGGCTATTTGGCAGAGGGCAATGGAACAAGTCCTGCAAAGGATCCCAGGGACCCAGTGTTATTTAGGCGACATCCTGGTCACGGGCGAAAATGACAGTGATCACCTCGCCAACCTGGAGCAGGTGCTCACTAGATTGCAGGAATATGGGCTCCGAGCTAACCGCCCCAAATGCGAGTTTTTTAGAAAACAGATCTCGTATTGTGGCCACGTTATCGATAAAGAGGGGTTACATAAGTCCCCAGAGAAGATTGAGGCAGCAGTCAAGGCTCCAGCACCGGAAAATGTGTCACAACTGAGGTCGTTCCTCGGGCTGGTAAACTACTACCATAAGTCCTTGCCAAATTTATCTACAATACTACACCCACTGAACACCCTACTGCAAACTGGGGTGCCATGGAAGTGGAGTGACGAATGTAGACGAGCTTTCCAGAAGAGCAAAACACTAATCACATCGAAAGAGCTTTTGGCCCATTACAACCTGGCATTACCAATTCGGTTGGCATGTGATGCGTCACCCTACGGCATTGGAGCAGTGCTGTCGCACAAATTCTCGGACGGCTCAGAGAGGCCAATAGCCTTTGCGTCACGATCACTAACCTCAGCCGAGCGTAACTATGCCCAGATTGACAGGGCGGCCCTCAGCCTAGTGTGGGGAGTGAAAAAGTTCAATCACTATCTGCACGGGCAGAAATTCACCTTGCTGACTGATCACCAGCCTCTTGTCTCCATTTTTAATCCGAAGAAGGGCGTTCCGGTGATGACTGCGCAACGACTACAAAGATGGTCACTTTTTCTAGGGGCGCACCACTATGAGATTGAATATAAGGGCACGAAACAACATGGAAATGCTGATGGGCTATCACGCCTGCCACTGCCTACTGCGGAGGAAGCACCAGCAGTGGATCCTGTCGAAATATTCCATTCGACTATAGTTGAATACCTACCGGCAACTAACGCTTGTATCGAAAAGGAAACCCGAAATGACCCGACACTGTCTCGGGTATATGATTTGACGGTGAAGGGATGGCCAGCACTAGGCGACTCACTGTTGCCAGCATTCTTGACAAGGAGAGAACAGCTGTCAGTGTGCCGGGGGACCTTGATGTGTGGATCCCGAGTGGTAATTCCACCCAAGTTAAGGGATAGAGTGCTCAATGAGCTTCATGAGGGTCATCTGGGAGGGGTAAAAATGAAAAGCCTAGCCAGGGCTTATGTGTGGTGGCCGGGAATCGATAAACAAATCAAGGACCTGGCCAAGAGCTGCTCAGGATGCCAGAAAGTCCAAAATGCACCATCACAGGCCCCTCTACACCCATGGGAGTGGCCCTCATCTCCATGGCAACGGGTGCATATTGATTTTGCTGGTCCATTCATGGACTCAAATGCTTTTAATAGCCGTGGATGCGCACTCGAAATGGCCTGAGGTCATCAAAATGTCTTCCACCACCACGGAGAAAACTATTGCAGTCCTACGGACCATTTTTGCCAGGAATGGCTTGCCAGAACAGATTTGCTCCGACAACGGACCACAGTTTGTGTCCGAAGAGTTCCGGAGGTTCTTGAAAAAGAATGGGGTAAGGCATTACACATCCGCCCCATATCATCCAGCCACAAATGGATTGGCTGAGAGGTTCGTACAAACCTTTAAGAAGGCAATAAAGGCTATGTACAATGACAACATTCCGCTGCAGCACAAGGTGGACAATTTCCTGTTCGCCTACCGGAATGCGACACATGCAGTCACCAACCAGGCCCCAGCCATGATGTTCTTTAACCGAAGGTTAAGATCTCGCCTGGATTTGCTCAGACCAAACGTACGAAGAGATGTTGAGAGTAAGCAATTCCAGCACATCCATAAGAAGCCAACAAGGAGCTTCAATGTAGGGCAACCAGTCTTGGCCCGCGACTACCGAACAGAAAAATGGCAGCCAGGAACGATATGCACACGGCAGGGCCCACTAATGTACACAGTGGACGTTGGGGAGAGCATCGTGAGATGCCATGCTGACCAGATCCTAGAGTCACAGTAACAAGTCAACCCCATGCCTCACCCATACGTACCTGGTGATGAACCCGACGTACAGGTCGCATCTACCCCAGAAACAGTAGCATCGGAAGCTGATGAACCAATCGACGACAGGGGGCCAGAATCGCCTCCACACCAAGAACAAGACATTCGGGAAAGGCACTATCCAGAAAGGATCAGGAAGCCTCCCCAAAGACTGAATATATAAATAGACTATTTTCAGCTAATGTTGCATGTTAAAAGTGTTAATTGTAATTAGTTTGATATTTAATTGTTAAATGAGTGTTATGGTGTGGTAAACCACTGTTTGTATTCCACTGTGTATATGCCTGGACATGCCTCGGCTGACTCCTCCCACAAGTCCTAGTATAAAGGTGACTGCTCCCCAGCCCTTTGTATTCTGGACCGGTCGACCACTCGAGGCAGACCTTCATTCTTTTGTTAATAAAAGCCTTTAGTTACTCTCTTAACTCTCAGTCTTTTATGAGTAATTGATAGCGCATCAATTTTATTAACAAAATCTTTATAATGGAGAAGATCCTCACACCAGCATGCCTGGACTTAGATCATCGGGAGGCGGACTCATCCACCAAGTTTACTCACTGGCTTAAGTGTTTCGAAAAATTCCTGACCGCCTCCGCAGCAATCAAATCGGACGAGGACAAACTGGATGTCCTGACCTCCAAAGTGAACCACCGAGTGTACTCGGTCATCCAAGACGCGACCTCGTATGCGGACGCTATCAAGCTCCTCAAGGACCAGTACACGCACCCAGTGAACGAAGAGTACGCCAGGCACCTTCTGGGGAGTCGTAAACAACAACCTGGGGAATCGACCGTGGAATACCTTCAGGCACTGTCTGTGCTTGGCCGGGCCTGTGGTTGTAAGGATGTAAAGGCCGCCGTGTACACAGAGGAACTTATCCGGGACGCTTTTGTAGCGGGCCACAGATCCAATTACACCCGACAGCGACTGTTGGAGCAGAGTGACCTCGACCTCAACAAGGCCTCTGAACTCGCACTATCATTGGATGCAGCCTACCGGGGCATGGATGCCTACTCCTCTGCACCGTGGACGCTGCGGGGAATGACAGCCTGGGACACGGTAGGACCGCCTCATAGCGCCGTGCCACCCCAGCCACACCCCAGCAACGGCCCAACTACCGCAGCAGTGTCCCAAGGCCAGACAGCAGTGCCCCAAGGCCAGAAATGCTACTTCTGTGGTCAGGCAAAACACCTCAGAGCGCGCTGCCCGGCGAAAAACGCGATCTGCTCAGGCTGCGGGAAGAAGGGACACTACGCTAGCGTCTGCAGGGCCAAAGCCACCCCGAACCCCAGCAGCGCCGCGTGTGGGCCATGCGGGCCGCCATCTTGGGCCTCCCCGGCCATGTGCGAACCACCGGTACAGCAGCCATTTTGGACGCCTCCAGCCACATGGGGATCATGGACGCCGCCATCTTGGACGACAGCCGGAACGCAGCAGGCCCCCAACACCGCCTCATCTGATACCCGCAGCGACACACCGACCCCTACGCTGGCATCCGTTACACTGGACCAAGCGAGACCGCACCAGCTGGCCAGTTCCACAATGGACATTAAGGTAAATGGTCACGATACAATCTGCCTTTTTGACTCTGGGAGCACGGAGAGCTTCATCCACCCCGACACGGTGCGGCGTTGCTCTCTCCCAGTCCTGCCTGCGCACCAGCGGATTTCTATGGCCTCCGAGTCCCAGTCGGCAGACATCGGCGGCTACTGCGTGGTGACACTCGTAGTAGACGGGACCGTGTACGATCATTTTAAACTTCTGGTCCTGCCCGACCTCTGCGCTGCCGTCCTGCTGGGGTTAGATTTTCAGTGCCACCTTAAAAGTGTTACGATGGCGTACGGTGGACCCCTACCCCCACTCACAGTCCGCAGCCAGCAGCTCCCAAATTGCCCGCCGCGCACCAGGTGCAACCTCTCCACACTCAGAGTCACCCCCCCCCCACTGTTTGCTAACCTCACCCCCGACTGTAAGCCCATCGCCACAAAGAGCAGGCGATACAGTGCCGGGGACAGGGTTTTCATTAAAACCGAAGTGGAGCGGCTCCTGAAGGAAGGGATTATTGAGGGCAGCACCAGCCCCTGGCGAGCCCAGGTTGTGGTCGTTAAGACCGGCGAGAAGCAGCGCCTGGTCATCGACTACAGCCAGACAATAAATCGCTACACCCTGCTGGACGCCTACCCACTCCCCCGCATAGCTGATATGGTCAACCAGATCGCGCAGTACCGCGTCTTCTCGACCATTGACCTGAAATCAGCGTACCACCAGCTCCCTATCCGCCCTGAGGACCGCCAGTATACTGCCTTTGAGGCAAACGGCCGCCTCTATCACTTCCTTAGGGATCCCTTTGGCGTCACCAACGGGGTCTCCGTCTTCCAAAGGGAGATGGACCGGATGGTAGATCGAAATGCGTTGCAGGCCACTTTCCCATATCTGGACAATGTGACCATCTGCGGCCGTGACTTGCAGGACCATGACGCAAACCTCGAAAAATTCCTCCGCACCGCCCAACTCCTGAACCTGACATATAACAAGGAGAAGTGCATATTCCGCACAAACCGCCTCGCCATCCTTGGCTGTGTTGTGGAACACGGAGTCATCGGCCCCGACCCCGACCAGATGCGTCCCCTTATGGAACTCCCACTGCCCCACTGCCTCAAGGCCCTGAAGAGGTGCCTAGGGTTTTTCTCCTATTACGCCCAGTGGGTCCCCTACTATGCGGACAAGGCCCGTCCGCTGATCAAGTCCACCTCTTTTCCCTTGACGGCAGAGGCCCGCTTAGCCTTCCACCGTATCAAGGAGGACATTGCCAAAGCCACCATGCACACAGTGGACGAATCCATCCCCTTCCAGGTGGAAAGCGACGCGTCCGACTTTGCCCTGGCCGCTACCCTCAATCAGGCGGGGAGACCCGTGGCCTTCTTTTCACGAACCCTCCAAGGCCCGGAGACCAGACACTCCGCTGTTGAGAAGGAGGCCCAGGCGATTGTGGAGGCTGTGCGTCATTGGAGGCACTACCTGGCCGGAAAACGATTTACCCTGCTCACTGACCAGCGTTCAGTTGCTTTCATGTTTAACAACAAGCAGAGGGGCAAAATCAAAAATGACAAGATCTTGAGGTGGAGAATCGAACTTTCCACCTACAATTACGAGACCTTGTACCGGCCCGGGAAGCTCAATGAACCCCCGGATGCGCTATCGCGTGGCACCTGCGCCAGCGCGCAGATCGATAGACTGCGGGCCCTCCACAATGACCTCTGCCACCCGGGGGTCACCAGGTTCTTCCACTTCATCAAGGCCCGCAACCTGCCTTACTCTATTGAGGAGGTCAGGACCATGACCAGGAACTGCCAAGTCTGCGCTGAGTGCAAACCGCACTTTTATAGACCAGACAGGGCCCACCTGATAAAAGCCACTCGCCCCTTCGAGCGCCTGAGCGTTGATTTTAAAGGGCCTCTCCCCTCCTCCGACCGCAATGTGTACTTCCTCAATATTATTGATGAGTACTCCCGTTTCCCGTTCGCCATCCCCTGCCCGGACATGACCAGTGCCACGGTCATTAAATGTCTGAACGACCTCTTCACCCTGTTCGGTTTCCCCAGCTATATCCATAGCGACCGGGGCTCATCGTTTATGAGCGACGAACTCCGTCAGTACCTGCTAACTAGGGGTATTGCCACAAGCAGGACCACCAGTTACAACCCCCGGGGGAACGGACAGGTGGAAAGAGAAAATGCGACAGTTTGGAAGGCCGCCCTGCTAGCCTTAAAGTCTAGGGGCCTTCCAACCTCCCGCTGGCAGGATGTGCTCCCCGATGCGCTCCACTCTATTCGGTCACTGCTCTGCACTGCCACTAACGCCACCCCTCATGAGAAAATGTTTGTCTTCCCAAGGAAGTCCACATCGGGGACATCGCTACCACCATGGCTGACGTCCCCAGGGCCGGTCCTACTGAGAAGACACGTGAGGACCCATAAAATGGACCCCCTGGTCGCGAGGGTCGACCTCCTCCACGCCAACCCCCAGTATGCTTACATTGCATACCCGGACGGGCGGGAGGACACAGTCTCCATAAGAGACCTTGCACCCTCGGGGGCCGCAGTAACCCACTACTCACTACCACCCCCCCCCACGACCCGATATCCAGCCCCAGCAGACGGCAGGCCTGGGCCCCGCGACCCGCTCGACATCTACGAGGACGACACGCCTGTGCCACAGCCTACGCAGGACTCGACGCCGGAAGCTCCACTACCCCTGCCGTCGCCACGCTGATCACAGCGGCAGACAAGACCTCCGGAGAGACTCCAATACACTAACTTTTAATACACTTCACCCCGCCGGACTCAATTTTAAACAAGGGGTGAATGTGGTAAACCACTGTTTGTATTCCACTGTGTACATGCCTGGACATGCCTCGGCTGACTCCTCCCACAAGTCCTAGTATAAAGGTGACTGCTCCCCAGCCCTTTGTATTCTGGACCGGTCGACCACTCGAGGCAGACCTTCATTCTTTTGTTAATAAAAGCCTTTAGTTACTCTCTTAACTCTCAGTCTTTTATGAGTAATTGATAGCGCATCATATGGTACTGTTAATCTAAAAGGGGAGGAATTGTAATGTATATACCTTTAAGGGGGGAACTATCTTTTACAGCTCATGTATACTGCAGTACCGGCAGTGACCACACCTGTATATAGCCCTGAGTAGCAATCTGTACAGATCAGTTCCAGTGTGAGCCACGTTGAGTAAACACCTGTTGCACCGTTCTCCTGCAGTCTGTGTCTTATTATACACAGACACAACAGGTGAGGATCTTAAGGTTCATTAGATTGATCCCTGGGATGAAAGGGTTGTCCTATGAGGAGAGATTGAGTAGATTGGGCTGATACTCTCTGGAGTTTAGAAGACTGAGAGGTGACCTCATTGAAATGTAAAAAATAGGTAAATCATCTATTTTATTGATGTTGGTTGAGGGATAAATATTGGCCTCAGGACACCAGGGAGAACTCCCCTGCTCTTCTTAGAAAGCACCACTGGATCTTTGACATCCACCTAAGAGAGCAGGCGGGGCTTCAGTTTAACATCTCATCCCAAAGACAGCATCTCTGACAGTGCAGCACTCCCTCAGTATGACACTGGGAGTATCAGCCTAGATTATGTGCTCAAGTCTCTGGAGTGGGGACTTGAAACAACAACCTTCTGACTCAGAGGCAAGTGTGCTATCCACTGAGCCATGGCTGACACTATATTATGCAATGAAAATCAAATAAGATGAGCACTTGAAGCGCCATAGCGTACAAAGCTACGGACCAAGTGCTGGAAAATGGGATTAGAATACACAGGGCTTGATGGCTGGTGCGGACACGATGGACCGAAGGGCCTCTTTCTGTGCTGTATAACTCTATGATTCTAAATAAGATTTTTTTTATCCCTTACAGCAATAGATTGTTTGCTAACTCACACCAAGTTCCGTTCACCCATCTCCCCTGTGCTCGCTGACCTACATTGGCTCCCAGTTAAGCAACTCCTTGTGGTGTATGTAACCTGTTCCACCTTAAGAGAACTTAAGCCTGTTCCACCTTAAGAGATGTACTACTTTCTCTGGCTGCTGTATACGTAATACCAGTGGCGACCACCGGTATATAAGTACTGTGTAGTGATATTGTATTTCGTATAGTCCTGACCTCCAACTAGTAAAGACCTGTTGAACTTTATTCTTGTAGTCTGTGTCAGTAATTAATCTTAATACAACTGGAACACACAGACTTAACAGTGGCGACGAGTCCAATTCTTACCCTGCGGCAGTTTATATCCACGGCGGCTTCGTCCACAGAACGGGCGTCGAAGAGAGGCATCCACCCTCATCACCCTGCTGGAAGACACGTCGCGCGGCAGGCATCGAGAACCCGGAGTGCAGAAGACATCCTGAACTCGAAGCCTCCATCAGCGGCAGTCAGCTATCTTCTTTCTACCTCGGTGGTGGGTAAGCCGGTCAGCGACGCGAGCAGAAAGTCGGCCGCGTTGGCTGTACAGACGGGGGGAGGAAGACGGAGGAATAAGGGCGGTGAGATCGATCGCGACCGGAGATAAGGGCCGGGCCGCATTCGGGCCGAAAGGCGCAGCGCGGGGACATCGATCGCGGCTGGTGATAAGGGCCGGGCCGCTTTCGGGCCAAAAAGGCGCAGCGTCTGGGGCGACTGAAGGCGCGAGAGCCGCGGTGAAGGCGAACGCAGCCGGTGCTAATAACCGGGCTGCAAGAAGGGCTGCGAGGCGCGACATCGGGGAAGCGCGAATGCCCAAGGGAGCCGCGGTGAAGCGGAGACAGCGTCAGGGGAGTTACTAACCGCTGGGAAAGGGGAGCAGCAGCGGCACGCCAAACGCCATTGCAGCCAGTGGGTGAGGACCGCCAAGCGCGGGAAAACCGCCATTTTGTAGGCGGAGGACGAAGACAAGAGCGGGAAGCCGCCATCTTGGGATAAAATAAATTGCAACGATGCCTAAACATGGGAACATTAATACCTTTGATAGCGACATCGAAGATTGGGCCATGTATGTAGAACGCATACAAAATTATTGTAAAGCAAATAAAATCCCAGATGCAGAGAGAGCACTAACTTTATTGGGCTTAATGGGTGCGAAGACATACGGGCAATTGAAACACCTTTTATCACCAGATGAACCGGCGGATAAGACGTTCGAGGAGATTGTTACTGTCCTGAAAAATCATCTAAACCCCACGCCGCTGATGCTAGCGGAACGATTTAAATTTTACAGCAGAAGGCAGCTGAAGGATGAAAGCAATGCTGAATATTTAATGGAATTGCGTAAGCTGGCAAAGTACTGTCAGTTTGGAACGGGACTGGCAGACGCGCTAAGAGATAAATTTGTGTGTGGATTATTAAAAGAAGATACACAAAGGCGACTGCTCGAGGAGAATGAGCTGATGCTTGAGAAAGCAGTCACTGTGGCAGCAGCACACGAGGCCGCAGCGAGAGGCACGGCAGTAATGCAGCTACGGTCACCGGAACTCAGTACAAATAAATTGGGTTTGAGTACTGTAAAATGTTATCGTTGTGGAAAGACAACGCACGATCAGAACCAGTGTTGGTTTAAAAACCAAGAATGCAGAACGTGTGGCAGGCTTGGCCACATAGCTAAAGTATGCCAGTCAGGAAAGAAGACCAGCAACAAAAAGTCACCGCAAGGAAAATACATAAAGGTGCACAAGGTGACAAAGACCAGTTCGAACGAACAGAAGTCAGATTCAGACGCTAGCAGTAATGAACTGGGTAGCTTAAGAGTACACAACGTTGGGAAGGATGCAGATCTCCAGACAATTTGGGTCACTCTTCAGATAGCAGGAGCCCAAGTAAAGATGGAATTGGACACTGGATCGGCATTGACGGTCATGAATAAGAAAGATTACAAAAGGTTATTCCAACATATTCCCCTACGGGATACGGAGATTATATTGAAAACATACACGGGGCAAAGAGTGTAACCCATCGGAAAGATAGAGGTAAAAGTGGTCCACAAGGGCGAAGAAAGCCAAGTAATGGACTTATATGTGCTACCTGAAGGAGGTCCACCACTACTGGGACGGGAGTGGATTAGGAAAATGAATATGGACTGGCACTCCTTAAAAGCACTAACGGTAGATTCCGGGGAAACAGATGTCAAACCTAAACGATTGTCCAAAATATTGGATGATGCTAAAGAGGTGTTCCAGCAAGGACTGGGAACACTGAAAGGAATTACGGCAAACATCAAGATTGATGAACATGCACAACCAAAATTTTTCAAAGCCAGACCGGTACCCAATGCAATACGACCTACTGTAGAAGCGGAACTGGAAGCGCTAGAACGTTCAGGTGTACTGTCTAAGGTAGATTGGACTGAGTGGGCTACGCCCATTGTTTCCGTTATGAAACGTCCTTCGAGCAACAAGCCAGGAGAACCAGGGAAGGTTTGCATCTGTGGAGATTTCAAGATCACCGTTAATCCGGTGCTTCACACGGTGCAGTATCCGCTTCCGCGGATTGAGGATATTTTTGCTTCGTTGTCTGGCGGGAAACACTTCACCAAGATAGACCTGGCGCAGGCGTACTTGCAGATGGAGGTTGAAGAAGAGTCACGCCAGTACCTCACGATCAACACGCATAGAGGTTTGTACCGGTATAATAGGCTGGTTTTTGGAGTGGCATCGGCTCCGGCAATTTGGCAGAGGGCCATGGAGCAGGTATTACAGGGAATTCCAGGCACACAATGTTACCTGGACGATATTCTGATTACAGGTGATGGTGATGAAGAACACCTCGCAAACTTGGAACTGGTGCTCAACAGACTGAAAGAGTATGGACTTAGAGTTAATCGGCAGAAATGTGAGTTCTTTCAGAAGCGGATCTCGTACTGTGGTCATGTCATTGACCGGGAGGGGCTTCATAAGTCTCCTGACAAGATAGAGGCAGTTGTAAAGGCTCCCGCTCCGGATAATGTCTCTCAGTTGAGGTCGTTTCTGGGATTGATTAACTATTACCATAAGTTTCTACCGAATCTGTCCACGGTACTGCACCCGCTGAACGCTCTTTTACAGAAGGGGGTACCATGGGAATGGAGCGAAAACTGTAAGAAGGCATTTCGCAAAAGCAAAGAATTGATCACCTCAGAGGAAGTGTTGGCTCACTTCAACCCAACACTGCCTATTCGGTTGGCTTGTGTGGTAAACCACTTTTATCGTTACACTATAGTTATCACTGTTGTATTGTTATCACCGTTATCACTGTTGTATCACGATACGAGGTCGCCTCTTGTCGCGCTGTTATACCTGGGCTGACCACCTCCGACTCCGCCCATGGCTCCACCTACCTGCCCAGGTATAAAGGTAGTCGACTGGCTGGTATTCCTCCTTGTTGGACCCGATCACCCACGAGGGTGGGCTCTGTTATTTAGTCAATAAAAACCTTTAGTTACGTTCCTAACTCGTCGCCTTTTATTGGACGAATTGATAGGTATATCAATTTTATTGACTAAATTTTAAAGATGTCTACTACTGGCCAGCCAGAAGCCCTCCCAGAAGCACAGCCACAGCAGCTTTCAGACACCGGGCTACGCCAGCCACACCAGCCGGCTTGGCTGCAAGCCCTCAAACCACCGTACCTGGATCTAAACCCACAGGCAGCAAACTCAGCCCTCAACTTCAAACACTGGCTGGACTGCTTCGAATCCTACCTGGAAGAATCCGGCGTCCCGCAGAGATCCAAACTAAGACTTCTGAACGCCCAAGCGAGCCCGAGAGTATACGCACTCATCCAGGACACGACTACATACGAGGCCGCTATCAACCTACTGAAACAGCAGTACCGCAGCCCGGTAAATTACATGTACACCAGGCACCTCCTAAGATCCCGCCCGCAACAGCCAGGAGAGTCTGTAGCTGAATTTTTACGGGCGCTAAGAGCACTCGGCAGGAACTGTGACTTTAAAGCGGTGACGGCTGTTGAAAATACGGAAGATAATATCCGCGATGCCTTTGTGAAAGGCCTACGGTCCGACTACTCACGGCAAAGACTGCTTGAAGCTAAAGACCTCGACCTGGACAAAGCTGAAGCCCTCGCTCTCTCCCTGGAGGTGGCCCATCAGGACCAGGAGGCGTTTTCCAGGTACTGCTCGCGACCCTGGGACTCGGGCCCGACCCCTACCGCAATACCCTTCGCAGCGCCGCCCCCGGGACCTACCTCAGCGTCGGCGTCCCGGACCCGACCGGGCCCGCCACCCCCGGTACCGGCTCCGACATCGGGCACCTGCGATCGGGCCGCCGGCTGCTTCTTTTGCGGCCAGGAGAAGCACCCGAGGTCGCGCTGCCCAGCCAGGAACTCTACCTGCGCAACCTGCAGGAAGAAAGGCCACTTCTCTAAGGCCTGCAGGAGCAGATCTTCAGAGGCCAGCAGTGCCTCATGCGAACTGTGGGGGCGGCCATCTTCTTTCACGGCAACTGAGGCCAGCATCCCCACACGTGAGTCATGGGGGCGGCCATCTTTGATCAAGGCAACCGACCCCAATAGTGCCTCATGTGAGTTATGGGGCAGCCATCTTCTCCGCCATTTTGTCCTACCTCGTGGGAGACGCCATTTTACCCACCACGCCCGACTGCCACCGGGCCCCCGGACCCGACGACCGCCTCGCCCGCAGACGACAACGACTCGCTTACCTACACACTAGCCTCCGTCACTCTGGATCAAGCCCGCCCACACCACCTGTCCAAGTCGATGATGGACATCAAAGTAAACGGCCACGCCACGACCTGCCTGTTCGACAGCGGAAGCACGGAGAGCTTCATCCACCCAGACACGGTGAGCCACTACTCCCTCCCTGTCCTGCCAACGCGCAACCGAATCTCGATGGCATCGAGGTCCCACGCCACGGACATTAGCGGCTACTGTGCTGTGACCTTGTCGGTTAAGGGTACAGAGTATAACAACTTTAAACTCCTCGTCCTCCCCCAGCTCTGCGCTGCCGTCCTACTAGGGCTGGACTTCCAATCCCACCTCCAAAGTGTAACCCTAGCATACGGTGGACCCCTCCCCCCACTCACAGTCGACAACCAGCGAAGGTTAAACCGCCCACCGCGTAACACCTGCAGCCTATCACCCTCAAGGTGCCGCCACCTTCCCTGTTCGCTAACCTCACCCCCGACTGCAAACCCGTCGCTACCAAGAGCAGGCGGTACAGCGCTGGGGACAGAGCTTTCATTAGCTCTGAGGTGCAGCGTCTCCTGAAGGAGGGCATCATCGAGGGGAGCAACAGCCCCTGGCGTGCCCAGGTCGTGGTCGTTAAGACCGGCGATAAAAATCGCCTGGTCATCGACTACAGCCAGACCATAAACAGATACACCCAGCTGGACGCATACCCCCTTCCCCGCATATCTGACATGGTCAATCAGATTGCACAATACCGCGTATTCTCGACCATCGACCTTAAGTCGGCCTACCACCAACTCCCTATCCACCCCGAGGACCGCCAGTACACCGCCTTCGAGGCGAATGGGCGCCTATACCACTTCCTTAGGGTCCCCTTCGGTGTCACCAACGGGGTCTCGGTCTTCCAAAGGGAGAGGGACCGGATGGTTGACCAGAACGGACTGCAGGCCACATTCCCCTACCTAGATAACGTCACCATCTGCGGCCGCGACCGGCAGGACCACGACGTGAATCTGGAGAAATTCCTCCGTACAGCCCAACGGCTGAACCTCACCTACAATAAGGAGAAATGTGTGTTTAACACCTCGCGCCTTGCCATCCTTGGCTGTGTAGTAGAGAACGGACTCATCGGCCCCGACCCCGAAAGAATGCGCCCCCTCATGGAGCTACCCCTCCCCCACTGCCCTAAGGCACTTAAGAGAACCCTGGGGCTCTTCGCCTACTATGCCCAATGGGTGCCCAATTATGCGGACAAAGCCAGACCCCTCATGAAGTCCACATCCTTCCCCCTTACGGAGGAAGCGTGCGCAGCCTTCTCCCTCATTAAGGGAGACATTGCCAAGGCCACTATGCACGCAGTGGATGAGTCCATCCCCTTCCAAGTCGAGAGCGATGCATCCGACTTCGCCCTAGCCGCCACCCTTAACCAGGAGGGGAGACCGGTGGCCTTCTTCTCAAGGACCCTACAGGGCCCTGAGATCCGACACTCGTCGGTCGAGAAGGAGGCCCAGGCGATTGTGGAGGCGGTACGACGCTGGAGGCACTACCTGGCAGGCAAACGATTTACCCTCCTTACCGACCAACGTTCGGTCGCTTTTATGTTTAATAACAAGCTGAGGGGCAAAATCAAGAATGACAAGATCTTGAGGTGGAGAATCGAGCTCTCCACCTACGATTATGATATCTTGTACCGGCCAGGTAAGCTGAACGAACCCCCCGATGCTCTGTCATGAATTACATGCGCCAGCGCGCAAAGTGATAGACTTCAGACCCTCCACAACGACCTCTGCCACCCCGGGGTCACCAGACTTTACCACTTCATTAAGGCCCGCAACCTGCCCTACTCCATCGAGGAGGTCAGGACCATGACCAGGAACTGCCAGACCTGTGCCGAGTGCAAACCGCACTTCTTTAGGCCGGACAGAGCAAGCCTGATCAAGGCCACCCGCCCCTTCGAGCGCCTGAGCATCGACTTTAAGGGACCCCTCCCGTCCTCTGACCGTAATGTGTACTTCCTCAACATTGTTGATGAGTACTCCCGTTTCCCCTTTGCCTTCCCCTGCCCAGACATGACCAGTACCACGGTCATTAAATGCCTGAACGACCTCTTCGCCTTGTTCGGGTTCCCAAACTATATACATAGTGACCGGGGCTCCTCTTTCATGAGCGAGGAACTCCGTCAGTTCCTACTAGCGAGAGGTATTGCAGCAAGTAGGACCACCAGCTACAACCCCCGAGGGAACGGCCAGGTGGAAAGAGAGAACGCGACGGTATGGAAGGCCGTCCTCTTAGCCTTAAAGTCTAAGGGCCTCTCAACCTCCCGCTGGCAGGAAGTCCTCCCGACAGCGCTGCACTCCATCCGGTCACTACTTTGCACTGCCGTTAACGCCACCCCCCATGAACGAATGTTTGTTTTCCCCAGGAAGTCGACTACGGGAACCACTCTACCAACCTGGCTGACCTCTCCGGGGCCCGTCTTGCTGCGAAAGCACGTGAGGGCCCATAAAACAGACCCCCTGGTCGAGAGGGTGAACCTCCTGCACGCCAACCCCCAGTACGCCTACGTGGCTTACCCAGACGGGCGGGAGGACACTGTCTCCTTACGAGACCTCGCACCCTCGGGCACTCCGGAGACACCACCTTTACCCCCCCCCACCACCCCCCCAATTCCAGCCCAGGTAGACGGCATGCCGGAACCCCACGAGCCTTCGCCGACCACGCAGACACCAGCACTAACACCGGATAATGCAGCACCGCCGCTGCGACGATCGGAGAGGCTTACGAGGCCTCCGGACAGACTGACATACCAGAACTGGTAGTACACTTCACCCCGCCGGACTCAAATCTAAACAAGGGGTGAATGTGGTAAACCACTTTTATCGTTACACTATAGTTATCACTGTTGTATTGTTATCACCGTTATCACTGTTGTATCACGATACGAGGTCGCCTCTTGTCGCGCTGTTATACCTGGGCTGACCACCTCCGACTCCGCCCATGGCTCCACCTACCTGCCCAGGTATAAAGGTAGTCGACTGGCTGGTATTCCTCCTTGTTGGACCCGATCACCCACGAGGGTGGGCTCTGTTATTTAGTCAATAAAAACCTTTAGTTACGTTCCTAACTCGTCGCCTTTTATTGGACGAATTGATAGGTATATCAGCTTGTGATGCTTCTCCATATGGTATTGGGGCAGTACTCTCACACAAGTTGCCAAATGGCACGGAAAGGCCAGTCACGTTTGCATCCAGATCATTGACCTCCGCTGAGCGCAACTATGCGCAGATCGATAGGGAGGCTCTCAGCCTTGTATGGGGAGTGAAGAAGTTTAATCATTACCTGCAGGGCCAAAAATTCACACTTCTGACAGACCATCAGCCGTTGGTATCCATTTTTAACCCTAAGAAGGGTGTTTCGGTGATGACAGCACAGAGACTCCAGAGATGGTCCCTTTTCCTAGGGGCACATCAATATCAAATAGAATTCAAAGGTACAAAGCAGCATGGCAATGCTGATGGGCTGTCGCGCCTGCCACTACCTGAAGCAGAAGAGACGACGAAAGTTGACCCTGTTGAGTTATTTCATTTGACCATCATCGAGTGTTTACCAGTCACCAATGCAAGTATTGAAAGAGAAACCAGGAACGACCCGACACTGTCCCGAGTTTACGAGGTGACAGTGAAGGGATGGCCAACACATGGTGATCCTCTGTTACCGGCATTCTCGGCAAGGCGAGACCAGATGTCCGTCTGCCATGGTACTTTGATGTACGGGACAAGAGTGATTATTCCTCCCAAGTTACGGGAAAGAGTTCTAAATGAACTGCATGAAGGTCATCTGGGGGGAGTTAAGATGAAAAGTCTTGCTAGGGCTTATGTATGGTGGCCGGGCATTGACCAACAGATAGAGGAGTTGACAAAAAGCTGCGCTGGGTGCCAAAAAGTGCAAAATGCACCTCCGATCGCACCGCTACACCCATGGGAATGGCTTTCAGCCCCATGGCAACGCGTACATATTGACTTTGCTGGTCCATTCATGGACTCCATGTTCCTAATTGCGGTGGACGCACATTCCAAATGGCCAGAAGTGATCAAGATGAATACCACTACTTCAGAAAAGACAATTGCGGTGCTAAGAACAATATTCGCAAGGAACGGATTGCCAGAACAGATATGTTCGGACAACGGACCACAGTTCGTGTCGGAAGAATTCCAAAAATTCTTAAAGAAGAATGGGGTGAAACATTATACCTCTGCCCCATATCATCCGGCGACAAACAGGTTGGCCGAGAGATTTGTCCAAACATTCAAAAAGGCAATAAAGGCCATGAACGATGATCAGATTCCGTTACAACACAAGGTGGACAATTTCCTAATGGCATATCGAAACGCCGCTCATGCAGTGACTAACCAAAGTCCTGCCATGATGTTTTATAACAGGAGGTTGCGGTCCAGGTTGGACTTGTTAAAACCAAATGTGCGGAGGGAAGTGGAAAACAAACAGTTCCGGCATATTAATAACAAGTCCACTCGAAGTTTCGACGTAGGACAACCAGTGTTGGCAAGGGGCTATGGAAACGAAAAATGGCAGTCCGGAACAATTCGGGCCAGACAAGGACCTCTGATGTACACAGTAGATATTGGTAACAATGTGATAAGGCGTCATGCGGATCAACTGGTAGAATCAAGAGCAAGGGTCGAACCCATGGTTGCGACAGAGACAACTGTGGAAGACGTTAATGAACCTGAAGCATCTACCTCGGCAGGGACTGTACCTGATGATGACGTCCAATACATAGGAAACCAACAAGAAGAGTCACCTCAGCAACAAGAATCAGAGACCACTGAAAGGCGTTATCCAAACCGAATCAGAAGGCCTCCTGAGAGACTGAACCTTTGAACTGTTTATACCTGAAGTTATATATGTATATATGTTATTATGTTATGTTAAATGGGGATATGACTGTTAAGCTAAAAAGGGAGGATGGTGGTGTATGTAACCTGTTCCACCTTAAGAGAACTTAAGCCTGTTCCACCTTAAGAGATGTACTACTTTCTCTGGCTGCTGTATACGTAATACCAGTGGTGACCACCGGTATATAAGTACTGTGTAGTGATATTGTATTTAGTATAGTCCTGACCTCCAACTAGTAAAGACCTGTTGAACTTTATTCTTGTAGTCTGTGTCAGTAATTAATCTTAATACAACTGGAACACACAGACTTAACACTCCTCAATTAAAAAATTCTCATCCTTGTTTTCAAATCCCTCCATGGTCTCGCCCCTCCCTATCTCTGTGATCTCCTCCAGCCCTATAATCCCCCTAGATCTCTGCACTCCGCCTATTCTGGCAATTTGAACGTCTCCGATTTTAATCACTCCACCATTGGTGGCCGTGCCCTCAGCTGCCTAAGCCCTAAGCTTTGAAATTCCCTCCCTGAATCTCTCCGCCTCTCCACTTCTCTTTCCTCCTTTAAGATGCTCCTTAAAACCTACCTCTTTGGCCAAGCTTTTGGTCATCTGCCCTAATATCTCCTTATGTGGCTCGGTGTCAAATTCTTTTTGATAATCGCT
This sequence comes from Somniosus microcephalus, assembly GCF_052327205.1. Lineage (NCBI taxonomy): Eukaryota > Metazoa > Chordata > Chondrichthyes > Squaliformes > Somniosidae > Somniosus > Somniosus microcephalus. Next base: position 316,444,043 of record NC_140990.1, on the reverse strand, counting down.
CCTGTGAAGCGCCTTGGGACGTATTGCTACATTAAAGGCGCTATATAAATGCAAGACATTGCTGTTGTTGTTGGATGTTCAGTTGGTTAAGACAATGAGTAGCTGATTATTACAGGCAAGGAAGTACCTAGGTTCAGTCTCTGGTATGTGCTGAGTTAGCT
>NC_140990.1:315761742-315785882 GCF_052327205.1 Somniosus microcephalus | reverse complement strand
GGCAAAAAGATCCTATGGCACTATATCGAAGAGGAGCAGGGGAATTCGCCCCAGTGTCCTGGTCAATACTTATCCCTCAATCAACATCACTAAAACAGATTTATTTATTTATTTTTAAAATTCGTTTATAGGATGTGGGTGTCGCTGGCAAAGCCAGTATTTATTGCCCTTGAGAAGGTGGTGGTGAGCCGCCTTCTTGAACCGCTGCAGTCTGTGTGGTGATGGTGCTCCCACAGTGCTGTTAGGGAGTTCCAGGATTTTGACCAGCGACGATGAAGGATCAGCGATATATTTCCAAGTCAGGATGGTGTGTGACTTGGAGGTGGTGGTGTTCCCATGCGCCTGCTGCCCTTGTCCTTCTAGGTGGTAGAGGTGGCGGGTTTGGGAGGTGCTGCCGAAGAAGCCTTGGCGAGTTGCTGCAGTGCATCTTGTAGATGGTACACACTGCAGCCACGGTACGCCGGTGGTGGAGGGAGTGAATGTTTAAGGTGTTGGATGGGGTGCCAATCAAGCCGGCTGCTTTGTCCTGGATGGTGTCGAGCTTCTTGAGTGTTGTTGGAGCTGCACTCACCCAGGCAAGTGTAGAGTATTCCATCACACTCCTTACTTGTGCCTTGTAGATGATGGAAAGGCTTTGGGGAGTCAGGTGGTGAGACACTCGCCGCTGAATACCCAGCCTCTGACCTGCTCTTGTTGCCAGTGTTTATGTGGCTGGTCCAGTTCAGTTTCTGGTTAACGGTGACCCCCAGGACGCTGATGGCGGGGGATTCGGCGATGGTAATGCCGTTGAATGTCAAGGGGAGATGGTTAGTGTAGTGTCTGTGTGTTGATAAAGACACTGAAGACAGGAGTTGGTTCATAGGTATTTACTAAGCAAAGTCTGGGGGGGGGGGGGGGTTCTAACGGATATACACAATATACAGGCTTATATAGCCCGAGTGGCAATTACCGGCATTACAGCACACCTGGGGCTCTTAAAGGCACATACGCCACAATTCCTCCCCTTTTAGCTAACCAGTACATCATATTTTAAGTAATTATTAATTACATGTTATAAGCAAAATAATATACATTGCTGTAGTTAATTAATTATAAGTCAGTCTCTCAGGAGGCTTCCTGACTCGGTCCGGATAACGCCTCGGGGGTGTAGTAGTTTCTGGTGGTGTAGTAGGTTCTTCTGGCAAGGCTGATTCGGCTTGAATGCCAGTGTCGGGTTCCAGTGTCACCGGATCGGAGGTAGATATGGGTATCTCTACTTCATCGTTAGATGTATAGAGCTGTGGTGTAGGTTGTCCCTTTTCGGATGACTTTATGATTTGGTCAGCATGGCGCCTTATTATGCCTTCTCCGATGTCCACGGTATACATCAGTGGTCCTAGTCATGTGCAGATAGTTCCAGGCTGCCATTTCTCGGTACGGTAGTCCCGGGCCAAAACTTGTTGACCTATCTGGAAGGTTCTAGTTGGCCTTTCATTCATGCCTTGAAACTGCCGGTTCTCCACGTCCCTTCTGATGTTGGGCTTGACCAAATCCAGCCGGCATCTTAGGTTTCTATTGAAGAACATCATGGCGGGAGTTTGGTTGGTAACCATATGTGTTGCATTCCTGTATGCGAATAAGAAGTTATCCACCTTGTGCTGAAGTTTTATGTCTTCATTACCCATGGCCTTTATGGCCTTCTTGAAGGTCTGGACAAACCTTTCAGCCAATCCATTGGTGGCAGGATGGTATGGGCGGACGTGTAGTGCTTAACCCCATTGTTTTTTTAAGAACTTTCTGAATTCTTCGGACACAAATTGCGGTCCATTATCAGAATAGATCTGTTCCGGCAGCCCATTCCTGGCAAATATGGTCCTTAATACTGTGATGGTTTTTTCCGTGGTGGTGGAGGACATTTTTATTACCTCCGGCCACTTGGAGTGTGCATCAACCGCGATTAAGAACATTGAGTCCATAAATGGACCAGCAAAGTCGATGTGCACCCTTTGCCAGGGAGATGAGGGCCACTCCCATGGATGTAGAGGGGCCTGTGGCGGAGCATTTTGGACCTTCTGGCATCCTAGGCAGCTCTTGGTCATTTCTTCGATGTCTCCATCGATACCTGGCCACCATACAAACGCCCTAGCTAGGTTCTTCATTTTCACTTCACCCAGATGCCCCTCGTGAAGCTCCTTTAGCACTTTATCCTGGAGTTTGGGTGGAATCACCACTCTGGATCCACACATCAAGGTTCCTCGGCACACTGACAGCTGTTCTCTTCTTTGCGAGAATGCTGGCAACAGTGGTTCGCCATGTGCTGGCCATCCCTTCACTGTTAAATCGTAGACCCGAGAGAGAGTCGGGTCATTTCTCATCTCCCTTTCAATGGCAGAATTTGTCACTGGTAGACATTCCACTATGGTAGAGTGGAACATCTCTACTGGGTCTACTGTAGGTGCCTCTTCTACCGTTGGCAACGGTAGGCGCGATAAACCGTCAGCATTCCCATGCTGTTTTGATGCTTTGTATTCTATGTTGTATTGGTGTGCCCTTAGAAAAAAGGACCACCTCTGTAGCCTTTGCGCTGTCATAATGGGAACACCTTTTTTAGGGTTGAATATGGAGATGAGGGGTTGATGGTCAGTCAACAAGGTAAATTTTTGTCCGTGTAGGTAATGGTTGAATTTCTTCACTCCCCATACCAGGCTGAGTGCTTCCCTGTCGATTTGGGCATAGTTACGCTCAGCTGAGTTTAATGAGCGTGACGCAAAAGCTATCGGCCATTCTGAGCCATCAGGGAATTTATGGGATAATACTGCTCCTATGCTGTAAGGGGATGCATCGCATGCCAGTCTGATTGGCAGTGATGGGTTGTAATGAGCCAAAACTTCTTCGGATGTGATTAAGTCTTTGCATTTATGGAAGGCACGTTTACAGTCTTCGTTCCATTTCCAAATCACTCCTGTTTGTAGAAGTTCATTAAGAGGGTGTAGAAGAGTTGATAAGTTCAGTAAAAATTTATGATAGTAATTTATTAATCCCAGGAACGACCTTAATTGTGAAACATTTTCAGGTGCTGGGGCTTTTATGACCGCTTCAATTTTTTCAGGTGACTTATGCAACCCTTCATTATTAATTACGTGGCCACAATATGATATCTGATTTTGGAAAAATTCGCACTTGGGGCGATTCGCTCATAGGCCCCGTTCTTTCAGCCTAGTGAGCACCTGCTCCAAATTGGCAAGGTGCTCGTTGTCATTTTCTCCTGTTACAAGGATGTTGTCTAGGTAGCATTGAGTCCCCGGAATCCCTTGCAGGACTTGCTCCATAGCTCTTTGCCAGATAGCTGGAGCTGATGCTACTCCAAAAACCAGTCGATTGTACTGGTACAGGCCTTTGTGTGTGTTTGTCACGAGATACTTTTTAGAGGCCTCCTCAACCTCCATCTGTAGATATGCCTGTGCCAAGTCAATTTTGGTGAAAGTTTCCCTCCGGATAGTGAGACGAAAATATCTTCTATCCTCGGAAGAGGATACTGTACTGTGTGAAGGACTGGGTTTGCAGTCACCTTGAAGTCACCACAGTTGCGAATTTTTCTCTGTTCTTCAGATTTATCTTTATTCAATGCTTTTTTCATGACTGGAACGATGGGTGTTGCCCATTCGCTCCAATCTATTTTGGATAATACGCCTGCTTTTTCCAAATTCTCCAGCTCTGCCTCGACTGCTGGACGTATTGCGTATGGCACCGGTCTTGCCTTAAAAAATTTGGGAATTGCTGCATCTTCCACTTTTATTGAGGCAGTGATGCCTTTCAAGGTTCCTAGTGTCTCTTGAAACACTTCTTTGGCGTTGGCCAAGATGTCTTTTAATCGTTCAGGTATGATGTCATCATTGTTTTTTTTATTACTGGTCACCGTCAGTGCCCGAATGGAGTGCCAGTCTAAACGTATCTTTCTGATCCATTCACGTCCCAACAACGGTGGACCACCATCTTGTAGAATGTATAAATACAACTTTTGTATTTCTTTGCCGTTGTATACAACAGGCACCCTTATTTTTCCTTTGGGGTATACTTTCTGCCCCGTATATGTTTTTAAGATAATGGATGTGTCTTTTAGAGGTATATGCGAAAATAGCCTCTCGTAATCCCGTCGATTTATTACGGTTAGAGCTGATCCTGTATCTAGCTCCATTTTAACTGGGGACCCTGCTATTGTGAGGGTAACCCAAATGGTTTGGTAATCATCTTTGGCAAGTACATTATGTAATTTGAGACAGCTTAGTCTCTTGTTTTCGAAGTTGCTATCGCTCTTCTGGTCTTCGGAGCTACTGTCCGTCATCATTTGTACCTTCCTGTACTTTTCTTTATTGATTTTTTTTTTTTCTGTCTGTGGATTTATTTTGTCCAGATCGGCATACCCGTGCAATGTGTCCAATCTTTCCGCATTGCCTGCATGCTTTGTCCTTGAACCAGCAGTCCCTCTGGTTATGGGTGGATCTGCCGCAGCGATAACATCTTTCGAAACCCTGTGTCATTTCATGGGTGCCGAAGTCCTGTGTCTTTTGTTGTATCTCTGCAGCTCCTTTTGCTGCTGCTTCGTATGATACAGCCATACTGAAAGCTTTGTCCAATGTTAAATCTTTTTCAAAAAGCAGCCTTTTTTGTGTTCCTTCACTTAAGAGAGCGCAAACGAATTTGTCTCGAAGATAATCTGATAGTCCTGCCCCGAATTGGCAGTACTTTGATAGCTTTCTTAATTCGGTTAGGTAATCAGCGTTACTTTCATTCTTGTGTTGATTTCTCTTGAAGAACTTGAATCGTTCCGCTATCAGCAGCGGTGTTGGGTTTAAGTGCTCCTGCAGGGTATCAACAATTTCTTTAAAATTCTTGTCCTTTGGTTTGGCTGGAGTGATTAAATTTCGTAACAGCCCGTATGCCTTTGCGCCCATTAAGTTCAGAAGTACTGAAGCTTTTTTTGCATCTTCTATTCCATTTGCAGTGCAATATACCTCTACTCTTTCCACGTATGTGGTCCAATCCTCTATTTCGCTATCAAAAGCATCAATATTGCCAGACTTAGGCATTTCAGAAAAGATATGGCGCTTCCCGCGCTTTTTTTTCTTTTCTGTAGCAAAGATATGGCGCTTCCCGCGCTTTCCCGCCGCTGCTGCCGATAACAACGCTGTTTACTGCGGTTTCCGTTCTCTTTTTTTTTTATTTACTGTTTCCGCCGGAGTTTCTCTCCAGGTCTGAACGCTGACCTGCTTGCCGCGCCAGCCGTCTCCCGAGTGCTCCCTCCCAGTCCGTTATTGCTTGCCTCCGATTTCGCTGCCTGTCTCAGCTGTAGAGCCAGCCGCTGGAGCCCCAGCCTGACGCCCAGGAAGGATTAGCGCAGTACCTGCCACCAGCTTGGCCAGCTGGTGAAACCACAGCTTCTCTCACTTCCTTGAGTCTTCTGGACGCCCGAGGAATCGATGTCCTTGAGGTGCTGCCGAATTGCAGGTAAGTCCGTTTCCACTTCGTCGCCACTGTAGTGTCCGTGTGTTGATAAAGACACTGAAGACAGGAGTTGGTTCATAGGTATTTACTAAGCAAAGTCTGGGGGGGGTTTCTAACGGATATACACAATATACAGGCTTATATAGCCCGAGTGGCAATTACCGGCATTACAGCACACCTGGGGCTCTTAAAAGGCACATACACCACAGTTAGACTCTCGCTTGTTGGAGAGAGTCACTGCCTGGCACTTCTGTGGCACGAATGTTACCTGCCACTTACTTATCAGCCCAAGCCTGAATGCCGTCCAGGTCTTGCTGCATGCGGGCATGGACTGCTTCATTATCTGAGGAGTCGTGAATGGCGCTGAAGACTGTGCAGTCATCAGCGAACATCCCCATTTCTGACCATTATCTCATTGCGGTTTGTGGGAGCTTGCAGGGCACAAATGGGTTGCTGCATTTCCAACATTACAACAGTGACTACACTTCAAAAGAGTACTTCTTTGGCTGTAATGCACTTTGGGACTTCGAGGTTGTGAAAGGCGCTATGGAAATGTAAGTCTTTTATTCTCAGATCGGCCCCAAACGCTCAATTCTCCAATTTGACGCCCTCCTTTATGCCAAACGTGCATTGTGTCGCCCAGTTCAGTTTGTCAGTTCTTGCCAAGATGATGAGAGGGAGGAACCTTCAATCTAGATTATCAATCATTGTGCTCCTAGAAGACTCGGTTCGTTCTTGCCCAGCAATTCTGCCGGTTGACTTGCGATCACGTGACCATCATATACCAAACGTCAGAACAAACCCATCACACCCCAGAACCACTTCCAGGCAAAGAAATAAATTGGTGCCATATTGCTTTCTGCCCCAGGTTCCCTTCCCATAAACACCACCACACATACTACTACTACTACTTTTGTATGATGGGAAAAGCTTAGAATGGGATGTCTAGTTTGGCTCTCAATTCGATGGTCTCCAGAGTTGTTGAGTGCAAAAATGAGGTGCCTCCCACAACAGAGCTCAGTGGGCAGGTTGATGTGATGTGTTCCATGGTCTGGGACTCATGGCCACAGTCACACTTCAGGTCATCCCTCATCTTCCACTTAAGAACATAAGAAATAGGGGCAGGAGTCGGCCATTTGGCCCTTCGAGCCTGTTCCACCATTCAATAAGATCGTGGCTGATCATCTACTTCATCTCCACTTTCCTGCACTATCCCCATATCCCTTGATTCCCTTAATATTCTGTCTTGAATATACTCAACGACTGAGCCTCCATAGCCCTCTGGGGTAGAGAATTCCAAAGATTCACCACCCTCTGAGTGAAGAAATTTCTCCTCATCTCAGTCCTAAATGGCCGACCCCTGATTCTGAGACTGTGACCCCTGGTTCTAGACTCCCCAGCCAAGGGAAACATCCTCCCTGTATCTGCCCTGTCAAGCCCTGAAAGAATTTTGTATGTTTCAATGAGATCACCTCTCATTCTTCTAAACTCGAGAATATCGGCCTAGTCTACTCAATCGCTCCTCAGAGGACAATCCCCCCATCCCAGGAACCAATCTGGTGAAACCTCGTTGCACTCCCTCTATGACAAGTATATCCTTCCTTAGGTAAGGAGACCAAAACTGTACACAGTATTCCAGGTGTGGTCTCACCAGGGCCCCAAATAATTGCAGCAAGATGTCTTTACTCTTATGCTCAAATCCTCTTGTAATAAAGGACAACATACCATTTGCTTTCCTAATTGCTTGCTGTACCTGCATGTTAACTTTCAGTGATTCGTGTATAAGGACACCCAGGTCCCTCTGAACACCAACATTTCCCTATCTCTCACCATTTAAAAAATACTCTGCTTTTCTATTCTTCCTACCAAAGTGGATAACTTCACATTTCTCCACATTATATTCCATTTGCCATGTTCTTGCCCACTCACTGAGCCTGTCAATATCCCCTTGAAGCCTACTTGCATCCTCCTCACAACTTACATTCCCACCCAGCTTTGTATCAGCAGCAAACTTGGATGTATTACATTTGGTCCCTTCATCCAAATCATTGATGTAGATTGTGAATAGCTGAGGCCCAAGCACTGATCCTTGCGGTACTCCACTAGTTACAGCCTGCCAACCCAAAAATGATCCGTTTATTCCTACTCTCTGTTTTCTGTTCGTTAACCAATCCTCAATTCATGCTAGTATATTACCCCCAAACCATGAGCCCTAATTTTGTTTAATAACCTCTTGCGTGGCACCTTATCAAATGCCTTCTGAAAATCCAAATACACCACATCCACTGGTTCCCCCTTATCTATTCTGCTAGTTACAACCTCAAAAAACTCTAATTTGTCAAACACGATTTCCCTTTCATAAACCCATGTTGAATCTGCCCAATCCTATTATTATTTTCTAAGTGCCCTGTTACCACGTCCTTAATAATAGATTCTAGCATTTTCCCTACTACTGATGTCTGACTAACTGGTCTGTAGTTCCCCGTTTTCTCTCTCCCTCCTTTTTTAAATAGTGGGGTTACATTTGCTACCTTCCAATCCGCAGGAACCGTTCCTGAATTTATGGAATTTTGGAGCATGACAACCAATTCATCCACTATTTCTGTAGCCACCTCTTTCAAAACCCGAGGATGTAGGCCATCAGCTCCAAGGGATTTATCGGCTTTGTCCCATTATTCTTTCAGTTCCTCATTCTTGCTAGACCCTTGGTTCTCCACTATTTCCAGGAAAAGCTTTGCGTCTTCTTCCGAAGACAGACACAAAGTATTTGTTTAATTTCTCTGCCATTTCCTTATTCCCCATTATAATTTCTCCTGTCTCAGCTTGGAAGGGACCCACATTTACTTTTGCTAATATTTTCCTTTTTACATACCTATAGAAGCTTTTAAAGTCTGTTTTTGTGTCTCTTGCTAGTTTACTCTCATTCTATTTTCCATTTCTTTGTCAATTTCTTGGTCCTCCTTTGCTGAATTCTAAAATCCTCCCAATCCTCAGGCTTACTACTTTTTTTGGCAACATTATAAGCCTCTTCCTTTGATCTAATACTTCCTTTGATCCAATACTATCTTTAACTTCTCTCGTTAGCCACGGTTGGAGCACTTTTCCTGTGGGGTTTTTGTGCCTTAAAAGGAATGTATATTTGTTGTAAATTATGCATTAATTCTTTAAATGCTGGTCATTGCTTGTCTACCATTATACATTTTAATGTAGTTTCCCAATCTACCTTAGCCAACTCGCCCCTCATACCTATGTAGTTTGCTTTGTTTAGATTTAAGACCCTAGTTTCAGATTTAACTAAATCATTTTCAAACTCAATATACAATTCTACCATATTATGGTCACTCTTCCCTAAAGGCCACTTTACTACAAGGTTATTAATTAACACTTTCTCGTTGCACAATACTAGATCTAAAATAGCCTGTTCCCTAGTTGGTTCATCAACATACTGACCTAGAAAACTATCTTGCATACATTCCATGAATTCATCCTCCACACTATTACGGCAAATTTGGTTTACCCAGTCTATATGTAGATTAAAGTCCCCCATGATTACTGTATTACCCTTGTTCCATGTGCCTCTAATTTCCTGATTTATACTCTGCCCTACATTACAATTACTGTTTGGGGGCCTATAAACAACTCCCACCAATGTTTTCTGCCCCTTGCGGTTTCTTGGCTCCACCCAAACGGATTCTACTACAGTACTTGATTTTCGGAGCGAAGATCCTTTCCCTCTACTGTCTTTATCCCATCCTTTATCAGGGCTAACCCTCCTCCTTTTCCATTTTGCCTATCTCTTCTAAAAGTGAAGTATCCTGGAATATTTAGTTCCCAATCTTGGCCACATTGTAACCACGTCTCAGTAATGGCAGATAGAAATTCATAGGTTTGGTCTATCTGCGCTATTAATTCATCTATTTTGTTGCAAATGCTTCACGCATTCAGATATAGTGCTTTTAGCTTTGACTTATTTCTATTTTTCCCTGATGTCACCTTAGTCACTGATGCCTTATTACCTTTGTTACTTTTCTGTCCCTTCCTGACCCACTCTGCTTATTTTTACCCCAAACTCTGCTCTGCTCTTGAGCCTTGACATTTCTCTTGCTGCTTTTAAATTTACTCTTTCCTGAATCCTCCCACCCCCCTCATTAGTTTAAAGCCCTGTCCGCTGCCCTAGTTATTTGGTTCGCCAGGACACTGGTTCCAGCCCGGTTTAAGTGGAGCCCGTCCCATCGGAACAGCTCCCTCTTTCCCCAGTTCTGGTGCCGGTACCCCATGAACTGAAAACCCTTCCTCCCACACCACTCTTTGAGCCACGCATTTAAACCGCTAATCTTTTTGTCTCTATGCCAATTTGCACGTGGCTCAGGTAACAATCCAGAGATGATTACCTTTGAGGTTCTGCTTTTTAATTTGGATCCTAGCTCCTCAAACTCCCTCAGCAGAACTTCATTCCTAGTTCTACCTATGCCGTTGGTTCCTACGTGGACCACGACAACTGGATCCTCCCCCTCCCATTCCCATTCCAAGATCTTCTCCAGCCGCGAGGATATGTCTTTAACCCTGGCACCGGGCAGGCAACACAACCTTCGGAACTCCCGGTCGCGGCTGCAGAGAACAGTATCTAGCTCCCCTGACTATACTGTCCCCTACCACAACTAAATTCCCTTTCACTTCCCCCACTTGACTGGCCTTCTGCATCATGGTCAGCTTGCTCATCCACATGTGGAGCACCGTCCACGCCCTGTGTGGATTGGGTTGAGCGCTGTCCACCGTCCTCGATGGAGGTCGAAGCCAGGGACCTCTGCTGTTGGGTCAGTGATGGTTCTTTATGTTGCGTGCGTCCCATGATTCCTTCCATCTGGATAGTGGGTCGATACTAAGGATAAGGGGTAAGCCATTTAGGACTGAGATGAGGAGGAATTTCTTCACCCAGAGAGTGGTGAACCTGTGGAATTCTCTACCACAGAAGGCAGTTGAGGCCAATTCATTAAATATATTCAAGAAGGAGTTAGATATATTTCTTAAGGCTAAAGGGATCAACGGATATGGGGAGAAGGCAGGGACAGGGCACTGAATTTGGATGATCAGCCATGATCTCATTGAATGGCGGGGCAGGCTCGAGGGGCTGAATGGTCTACTCCTGCTCCTATCTTCTATGTTTCTATGATACCAGCTACCTGAATATTGGCTGCTGTTTCCCAGAATGGCCAGCGCCATTTTAAGGGTTTTTGTGGTGGGTTTATCAAGTCTTCGTGAATGGGAAGGTCGGTGTTGCTCATGAATTTTTCCGTCTCACGGAGCACGGTGGCATCGCGGTGAATGGCAGGCGGGGAAACGAGTGGGAGCAGCGGCAGCAACATAAAGAGCGGGAGCGGAGAAAGACCAGGATACAGCGGGGTCGGCCATTTAGGACCGAGATGAGGAGGAATTTCTTCACTCAGAGGCTGGTGAATCTTTGAAATTCTCTACCCCAGAGAGTTGTGGAGGCTCAGTCGTTGAGTATATTCAAGACAGAGATCGATAGATTTTTGAATATTAAAGGAATCAAGGGATATGGGGATAGGGCAGGAAAGTGGAGATGAGGTAGAAGATCAGCCATGATCTTATTGAATGGTGGAGCAGGCTCGAGGGGCCGAATGGCCGACTCCTGCTCCTATTTCTTATGTTCTTATGTGGTCAGGGAATGCGGAGTCAGGGGACAAGCAGCAGAATGGATTGCTGGCTGGCTTCAAGACAGAAAGCAGAGAGTGGGAGTAAAGGGTAGCTACTCGGAGTGGCAGAAGTTGGGTAGTGGTGTTCCACAAGGATCAGTGCTGGGACCACTGTTGTTCACAATTTATATTAACGATTTAGACTTTGGAATCAAAAACACAATTTCTAAATTTGCGGATGATACCAAATTTGGGGGGGATAGTCAATACTGAGGAGGACTGCAACAGATTACAAGACGACATTAATAAACTTGCAGAATGGGCATTAATTGGCAAATGAAATTCAACACAGATATGAGGTATAACATTTTGGTAGGAAGATTAGGGAGTTCACTTATCACTTGGATAATAAGAATCTAAATGGGATAGAGGAGCTAAGGGATCTCGGAGTACCAATACACAAATCACGAAAAGTTGCGACACAGGTTAGCAAGGCCATAAAAAAAGCAAACCAAGCACTAGGGTTTATTTCTAGAGGGATAGAATTGAAAAGTAGGGAAGTTATGCTAAACCTGTATCGAACCTTGGTTAGACCACACTTGGAGTACTGCGTACAGTTCTGGTCGCCATATTATAAAAAGGATATAGAGGCACTGGAGAGGGTGCAGAGAAGATTTACAAGGATGATACCAGAAATGCGAGGGTATACATATCAGGAAAGGATGAACAGGCTGGGTCTCTTTTCTCTTGAAAAGAGAAAGCTGAGGAGTGACCTAATAGAGGTCTTTAAAATCATGAATGGTTTTGATAGAGTGGATAGAGAGAGAATGTTTCCACTTGTGGGGAAGAGCATAACTAGAGGACATCAATATAAGATCATCACCAAGAAATCCAATAGGGAATTCAGAAGAAACTTCTTTATCCAGAGAGTGGTGAGAATGTGGAACTCGCTACCACAGGGAGTGGTTGAAGCGAATGGTATAGATGCATTTAAGGGGCGGTTAGAGAAGCATATGAGGGAGAAGGGAATAGAGGGTTACACTGAGAGTTAGATGAGGAAAGATGTGCAAGAAATCGTGAATTGGAAGAAATAACTTGAGACAAAAAAGTCTCTTCAGTCCGGTGGTAGAACCACTGGATAGACGCTTAGAATTTGCTGATGTTCTCGGTTCCCTGCGGATGTTAGAACATTCTGCACCGTGGCGGTGCCCTTGTTTCCAGGCTAGCTGTCTGTGTGCTAGAAAGGTTGTTGACTGTATCTTTGATAATCTACCCTAGGCCCACCCCTAAAGAGAGAGAGAAGAGGAGAGATCAAAAAAGAGCTTTTAGCACAGACGGTGAAGGGAAGGGAAGAGCTGTTCACGCACACCAGCCGTCTGGCCGATCGGGACCGGTACCAGCTGCTTGTCGCGGTCGTATGTCTACTTTGTCTATCTCGATTGCATGTTGCACTTAACTTAAACTGCCGCTCCTTAATAAAAAGCCTTACAACTCCCAAGACCCTTTGGGTAATCTGTGTGTGACCTGTGATCCAAATTTTACAGATGGGAGGAGGCTCATGTGTGTAATGATATCAACAAATAGTGATGGTATTTGCCCGTTTGATTATTTATGCCTTACCAGCATATTTGCCTGTTTGATTATTTATGCCTTACCAGCAGAGGGCATGTGAGACAGAGAGAGAGAGAGAGAGTTTAGTTTTGGTTTCGGTTTAGATGGATCTCTAAGATGGTGTCTCCTGTAATGCTGTTAACTGAGTTGAACATACTTTAGATAAAAAGTCATTCTCTTTCATGAATGTGTCGTCATTGAACCCACATACAAATCAATACATGGTGTCAGAAGTGGGATAATAGAGATGAAGAGGAAAAATCTGAAGTTAAATCAGCTCTCCACATATTAGCAAGCCAAAAGAGAACATCGTTACTTACCATTGGAGAATAGCTAACGAAGTGAAAAATGGAAGGTTTACACCCACCGGCGAAGCTTCAGTTGACAGGTAATGTGGCTGAAAATTGGAGGAGATTCAAACAACGTTTGGAGTTGGATTTAGCGGCAATCGGAGCTGACAAGAAAAGTGATAAAATGAAAGCGTCAGTGTTCTTACATGTCATGGGTGATGAAGCGCTGGAGGTGTATAATAACTTCACATTCGCTGCTGATGGAGACAAAATGAAGTTGGATAAAATAATGGAACAGTTTGAGGCCTACTGCATACCGAAAAGTAACGTGACGTTTGAGAGGCACAGATTTTTCACATGTGTACAGAAAACGGGAGAGACTATTGATCAGTATGTGACTGAACTGAGAAACCGAAGCCAAACATGTGAATTTGGGGGACTGACAGACTCGCTGATAAAAGACAGACTGGTGTGTGGTATTCCAGATAATGGTCTAAGGGAAAGACCGCTAAGAGAGCAAGATCTAGACCTGGGAAAAGCCATAGCACTGTGTAGGGCTACAGAGACTGTGAAGTCACAGGCAAAGGAGCTGTTCAGTGACAGTAGCTGCAACGTGGATGCAGTGAGAATGAACGGACACAAACCGTTTAACAAAAAGAGCGCCAATGTGAAAAAAGAGGCGTGGCCAGCGAACAAAAATGAAAGGGGCAATCGAAAGTCATGTAGTCGATGCGGTACACAGCATCCACCAAAAAAGTGTCCAGCATATGGTAAAACATGCAATAGTTGCAACAAAAACAACCATTATGCCCGTTGCTGCAAGAACCAAGCGCAACAAAGCAAGGTCCATGCAGTAGATGAAAGCGAGATAGAGGAGTTCTATGTAGATGTTGTGTCTGAAAACAAAAAAGAAAAAAGAGACTGGATGTTGACACTAAAAGTGAATGACATACACATTCCATTTAAATTGGATACTGGAGCACAAGTTAATGTGATATCAGAGACTGATTTTAAGAAAATTAGACCCAGACCAAAGATACATGGAATAAAAGTGAAAGTGACAGGATACTCAGGTACTAATATACCAGTGAAAGGAAAATGCATTGTCAAAGTGACACACAAGGACAGAGAGCACACGCTAGCATTAATCGTGGTGCCAAAGGATGTGCAGGCCATACTAGGTTTAAAAGCCTGTGAGAGACTGAACCTGGTAAAGAGAGTCCTCGTTGTGGAAAGCGAAGGAGAGACAGTCTATGATGAACTCATGAAAGAGTACAAAGACCTATTTAAGGGTCTAGGCTGCCTTCCAGGAGAACACATGATCAGAGCAGATAAAAGTATGCCAACGGTCATACATCCATGCAGAAAAGTTCCGTTTGCTCTTCAAAAGCAACTGAAGGCAGAGTTGGACAGGATGGAAAGCCTGAACGTGATTCAGAAGATAGATGAGCCAACTGAGTGGGTGAGTTCCCTCGTCGTTGTGGACAAAAAGAATGGAAAGCTCAGAATTTGCCTGGATCCAAGAGATCTAAACAGAGCAATAAAGAGAGAGCACTTCAAGCTTCCTACACGTGAGGAAATCATGTCACAGTTTGCAAATGCAAAGTATTTCAGCAAGTTAGATGCATCATCAGGATTTTGGCAGATGAAACTGGACGAGGCAAGTTCAAGACTGTGCACGTTCAACAGTCCATTTGGCAGATACAGATTCCTAAGGTTACCATTTGGCATTGCCTCAGCTCCTGAAGTGTATCACAAAACTATTCATATGATCTATGAGCACCTGAAGGGAGTTGATACATCAATGGATGACATCATAGTATGGGGAACCACGAGAACTGAGCATGACGAGAGACTGAAAAAAGTGCTGGAAGCAACAAGGAAAACAAACCTGAAGCTGAATAGAGAGAAATGCCAGCTCGGGGTGACAGAACTGACATTCGTGGGAGATATCCTTAGCAGTGAGGGCATCAGACCAGATCCCAGAAAGGTGTCCGCCATTGAGAATATGCCAAAGCCACAATGCAAAAAGGACGTACAGAGGTTTAATGGAATGATCAACTACATGGGTAAATTCATATCCAACCTCTCAGAAAAGATGGCACCACTGAGATGACTAACTGAAAAGAACATAGAATGGGAATGGAATCATGAGCATGAGAAGTCATGGAGCGATCTAAAGAAACTGCTCACAGAGGAACCAGTTCTGAGGTTTTATGACCCAGCGAGACCCATCAAGATATCATCAGATGCATCACAGAGTGGGCTCGGTGCCGTTCTTCTGCAAAAATATGACTACTGGCAACCTATTGCATATGCATCGCGCTCAATGACAGACGCGGAGACGCGATATGCTCAAATAGAAAAGGAGCTGCTCAGCATCACATACGCCTGTGAAAGATTTCACCAGTTTGTGGCAGGACAAGCAATCAGTGTAGAGACTGACCATAAGCCCTTGATTGCATTGTTCCAAAAGCCACTAAATGGGTGTCCGCTTAGAATACAAAGAATGATGATCAGGCTGCAACGCTATACACTGAATGTTGCATACACACCGGGTAAGCTGATGTATACAGCAGACACGTTGTCCAGAGCTGTTGACCCAAGTGAGCCCACAAACACCAAAATGGATGAAAAAGTGAACGCCTACGTGGACATGATCACAAGTGCACTGCCCATAGCAGATGCAAAAATGGAGCTCATAAAGACTGAGACAAACAAAGATGAAACAATGAGACGACTGAGGAAAAGCATCTTGGATGGATGGCCCAACATGAAGCAAGACTGCTCACCTGACATGGCAGAGTACTGGAACTGCAGGGCGGAACTCTCAGTGGTCGAAGACATCATCTACAAAGGAAGTAAAATAGTTATCCCAAAGAGTCTGAGAAAAGAGATGCTAAAAAGGATCCATGGAGGACATCTGGGAATCGAAAAGTGTAAGAAAAGAACACGAGAGGTGATGTACTGGCCACGAATCAACCAAGATGTGACAAATGAGGTGTCAAACTGCACAATATGCCTGAAATATCGAGCAAGCAATCCTGTAGAACCACTAAAGCCACACCCAGCGCCAGACAGACCTTACCAGAAGGTAGGCGCTGACCTATTCGTATGTCAAGGGAAGGACTATCTTGTAGTCACAGACTATTACTCCCTGTATCGAGGTTTGTAGACTGCACACCACCACTGCAGATGCTGTGATAACATGTATGAAAGCCATATTCTCCAGACATGGCGTGGCAAGCGAGGTCTTGACAGACAACGGACCCCAGTTTTACAATGCAAGTTTCCGACACTTTGCCAAAGAGTGGGACTTTGTCCACACAACGTCAAGTCCTCACTTTCCACAGTCCAATGGACTAGTGGAAAAATCGGTCCAGACAGTGAAAAGACTGATGTACAAGGCAAAAGACAGTGGAACTGACTTCTACCAGAGCATGCTTATATACCGCACAACGCCGCTCGAGTGTGGTATGTCACCAGCCCAACTCCTTATGGGACGTCTGCTAAGGTCAAACCTACCCATCCCGGAGAACCTCCTGAAAACAAAAGAGGGGGAGAAAGTGAGGAAGTTCAAAGAACAACAGAAAGAAAAGTAAAAGTACTACTATGACAGAGGAACACAAAACCTACCTGAACTCCACACTGGTGACCAAGTAAGGTTCAAAGACAAAACAAACATATGGACTCAGAAGGGAACTGTCCTGAGTGAAGTTCAACCAAGATCATACACCATTCAGACAGATGAGGGTGCTGTTCTGCGAAGAAATCGTCGAGATCTTCTCATGGGACCAGCCACAGCAAGTCAAAAGACTGATACTGTTGAACAACCTGATCACACAGCTGAGAAACCATCATCTGAGGCAACAACTCAGATTCAAGGACAATCAATCAGAAAATCCTCAAGACACGTGAAGCCTCCTGAGAGACTCATTGAGCAAGTTTAAGGACTCTTGTTATAGAAGGAAGTAATGTTATCTTATTCTTTCTTCAAGTTCTAGGTGTTTACATATTTCATGTGAACACACAAAACAAGGTTAAAAAACCTTGATCATGATAATGATAATGTAAGTTCATTAAGTGTTACAGTTAAAATGCAGAGTAATACAAAGAAAACATGTTGTTAGATAAAAGTAAAATACTTTTGTTTTAAGAAAAGGAGATGTAATGATATCAGCAAATAGTGATGGTATTTGCCTGTTTGATTATTTATGCCTTACCAGCATATTTGCTTGTTTGATTATTTATGCCTTACCAGCAGAGGGCATGTGAGACAGAGAGAGAGAGTTTAGTTTTGGTTTCGGTTTAGATGGATCTCTAAGATGGTGTCTCCTGTAATGCTGTTAACGGAGTTGAACATACTTTAGATAAAAAGTCATTCTCTTTCATGAATGTGTCGTCATTGAACCCACATACAAATCAATACAGTGTGGAGCATAAACGCCGGCACGGACTAGTTGGGCCGAATGGCCTCTTTCTGTGCCCTATATCCTATGTAATCCTATGCGGGGCAGCACTGGGAGTCATTCAGTTGGCGTGGACTTGAGCGTCCCCGACGCGGTCCGCATGGTGGCGTTTATCTGCACATCCACGATCCTTGTGTGGCGGCTGTAGGACCGCGAGCAGACCACACATGACGCAGGGAAATCACAAATTCTTTTAGTTTTGGTTCAAGTGTAAAAATTTTATTTTGACTTCTAGACAAACTACAGCAGCTCACATGGACCAAAAAGCAATCAAAGTGGTTTCCGAGTTAATGACTGAAACACACCCAACCGTCACTGCCGTGACCTTAGCCAGCTTAGGGGAGTCAGCTGGGACAGGTCGCACAGCAAGCCAGACATTCTGCAGCACATGGGAGGTGAGGAAGGGCAAGCACCAATACCCCAGTCATGCCGTTCCCAACAGAGTCTTTCTTCCCTTCCCCCTTCCCCTCCCTATCGCACCCAAAACATTCCCCTCTTCACTAGCAGCCACCGATTCAGGGTGGGGTTCGATTCCAAGAGTGTGGCCCTTCAGTATTTCTCCCAAATAGCCACTCGAGAAGCACGAGCACAGAGACAGGCAGACAGTCCCGGCCACACACAGACAGGCAGACAGGGCCACACACACAGACAGACAGACCCGGCCACAGAGACAGGCAGATAGTCCTGGCCACACACAGGCAGGCAGACAGACAGGGCCACACACAGGCAGGCAGGCAGTCCCAGCCACACACAGGCAGGCAGACAGTCCCGGCCACACACAGGCAGGCAGACAGTCCGTATGAGGGGAACAGGTGAGAAGATGTGACTGTGAAGGGCAACACAGCTGAGCCTCAGCCCGTGCTCATGTGATCCCTGCAGACACACACTTGCCAGCACAGGTCGGTGGACAGTGATCGGGGGGGGGGGGGGTGCCCTTGCTGATTTGGCCCCCACCCCTCCCTTGCTATGAGGCATGTGTAGCAGCCGCCCCGCCACCTCAGTACAAATCAGTCAACGCCACGATCCAGCGGGGTCAAAGCATAGGACCTTCCTGGATTACACGGCTCAATCCACCGCCCAAACCCACAACCTCTTCCACCTAGAAGGACAAGGCGCATGGGAACACCACCACCTCCAAGGTCCCCTCTGAGTCACACACCATCCTGACTTGGATGTATATCGCCGATCCTTCATCGTCGCTGGGTCAAAATCCTGGAACTCCCTCCCTAACAGCACTGTGGGAGTACCTTCATCACACGGACTGCAGCGGCTCACCACCACCTTCTCAAGTGCAGCTAGGGATGAGCAATAAATGCTGGCCTTGCCAGCGACACCCACATTCCGAGAATGAAAAAAGAATCACCAGGTGGTACAGGTACTCATTGAGCCCAAGGCATGGACTATTTCGGTTCTGTACCAAGCTTGTCTTTTTGTTGTAAGAAATCCATCACAGCAATGAAGGACCAGTACTATTATGATGTCAGCAATGGCTCATACTCTCGCCCTCGTCCAAGTCAGAAGGTCGTGGGTTCGAGTCCCACTCCAGAGCCTTGAGCGCATAATCTAGGCCGACTCTCCCAGCGCAGTACCGAGGGAGCGGCGCACTGTCGGAGGGGCAGTACTGAGGGAGCGCGGCACCGTCGGAGGGGCAGTACTGAGGGAGCGCTGCACTGTCGGAGGGGCAGTACTGAAGGAGCACTGCACTGTCGGAGGGGCAGTACCGAGGGAGCTGCACTGTCGGAGGGGCAGTACTGAGGGAGTGCCGCACTGTCGGAAGGTGGCGTCTTTCGGATGAGACATTAAACCGAGGCCCCGTCTGCCCTCTCGGGTGGATGGAAAAGATCCCTCGGCACCATTCGTGGAAGAGCAGGGGAGTTCTCATAGGCGTCCTGGGCCAATATTTATCCCTCAACCAATATCACTAAACCAGATTATCACATTGCTATTTGTGGGAGCTTACTGTGCGCAGATTGGCTGCCGCGTTCCCTACATTACAACAGTCACTACACTTCAAAAAGTACTTAATTGGCTCTTTGAGACCTCCTGAGGTGGTGAAAGGCGCTATAGAAATGCAAGTCTTTCTTGTTTTAAACAGCTTTACAGCCAATGAAGTACCTTTTGAAGTACAGCCACTGCTGTATTGTGGGAAACGCAGCAGCCAATTTGCGCACAGCAAGCTCCCACAAACAGCAATGTGACTATGACCAGATCATCTGCTTTAGTGATGTTGGTTGAGGGATAAATACTGGCCCAGGACACCGGGGAGAACTCCGCCTGCTCCTCTTCAATAAAGTGCTCGTGGACCTTTTAAGGGGGCAGATGGGGCCAAATACTTTCCATTTGATGAGATTTTAAAGAGTTACGCTACAATCTAGAGTTATTCATGCAATAGTACAGAAAACTATAGGCGTTTACAGCAGAGACACCGACCATTCGGACCATCAAGTCCGTGCCAGTACCTGTACTTTGCTGGGACAATCCAAAACTAACCTAGTCGGATTCATGAACCAGCACCACTCCACTGGGCGGGTTGGACGGTGAGGGAACGAGTGTACACCCTCAGGAGAGAATTATTTAAGACAGACAAATATACTAATCATTTAAAAGGTTGAAAAAAAAACATTAACAAGCCGTAATTCCGACAGACTTTTCCATAAAAATAGTTCACAATTCAGTGTTAAAACATAGAAACATAGAAGATAGGAGCAGGAGTAGGCCATTCGGCCCTTCGAGCCTGCTCCGCCATTCAATGAGATCATGGCTGATCATCCAAACCCTAGCACCCGGTCCCTACACCGACAGCCATCCCACCCAAGCCCTATCCCCGTAACCTCACGTATTTAATCCCCCCTAACACTAAGGGCCAATTTTTTTTATTTTTAAATTTTTTTTTATCATGGCCTATCAACCTAACCCGCACATCTTTGGACTGTGGGAGGAAACCGGAGCACCCGGAGGAAACCCACGCAAACACGGGGAGAATGTGCAAACTCCACACAGACAGTCACCCGAGGCCGGATTTGAACCCGGGTCCCTGGCGCTGTGAGGCAACAGTGCTAACCACTATGCCACCGTGCTGCCCTGATAAAATATTCATGGATCGCGAGCAGATGATATTTAAATACAAGCCGAGGCTCAGTGGGTAGCACTCTCACCCGAGTCAGAAAATCATGGGTTCAAATCCCACTCCAGGCCCTCGGGCCTATAACCTAGGCCGACTCTCCCAGTTGCAGTACTGAGGGAGTGCCGCACTGTCGGAGGCGCCGTCTTTCAGACGAGACGTTGAACCGAGGCTCCGGCTGCCCTCTCGGGTGGACTTAAAAGACCCCACGGCCACTAATTCGAAGAGCAGGGGCGTTTTCTCTCTGGTGTCCTGGCCAGTATTAATTCTTCAACCAACGTGGCTTAATAAAAAAGATTACCTGGTCATGATCACATTGCTGTTGGTGGGATCTTGTTGCTGCTGTGTTTTCCTACATTACATCAGTGACTACACTTCAAAAACTAACGGACTGGCTGGGAAGTGCTTAGGAACATCCCAAGGGTGCAAACGGCGCTGTAAAATGCAAATTCATTCTTTCTTGGTCAGTTCACATACAGAAAGCAATAATATTCCCCTCTGTTCACTGTGTCTCAAACCTCATTAAATGTTTCGCTGCAGTATTTTCCCCAAAGCTCGACAATATTAAGTCGCTGATTAGCCTGCGTCTTGCTGCCGTTAGCCTTTTGTAGTTTAACCAGAATTTTTATTCCTTCGGCCCAGCAGCTATTTCCAGTTATTCTGCTTTTCTGACTTTCAAGATCCTCCCCGCCTCCACCCCCACAACATTCGGGATAGAAACATAGAAGATCGGAGCAGGAGTAGGCCATTCGGCCCCTCGAGCCTGCTCCGCCATTTAATGAGATCATGGCTGATCATCCACATTCAGTACCCTGTCGATAGCAAAATACTGCGGATGCTGGAAATCCGAAATAACAACAGAAAACGCTGGAAAAACTCAGCAGGCCAGGCAGCATCCGTGGAGAAAGAGAGTCAACGTTTCAGGCCGAAGACCTTTCGTCAGAACTGGAAAAAAAACAGGAAAGGGGATAGATTTTAAAGCAAGTAGGGACTGGTAAAAGGGGGAGGGGATGAAAGAACAAAAGGGAAGGTCAGCGACAGGATAGCAAGCAGGAGAGATTAAGAGACATTGAGATATTCAAGGAATAAAGGATGGCTCTAGATGAAGTGTGAATGGCCCTGGCAGAATGAAGGACAGGTGCCATATGGGAGGGAAGAAAAAAGCCCAGACGAAAGTGTGGATTAAAAAATAAAAATTTTATATATATATATTGTGGCGGAGACCACATAGGGACAGTAACACAATTCACTATGTATAGCCAATATTCTTATCGCTCCACGTTATGTACGGAACTTGGTTGGGTTATCGGGGCAGGGTCCCTTTAAGAGTCGTCGATTGTGTGATGACATAGCCCTGCGACGAGGCCGAGTCCCTCAGTCCATGCGGAGAGTTAATAAAGCTAACACGCGTTTTTCTTTGCTGCGATGAAAGTCTCGGAGTCTGTTTATTTCCAGCGACTCCTACAATGGCCCAGAACTTGGTGTCGGGGGCTTGCCGCGCGTGCAAGCCCCCGATCTGTGCTTACCCTGCGTGCTGACATCTGAAGCCCGGGCCTGCTTGCATTTCCTTTCACAGGCCCGGTTCAGCTGTCAGCGCGCAGTTCTTACCTGATCCAGCGGCGTAGGTAGTGCGATGTGCCGGCTGGGATCAGGTGAGCACTGTACCACCAATCAGGGGAGGGGAAGGTTCATTCATGAGTTTGAGAGTAAGAACTGTCAAACTCATGAAAACTACAGGGGCCCAAAACACTATTTAAAAACTTTAAATAAAAATTTAAAAAACATCCCAATCATTAAATTAAGTATAAATAAGTTTAAAAAAATAATTTAAACAAAAATTTTTTTTTTTGAAATTTTTTTTTTAATAAAAAGGGTCTAAAACTAAACTTACCTTATTGTAGATTCTATAAAATAATAAAGCTGTGGGAAAAAAAATTCTAAATTACACTAAAACACCACTTACCTGTAAAAATAAATACTTACGTGTGCTTTTTACAAGCGTAAAGACCAGAGGTCTTTACACATGCGCAAATCCCCCAAAACAGAGGAAATCCAAGACGCACGCGCGAGCCTCTTCACCTCTTGGGTTAGAGGAGAGGAAATGCCGGTTTTCAGCGCATGCGCTGTGCATGCTGAAAACCGGCATTTCCTCCGGCCAGACGCGCGAGTACCCCTTCCGTACTCACGCGTTTGGGGAGGAATTACTGCCCCAATATATACTATCCTAGCTGGGGGTGCCCGGCGGTGCCGAGGCTTTTTGAGGGCATGTTGTTGTTGGAAGAGCGACAGGGAGTGCGCGGGGGGGGGGGGGGGGGGGAAAGAGAGCGCGACTGGGGGGGGGGGGGAAAAGAGAGCGCGACTGGGGGGGGGGGGAAAAGAGAGCGCGACTGGGGGGGGGGGGGGAAAAGAGAGCGCGACTGGGGGGGGAGGAAGAGAGCGCGAGCGGGGGGGGAAGAGAGCGCGAGCGGGGGGGAGGGAAGAAGAGCGCGAGCGGGGGGAAGAGAGCGCGAGCGGGGGGAAGAGAGCGCGAGCGGGGGGAAGAGAGCGCGAGCGGGGGGGAAGAGAGCGCGAGGCGGGGGGGAAGAGAGCGCGAGCGGGGGGGAAGAGAGCGCGAGCGGGGGGGAAGAGAGCGCGAGCTGGGGGGGGAAGAGAGCGCGACTGGGGGGGGAAGAGAGCGCGACTGGGGGGGGGAAGAGAGCGCGACTGGGGGGGGGAAGAGAGCGCGACTGGGGGGGGGAAGAGAGCGCGACTGGGGGGGGGAGAAGAGAGCGCGACTGGGGGGGGGGAAGAGAGCGTGACTGGGGGGGGGGAAGAGAGCGCGACTGGGGGGGGGGGAAGAGAGCGCGACTGGGGGGGGGAAGAGAGCGCGACTGGGGGGGGGGAAGAGAGCGCGACTGGGGGGGGGAAGAGAGCGCGACTGGGGGGGGGGAAGAGAGCGCGACTGGGGGGGGGGGGAAGAGAGCGCGACTGGGGGGGGGGGAAGAGAGCGCGACTGGGGGGGGGGAAGAGAGCGCGACTGGGGGGGGGAAGAGAGCGCGACTGGGGGGGGGAAGAGAGCGCGACTGGGGGGGGGGAAGAGAGCGCGACTGGGGGGGGGGAAGAGAGCGCGACTGGGGGGGGGAAGAGAGCGCGACTGGGGGGGGGAAGAGAGCGCGACTGGGGGGGGGAAGAGAGCGCGACTGGGGGGGGGGAAGAGAGCGCGACTGGGGGGGGGGGAAGAGAGCGCGACTGGGGGGGGGAAGAGAGCGCGACTGGGGGGGGGAAGAGAGCGCGACTGGGGGGGGGGAAGAGAGCGCGACTGGGGGGGGGAAGAGAGCGCGACTGGGGGGGGGGAAGAGAGCGCGACTGGGGGGGGGGAAGAGAGCGCGACTGGGGGGGGGAAGAGAGCGCGACTGGGGGGGGGAAGAGAGCGCGACTGGGGGGGGGGAAGAGAGCGCGACTGGGGGGGGGGAAGAGAGCGCGACTGGGGGGGGGGGAAGAGAGCGCGACTGGGGGGGGGGGAAGAGAGCGCGAC